>NC_073378.1:112729125-113040375 GCF_028641065.1 Leucoraja erinaceus | reverse complement strand
TGCATTCCAGGCACCTACCACATTCCGTGTGAAAAAAACCTTGACACGCACATCTTCTTTAAACTTTCATCCTTGCTCCTCAAAGCTATGTTCTGTTGTATTTGAGGTGTCCAAAATGGCCAAAAGATTCTGACTGCCTATCCTATTTATACCTGCCATAATTTTATAAACTTCTGTCAAGTCTTCCCTCAGTTTCTGACACTCCAGAGAAAGTGATCCGAGTGATCCAGCTGCCCCTTTACCCCCTGATCCAGGCAGCACTCTGGTAAAATGAAGAAATGTCCTGTCCTTAAATGGAATCTGTCCGTTCCCTCCACAGATGCTGCCTGACCTGCTTAGTTCCTGTAGCACTTTGTTATTTGCTTGGCATTCTGGTGAGCCTCTTATGCACCTTGTCCAAAGCCGCCACATCATTCCTGTAATGAGGTGACCAGAACTAGGCGTAATACACTAAATGTGGCGGAACCAAAGTTTTATAAAGCTGTTACTTGACTTGAGTGCCCTGACCATGAAAGCAAGTATGTCGTACGACTTCTTTATCACCTTATCTACTTGTGTTGCAAATTTAAGGGAGCTACGGACTTGGACCGCCAAGATCCCAAGGTACGCCAATACCTTCAAGGGATCTGCCATTAACGTTCTACTGTTTCCTGACACTTGACTTCACAAAGTGCAACATCTCACACTTGCCCAGATTACACTTCACCTGCCATTTCTCTGCCCATATCTACAACTGATCTATATTCTGCTGTGACTTTTTACAGCCTTCTTCACTGTCTGCAACCCTAGTTTAGTTTACTTTTGGTTATGATGGCCATGTATTATTTGTAAACAGTTTCTAAACATTATTTCTAAACTAGCAACAGTTCACTCCCAGACAAATTCAATATTTTCTGAACCATGAGCACAATCTTTCTATGCCACATAGTATCTTGACAGATATGTGGAACATGTGTTTCTTTGATTGATTCAGAGATACAGCATGGAGACATGACCTTGTTCTTCTATCATCTCAACCACCATTTGCAAGGAAGTTTTTTGTTTTTTTTTTAGGCAAGGGAATGAGAAAACGGTTAATTGTGGCTACATCTGTAATTTTGTGTCGAATAATACACTAGTGGAGCTGCCGCCTCCCAGGTTTGACCCTGACCTCAGAAACTGTCTGCGTAGAGTTTGCACGTTCTCCCTGTGATCACTTGTGTTTCCTCCAGGTGCTTTGGTTTTGTCCCACACCCCAAAGACATGGTTAATTGGTCTCTAAATTGCTTTGAGGGTGTAAGGAGTAGATAACAGAGGAAGTGGGATAAAGCCTGTTTCTGTGCATTATCTCTAAACTAAACTAAAACTAAACCCTTTAACACAGTTGCTTAGAGGAAATTCTGGGGTGGGAGATTGCAACCTTCACGTGGTCCGCCCTGTTTCGATAAATGCAATCAACCTGTTGTGCACAATTAAATAGAACAAGCTGTCCTACAACTTTAGGGTGTGCACGCCGTACGCAAGAAGAAGAGGAAATGTTCCTTTCTACTATTAGTTATGTGTGAAAATTATTGATTTGCATGCGATCTCATTGAGCGTGCAGCGACTTCACTGCTTTAAAAGGATTTGTGCTGTTTGCCGTAATTATTTGGAAAGTACGTCCTTCTCTTCATGTGACACCAGTGAATCTTCTACTTACCAATATTCTGTAAAAACCATTCAAGTGCAAAACGAACAGTATGGTCCTGTCAGATGCCACGGGCTGTAAATTGTTCAGCACTTGATTCATTGCCTTAGACATTGCCTTGGTTGAGGATGCTGACGGGGACTAAAAGATATCAATTATTTTCCATGGCGTAAAGTTGCCATCTTTTTATGCAATCCTTTGGGGATAATTTGTTTCTGCTTCAGTTCTGGGAGTTATGAGATGGCTCATGAGTAATGACTGGGAACCACAGACTGTGCAACAGGTGGGGATGGAAGTGCAGGAATGGGCTGTTGGGATGATAGTTAGGCAACAGTTTGCTCCTTTGGCTTATGTTGTTGCACTCCTAAAGGAACATGGAACAGAACAGCACAGGAATGGGCCGCAATATTTGTGCCGAACATCATGCCAAGTTAAACTGATTAATCTGCCTGTACTTAATCCATATTCCTCTTTTTCTTGCACTCCCATGTCCTTATGTAAAAGCCTCTTAAATGCCACTATCGTATCTGCTTCCACCACCACCCCTGGCAATACTTCCAGGCCCTCGCTATCTGTGTTAAAAAAAATAAAACTTGCTCTGCAAATCTCAATTAAACTTTCCCCCTCTCGCCTTATAACTGTTGGACATTCCCACCCTGGGGATAAAGGTGCTGACTGTCTACCCTATCTATGCCTCTTATAATTTTATTTAGTTCTATCAAGTCTTCCCTCAACCTTCGACGATCCAGAGAAAACAATCCAAAGCTGTCCAACCTCTCCTGCAGCTGAAACCCTCTAATCCACGCTGCATTTTAATAAACCTCCTCTGCACCCTCTCCAAAGCTTTTCTTCTAATGCATGCAATGCTCCAGTTATGGACGAGCCTTTCCCTTCTGCTCCTACCTCCTTTTGGGTGATTGTACACCTAAGCATCCCATCAGTGGGTGGAGATGATCAGTGTGACTGTGGATGCTTCTGTTCACCTATTGATGCCTTCATAAAGTCATAAGTTATAGGAGCAGAGTTAGGCTATTTGGCCTATTGAGTCTACATCATTCAATCATGGCCGATCTATCCTCCCCTCTCCACCCCATTCTCCTGCCTTCTCCCCATAACCCCTGACACCCGCACTAATCAATCTGTCAATCTCCACCTTAAAAATATCCATTGACTTGGCCTTCACAACCGTCTGTGCCAATGAATTCCACAGATTCCCCACCTTCTGACTAAAGAGATTCCTCCTCATCAACAGAACCCTTGAGCAGTTCCCACCTTGGCGAGTTTGGAGTCATGCATTTACACGGTGGCTTACAGGCAGTGATTTAACCACAGAACATCCACGGCAGTGCGGACTGGATAGTTGACGTTTCAGGTCGGGACCCTTAGAAACACCACCTATCCATGTTCTCCAGGGATGCTGCCTGACCCGCTAAGTTACTCCAGCATTTTGTGTCTTTCCTTGGTAAACCACCTTCTGCATTTCCTTGTTTCTATGTGTATTTTAGCTTGACTAAAAGGACATCAGGGGTCTTGACCCGAAACGTCACCTATTCCTTCCCTCCAGAGATGCTGCCTGTCCCTCTGAGTTACTCCAGCATTTTGTGTCTCTCTTCCTTTACAGACCTACATTTCTTAATTTGCCACCTTTTGAAAATACTTGAGGCTGTGATCTGGCTCACCACACCACACCCACACCACGCCATTCAGATACTTGAGTGAACAACCAGAAAGCTAACCTGTGTTCTTCCATGTGGAAGCAACAGAACAATCAGTTGGAGACATGAGAGGGCAGATGCTGGAATCTTCAGCAAAAAACAAATGGCTGAAGTAACTCTGGAGTAACCTGGATAGGTGATGTTAACAGGTCAAAACTGATCAGCTTGAAGGATTCCGGCCCATTATGTCACCTGTCCATGTTACTCCAGAGTTGCTGCCTGACCTGTTGAATTACTCCAGCCCTTTGCGTCCTTTTGTGTAAACCAGCATCTGCAGTTCCTTGTTTCCACAGTTGGAGTAATGCTGCAGGTCAGGCAGCATCTGTGGAGGAAATGGACATATATTTCAGATGGATGGAGCCCGTTGGAGAAGCGGGGTAAAGAGAGGCGAGGGTGGAGCAAATCCTGGCAAGTGGACAATGGGCCTTTGTGGCCAAGTTAAGACTCTACATGTTTGAGAACTATGAAACTTGAAGAGTGCAAGTTGGCACCAGAAACGTGGTGACTCTTGTGTACTGCAGTGTGAGCTACTATTCTTACACTCTTGTACCTATGATTTCTGCCATGTGTAGTCAGATTTTTACTGAACTGTATGCAAAAAAGGATGTCACTGTACCCAGGCCAAATAATGGTATCATTGAACAATTGAGATGACAGATGGATATAGGTGAGTGGAGGGCGGGTGGGTGGGTGGGGGGAGGTTGATTGCCAGATGTGTGGAGGACACCCTCTTTCACATATATCCCTCCCTCCGGCTTTACATTTCAGTGTCCTTTTCATTCTTTATCTGCCACTCTTTTGTCCCCGTTCCACCTCTAGCACATTCTCCGCCCATCTGCCTAACAATCCCCTCCCCCCCACCTGTATCCACCTATCGCTTGCCGACCCGAATGGTCATCTGTCCTTTCCCTCTGCTGTTGCACTCTGACCCGCTGAGTTCCGACAGCACTTTGTGTTTTGCGAACACTTTGTGTTTTGGAGGCCAGAACCTTTTCATCAAGGCAACATCTGCAGTTAATCATCACTAGGTTGGCTACCAATCAAACATTAACAGTGACCTTTGCTCAGAAACTGTTTTCTCATTACTGACCTCCATGCACTGTGACTTTTATCAAATGAGTACAGAAGCTTCTGAGGTTATTTTTAATCCAGTTTCTTTAATGCCAACTGACCCACGACAAAGCATCAAACATCCTTAAGATGGAAAGTAACCAAGAATCTTTAGTGTTATTTTGTTATGAAGAGCTTTAATTTATTTAGTGTCACACAAAACCTCAACGTTTGCCAACGTTAGGGGTGGATTTGGAAAACTGATCATAGATAGTTAGATAGATAGCCTTTATTGTCATTCAGACCGAAGTCTGAACGAAATTGCAGCAGTCATACATATAATACAATAAAAACAACAATAAACACATATTAACATCCACCACAGTGAGTCATTGTAATGTAGGGAACTTTCTCACCCCCCTGCCTCCTTGAAAGCAGTGATGTGACTAGAGTGTTTACGAAGGAACTGCAGGTGCTGGAAAATCAAAGGTAGACACAAAGTGCTGGAGAAACTCAGCGGGTACAGCAGCATCTTTGGAGCAAAGGAAATAGGCAACGTTTCAGGCCGAAACCCTTCTTCAGACTGGGTTGGGGGGCGGGCGAGGCGATGAGAAGAAAGGAGAAAGGAAGAGGAGGAGCCCGAGGGCTGGGGGAGAGCTGAGAAGAGGAGGAGACACCAAGGGCTACCGGAAATTGGAGAATTCAATGTTTATGCCGCTAGGGTGCAGACTGCCCTATGAGGTGCTGCTCCTCCAATTTTCGGTGGTGATCATTCTGGCCATGGAGGAGGCCCAGGACAGAGAGGTCGGATTCAGAATGGGAGGGGGAGTTGAAGTGCTGAGCCACCGGGAGATTAGGTTGGTTGATGTGGATCGAGCAGAGTAGTGTTCGGCTAAACGATCGCCAAGCCTCCGCTTGGTCTCACTGATGTAGATCAGCTGACATCTAGAGCAGCGGATGCAATAGATGAGGTTGGAGGAGATGCAGGTGAACCTTTGTCGCACCAGGAACGGCTGCTTGGGTCCTTGAATGGAGTCGAGGGGGGAGGTAAAGCGACAAGTGTAGCATCTCTTGCAGTTACAAGGGAAAGTGCCCGGGGAGGAGGTGGTGTGGGAGGGAAGGGAAGAATTGACCAGGGAGTTCCGGAGGGAGTGGTCTTTGCGGAAAGCAGACGGGGGGTAGATGGGAAGATGTGGCGAGGGGTGGGGTCATGTTGGAGGTGGCAAAACTGACGGAACGCTTTGTGTTGTATGTGACGGCTAGTGGGGTGAAAGGTGAGGACTAGGGGGACTCTGCCCTTGTTGCGAGTGCGGGGATGGGGAGAGAGAGCAGTGTTACGGGGTATGGGGGAGACCCTGGTGAGAGCCTCATCTATAGTAGGGGTGGATGAGGACATTTCCGATGCCCTGGTGTGGAACACCTCATCCTGGGAGCAGATGCAGCGTAGACGGAGGAGTTGGGAGTAGGGGATGGAGTCTTTACAGGAAGCAGGGTGGGAAGAAGTGTAGTCCAGATAGCCATGGGAGTCAGTGGGTTTATAGTGGATGTCGGTCAGTAGTCTATCACCTGCGATGGAGATAGTGAGGTCAAGAAATGCTCGGGAAGTGTTGGAAATGGTCCAGGTGTATTTGTGTGCTGGATGGAAGTTAATGGTGAAGTGAATGAAGTCAGTCAGTTGTGTGTGGGTGCAGGAGGTATCACCAAAGCAATGGTCGATGTAGCGGAGTTAGAGGTCGGAGATGGGGCCCTGGTACGCCTCGAACAAAGAGGCAGGCATAGCTGGGGCCCATGCGTGTGCCCATAGCTACGCCTTGTATTTGGAGGAAATGGGAAGAGTCAAACGGGAAGTTATTGAGGGTAAGGACCAACTCTGCTAGGCGGAGGAGAGTATCAGTGGACGGGTATAGGTTGATTCTCCGGTCGAGGAAGAACCAGAGGGCTTTAAGACCATCCTGGTGGGGTAGGAGGTGTAGAATGACTGGACGTCCATAGTGAAGGTGAGGGGATGGGGGCCGAGAGAATGTAATGCCCAGAGACGACGGAGAGTGTCTGAGGTCTTGAACATAGGTAGGGAGGGATTTAACCAGGGGGGATAGGAGTTGACTAGAGTGTTTTGACAATGTTTTAACTAGAGGTTTTAATCATCCAAATATCTGCTTGTTTGCTCGGTGGCCTGATTTTCAAATTATGCCTACAAAGCATGCTGAGATAATTTTCCCACACCGAAGTTGTCCAAATGCACATCAATTTGTGCTTCTGTGCACTTTATTACTATTTATGTGGGGAGACCTGTTAGAAGTATATAACATTATGAGAGGCATAGATAGGCTAGATAGTCAGAACCTGTTATCCAGTATGGAAAATTCAAAGGCAAGAGGGCATGGCATTCAGATGAGATGGACAAAGTTTAAAGGAGATGTGCAGGGGGAACTTTTTTACACAAAAGGTGGTGAGTGCCTGGAACAGGGTTGGTGTTTGAGGCAGATACGATAATGGTATATGAGAGGCTTTTGGACGGTACATGGCTGTGCAGGGAATGGAAGGAAGGGGATTATACGCAGGTAGATAAGAGTTGGTCTTGGCATCATGTTCAGCACAGACATTATAGGCCGAAGGGCCTGTTCGTGTGCTGTATCGTTCTATGTTTTATTTGAATTATAACCGTGTACTTTAGTGAGCTCAGAATATTGCTGCTTCTCTGTAGTGTTAAATCTTATTGAACAGACTGTAATGTTGGTACCTTGGACATCTCATTAACAGTAGTCATCTGTTCATTGGCAGGCTAAGATTGTTGTGATCAGCAGGCTGTGTCCTTGTTTGTTCTGGCACTTAGAATTTACGGCAAAGGAGGCAGTCAGATGACCAAACTGATATATGTTGCTTGTGTGCTCCATCCCCACTATTTTATCTCACCCCATCTCCTTCCCCTAAATGAATGCATCAGGCCATTCTGAGCAAATTGCATTGATCAGCATTCTCTGATGATTTGATCCTAGTTTTGAATTGGTGACACATGTTAGGTAAAAAACAAAAATAATATTTCACCAGGCATGAACGGCTTTACTTTAGCACAAGTGGTTTAGTTTAGTTTAGAGATACAGCATGGAAACAAGCCCACGAGTCCACACCGACCCGTTCACGTTCCTTCTCCCACTACACACTCGGGGCAATTACAGAGGCCAATTAACCTACAAACCCGCATATCTTTGCAATGTGGGATGAAAGTGGAGCACCCGGTGGAAACCCACGAGATCACAGACAGAACATGCAAACTCCACATTGACAGCACCCGGTCAGGATCAAACCTGGGTCTCTGTTGCTGTGAGGCAGCAGCTCTACCACTCTGCCACTGTGCTGCCCCTGGTAGGAAAGGTAATTTGAGATTGAGAAAACCTACAACCGGTGTAATTCGGAAGAAGGGTCTGTGGGGATTGGGGGGACTGAGTAGTTCATCTAGTCATGATCATGGGCAGCACTTCACACTTTGGGAACTGATCATTAATTCATTAAAATTCACATCAGCACTAAGTTAAAGATATCTAATTATACTGACCCACAAAGTCGACAACTTGAACACCTGCATGAATTGTTTTTATTAGTGGTAAGGCTATGTTGCTTGGGGGGGAAAAGGGTAGAATATAGGATCACAATACCCAATCGTGCAAACAAATGTATGTGACCCACTGCACATAAGTCCCTGTCAAATTTGATATAAAAAGGCTGCATACTTTTGGTCTGCAGAGCAGTTGCTTGATTGTTCTCGTTGTCTGACGAGTCATTGCACATAAATTGCAAAGAAAGAAATGTTAAAGGTCGCTCATTGTCTCAAGTAAATTATTCTGACAGGTTGCGATCACCTATCCATGTTCTCCAGGCATGTTACCTGACTTGCTGAGTTACTCCAGCACCTTGTCTTTTTCAGTGAAATTCTGTCTTTGGTTTGTCTGAGGTAAAAAAAAGTCATAAATCCATCGTCATTCCAAATTAATGTAGATTCCTTGCGGTGTTTTATCCTGTTATTTCCAATCAGTCATTGATCCGCATAATGAAAGCAAGCTGTGAAATTGATTTTATTGTACGTAAATGGTTTGTGAACACTGATCTTTCTTTCAGAGAATCTCTCTGGTCAGCAGCTTTACTGCTTCCCTGTTTCTTGGAAACTATGCAGCAATTGATTATAGTGATGGTAAGTGCATTCTCCTTCATTAATTGTTTAACACTCCTGACACTTGAAATTAGTTTAAATGATAACAATCCTGAACATTTTTAGAACAAGAATAATTCATCTGGACGAAGATTTAGGATGAGCCTGTCATTTATTGATTTACATTGTGAATACTGCCTCAGTCAATTATAAGTCAGAAGTTAGAAATGCAGGCACAAGGAAATGCAGATGCTGAATTTTGAGCAAAACCCAATTTGTTGGTGGATCTCGGCGGCTCAGGCAGCATCTGTGGTGGGATTGGATAGGCGATGGTTCTGTCCGGTTCGGGCTTGGAGGAGATTTGAACATTTGGTTAGGTTATTGGATTGGATAGGTTTAGAGGGATATGGGCCAAAAGCAGGCAGATGGGACTTGTGTAGATGTGGCATATTGGTTGGCATGGACGAGTTGGGCCGAAGGGTCTGCTTCCACGCTATGACTCTAAGAGTCCTAACCCGAAACATCGCCTATTGAATTTTTGCAAGAATCGCTGAGTTCCTCCTATGTGTATTGCCAAGTCAAAAGTGCTATTGAGTTGCAGACTCAGGAAGTCCCCAGGTCACAGCAGTGTTCCATTCCTGACTCCTCTTCGTCACCTGTACCGTTCGTAAGTTGGAAATGAACAAAAATGCTGCGCGGGAGAGAATCACAGGAACATCTCTAAAGGGAGAGCAGCTGCCAGCCAGCCTCACTGTGAGAAAGCAAGGGAGTGCGTACGTCTACTTGACTCGGCCTAGCCACCATTTGCTGTGGCCCTGGGTGAGGGTGTGTTGTGGGCAGTGCTGCAGGCACCTAGCAGAAGATGCCTGCAGCACTGCAACAGCAGGCAAATCCAACCACATCCACCCCACTGGTTTCCCAGACGCTTGTTTGTATGTACAAATATGTGTTGATAAATGGGGCATTCATAACCGAGGGAAGACATATAACAGGGATGTTGAATTATTCTATACGAATTTGTGAAGAATTCAGACTTACTATGTCACAAATAGGAATTTGCATTGATCAGCATCCCCTTGTGATCCGATAATGTTCTAATTTTTAAAAGCAAATTAATGTCAATTTAACATGTTTAGAATTTATTGGTGGGAAGTGAATGTCAGATACAAGAACAGGGGAATAGATTAGAAAGGAACTGCAGATGCTGGTTTATACCGAAGATAGACACAAAAGAAGCAAGAAGGGTTCCAACAGGAAACGTCACCCATCCTTTTTCTCCAGAGATGCTGTCTGACCCACTGAGTTACTCCAGCATTTTGTGTTAACAAGATAATTCACATTGTTATTTTTGTCAATATGCGTAAAAGCCTGAGAGGGAGGATAATTTGGAAGTTAGAAAATTATTATTCAATATATATAATACAAACTGGGGACCGAAATGGGAACTAAAGAAATATTTTAGTTTTGGTTTTAAAAATCTATCCTCCCTTTGGAATGAAGAACATAATTTCTCCATCTTACGTGTTCACTGTCACTGCTGGTTTACCAAGTCTTAGCTGTCTTTCTGCAGGTTCCGGTATGAACCTGATGGATATCCGTGCACATGAGTGGTCACAGCAATGCCTAGATGCCTGTGGTCCTGATCTGAAGGGGAAGCTTGGCGTCCCACTGCCGTCCCACTCCATACTGGTATGACATGAATGACATTTCTAATGTATATCACAGCAGAAGTTGTTTATTAGTTGTTTAAGGTAACTGCAGTAACTGTAGTTAAGTGCCTAGAAACTCTTAGAATCATAAGAGTGGCACCTGTTGGAGGTCGTCCCTGGCTTATGAATGCCCCATAAGCACAAACAAGCATATGGGAAAGCGGCGGGATGGATGGGGTAGATTTGCCTGTTGCTTGGATCTGGGCAACACGGTGGCAGAGCGGTAGAGTTGCTGCCTTACAGTGCCAGAGACCCAGGTTCGATCCTGACAACGGGTACTGTCTGTATGGAGTTTGTACATTCTCCCTGTGACCATATGGGTTTTCTCTGGGTGCTCTGGTTTCTCCCCACACTCCAAAGATGTACAGGTTTATTGGCTTCGTTAAAATTGTAAATGATTCCCAGTGTGTTGGAAAGTGTTAGTGTACGGGTGATCACTTGTCGGCGCAGACTCGGTGGGCTGGAGGGCCTGTTTCCACACTGTATCTCTAGAGCAGGGGTGGGCAACCTACGACCCCCGGGCCGAATGCGGCCTGTAACCCAAAATCATCCGGCCTGCAGACTTTTTCTTCCGTTAATTGTCCGGCCCGCAGACTTCCGTCATCTCTGGAACCTCCCGGGCCCGAGGCCGCGGCGTCCAGGCGCGGTGACGCAAGGAAGCCAGTGCTAGCGGCTGCAATGGTGGATCCGCCGAGCAGTGGCGAGTGCTGAGCAGTGGCGCCGAGCTCTTGCTGTACCGCATCCTGCGCAAAGCCACTGGCACGGCCACACACCTGTGTCTGGGCTTCACTGTCGGGATCGGGGTTGTCAATAGGCCGGGGACGAGTGAGTGAGTATTTGAGTATTTGAGCCATCCCCATTCTCTTTTCCAACTTCAATCAGTCTGATGAAGGGTGCTGGCCCGAAACAGCACCTGCCTTTTCTCTTCATGAATGCTGCCTGACCCACCGAGTTCCTCCAGCACTTTGCTCGTGTCCAGTGTTTTGCTCAGGTTTCCAGCATCTGCAGTTCCTTGTGTCTCCAGCCATCACTTGACAACTCTTGCCCTACCCCTCCCCCTAACCCCTTTCCAACAGCTATCTCCGCTCCAGTATTGAAGAAGCCTTCCAACCCGAAACGTTATCTGTCCATTTTCATCCTCCTGACCTACTGATTCCCTCCAGTTGTTTTTTTCGTCTCTGGAGGAATAAATAGATAATAGTTTGCACTGCAGCACCGCTCAGTGGTCAGAACACAGAAATACATATGCCGCAGACACACATCTCCAGGAGGTTGTTTAAGGGAAATTCCTACTAGGATAATATTTGTCAAATCCACGCTGAAAGTACCTGACAAATCTCCGAGCCAGCTCAACAATCTCCATGTTTTACTGAAGGGGCTCCATTGCCTATATGTGTTTGCAGAATCAATTCATATACTCCATCGGAAAGATCCACTTATGTTATTCTGTCACTCGTGCAGAATGTTGTATTCTGCTTTCTTTTCAGGCTCTTGGCAATGCTAACAAAGTCAGCATTTACTGTTCCTTCCCAATTGTACGTGAGAATCAAGGACATATTCCCCAGTATCATTTCAGATTATCCTCCAATTGAGCAGAAGATGCAGAAACTTGAAGGCATGTACCTGTACTACCAGAATCAGGATCAGCTTTTTTCTTGCTGTTATCAGATGAAGTCACGAGTGTAGCAAACCATGCATAGTTTTTTGTTTGCACATATTTCTCTTTAACAGTAACATTACAATGCTGTAACACTATATTCTGCGCTCTAGTATTTTTCACTTTGCATTACTAGCTCTGATTATGTATGGCTGGATTGTATTCGTATTGTAATTTAATTTTATCTTAGTCAACATGACGATAATAAACATTACAAAAAACTCTCGCAGATTTTAACAGGTACTTGAGGCAGGTAGATAATAACATTTAAAATACATTTGAACAGGTACTTGGATAGGAAAGGTTTAGAAGGATATGGGCCAAATGCGAGCAGGTAGGACTAGAATAGATGGGGTATCTTGGGAATGGCATGTTGGGCCGAAGGGCCTGTTTCCATGCTGGACGTCTCTATGACTATTTCTGAGACCCGTTTACCCATGCACCAGTGATGCAGAGTATCCCCAATCAGTCCTTGTCTCTCCAAGTACTGGTAGACCCTGTCTCTCACAATACCCTGCAGTACTCTTTACCCATGGATTCCTGTTTGTTGTTCACTCTGATTTCCACACATTTGTTCTGAATCTCAGACGCCAGAGACAAGCTGGAGGTCAAGTGTCGCTTTGTTTGACCTCCCACCTTGCCGTTGACCTGCCCCTAAATGCAGGTCGTGCAGGTTTGGATAGTTGATCCAGAACCATCTGACCTAATCTTCCCTTGGGTATCTTCAGTAACTATAAAAACTTATAGTACAGCGATGTTATCTAACTGCTATTTGTTCCTGCTGCCTGTACATGAATGTCAGTTTACGATTCTAAGATTCCTTCCTCTGCTTTAATGTAGGGGTCGATATCACCATACTTTGTGAAACGGTTTGGATTTAATCCCGAGTGCAAAGTCATTGCTTTCACAGGAGACAATCCAGGTAAGATTATAGTTCTTTATATCGGATAAAATGCCAGCCATTGTCTTCCTAAAGGTGAACTGATTACGCAGATTGGTTATATCCGTGGTATAGCAAGCTTTGCAGGATGTTTGATTGATTTGAAAGTACAGCATGGAAACGGACCTTTCGGCCCACCAAGTCCATGCTGACCATCGATCACCCGTTCACACTAATTCTATGTTATCCCACTTTCACATTCACTACCTACCCACTAGGTTTAATTTACAGAGACAATTTATAGAGGCCAATTAATCTACAAATTCGCACATCTTTGGGATGTGGGAGGACAAGACGAGAGATTATAAAACCTTTGGTACAGCTGACTTTTTATTGGTACAACATTTATATTTGCATTATCATCATGTAAATGTGAACACTCCCCAGGCTTCTGCCCATTCTTTGCGATTTTGCATTTCTTACATTATCAACAGCAGAACACGGAGAGGTTGCTCATCAAATTGGGGTGATTCGTTGGGTCATTTTTTATGGATTGGATGATATCGGCAAGCCTACAATTATTTTCATTCCTTATTGACTCAGAAGAGTAATGACTTTTAAACTACTACTCTGATGGTGATATGTATGCACAATGTTAGATAGAGGCAATGTTAACTATGCATTTAAGGATGGTGTGTAAATTGGGATTTGTTGTGCTACGTAGAATTAGGAGTTGCTGATGAAACCATACTGGTACATTACATGGCTACACAATATGTTTCCATTGCACAGCTACTGAATCATGTGGATAGCTGTTTCCATGCCTAGTTTAGTTTACTGACACGTGTACCGAGGTACAGTGAAAAGCTTTAATGCGTGCTAACCAGTTAGTGGAAAACCTATAGGCGATTATAATCGTGCCGTCCACAGTGAGCAGTCCAGAGTGTCCACAGTGTGCAGACACAAGATAAACGGAATAACATTTAGTACAAGATAGAGTCCAGTAAAGTCCTATTTAAGACGGTGGGAGGTTCTCCAATTAAGTAGATAGTAGCTCGGGACCCCTCTCTAGTTGTTGATAGAATGGTTCAGTTGCCTGACAACAGCTGGGATGGAGGGGGGGGGGGGGGGGAGGGTGGGGAAGGGTGGGGAAGGGGGGGAGGGGGGGAAGGGTGGGGGTGGGGTGAGGAGGGAGGTCAGGACCGCTCTCTAGCTAGTGAGAGGATGTTTCAGTTGTCTGATAACAGCTGGGATGACCCTGAATCTGGAGGTATGCATTTTCAAACTTCTGTACCTCTTGCCTGAATATGGTTTCTGCATACATTTAAACCAAAATTTTAGACATACAATACTGAGGGAACAATTTCAGATTGGGTCATTAACTGGAAAACCATCTGGTCAACAGGTAGATTTGGAAGGTCCCATAATCCTCATTCAAAGGGAAGCTAGTTAGTTATCTGTTGTGCCCTTGACCCCCTGATGGTTATCACTCAACAAACCTAACTGAAAGAGATTAGTTTTTCTGCTGTAGCACAGTGATGTGTGTGTGTGTGTGTGTGTTTGTTTATGTATTTGTGGACATTACTGGCAAGTCCCAAATTTATTACTTATCCTCCAATGCCATTTAAGAGGACATTTTAAGAATGATCCACTTTGATATGGACGAGAGATTTAACCACTGCACCACTTCTGTTGCTAAACTAAAATGATGGCCAACGCACGTAATTAACTTTAAAGCACTTTGGGGTGTTCTGTAAGAGATAGGAAAGGCATTAACGACCTAAAAAATACTATTATTTTAGAAATATTTTTTGTGCACTTTGTGGTGGAAATGATTTAACATCTGTGTAATTAAGGGTATAGCAATGATTGGAAACCAGACATAGTCATACCGCATGGACACAGGCCCTCCTTCGGCCCAACCCGCCCACATTGGCATCATGTCCCATCTACACAAGTCCCACTTGCCTGCGTTTGGCCCAAATCCCTCTAAACCTGTCCTATTCATGTACCTGTCTAAATGTTTCTTAAGCGTTGCAATAGTAACCTACCTCAACTATCTGCAGCTCATTCCGTACACCCACTACCCTTTAGTGGAAAAGGTTACCCCACAGGATCCTTTTAAATCATTTCCCTCTCATCTAAAACTAATGTCCTCTGGTTCTCGATTCCCCTACTGGGCAACAGACTCTGTGTGCATACCTGATCCATTCCTCTCACGATTTTGTGCACCTCTATAAGATCACCCCTCATCCTCCTGCGCATCAAGGAATAGCCCGCTCAACCTCTATAACTCAGGCCCTCGAGTCCCGGCAACACCCTCGTAAATCTTCTCTGCACCCTTTCCAGCTTGACAACATCTTTCGTATAGCTGTATCCAAAACTGAACACAATGCCCTAATTGCGGCCTCACCAACGTCTTATACAACTGCAACATGACTTCCCAACTTCAATACTCAATGACTGATGAAGGCCTAAAACCTTTTTGACCACCCTATCCACCTTTGTTAATTTAACATGATAATTTTATTTAAAAGTTGAAATGTAATACTGAATATTATTTACAATGAATTGCATCTGTTCTCTCTTACAGCTTCACTGGCAGGAATGCGACTTCAGCAGGGAGATATCGCAGTGAGTACTTTGTATTGTTCTGGAGCTTCAGATAGTGAGTTAAAACGATAAAGGGAATGTTGCCATTGTCTTAACAATTCTTCTTGATTTGCATTAAAGTAAGTAATGTTAAATCAGAATATTTCTAAAATTCATGGTAAATAATAGGGAGGTAATAAATAAGGTAACTATTTATTTATTGGTTCCTGTTCTTCAGTGTTTTGCACTGCACCATAGCATAGGTGTCAGGTGGAGATTTGGGTGATCTGTTGAGCATCTGCCAGCAATATCAGGATAAAGTAGAAGCTTGATTTGAGCAAAAGCAATGCTCATTAAATCCAGTAATGTATTTTATACACTGTCTCTGAAAAGTCTAATAATTGTAAAAAAGGAATTATTTGCAATGAATACATGTTTTGTTTAGTTTATTGTTACATGTACCGATGTACAGTAAAATGTTTTTGTTGCATGCTAATCAGTCAGCAGAAAGACTATACATGATTACAATTGAGCCGTCCACAATGCACAGATATATGATAAAGGAAATAACGTTTAGCACAAGATAAAATCCAGTAAAGTCCGATTAAAGATAGTCCAAGGGTCCCCAATGAGGTGGGTAATAGCTCAGGACTTCTCACAAGGTGATGAAAGGATGGTTCAGTTGCCTGATAACATGGTCTGTAAAAACTTGCCGGTTGCAGAACACAGAAGGACACAATGTGCTGGAGTAACTCAACAGGTCAGGCAGCATCTCTGGAGAATATGGATAGGTGACATTTCATGTCGGGACCCTTCTTCGGACTGCCTGTAAGGGAATAGGGGTGGGGAAGTTAGCTGGAAAAGAGGAGAGGCAGGACAAATGATGGCAGGTAATATGTAGACATGGAGGTGCAGAGCAGGGATGTCATAATCCTTCTGAGAATTATTACCAGTGAGGTTCCATGGGATTGTTTTGGGACTGGTTCGTTTAATAACTTTACAAATGGTGAAAGTACAAAAAGTCACAAGCACTGTGGCTACATTTTCACATTGTGCAATGCTTATGTCACTAGTGGACAATAAAACTGAATAGGAAAAGCTGCATGTGGGGAGTCCAGAAAAAGGTGGTCATATAAATGAAAGTAATGTGCGTGGAAAGTGAAGGTGATCTGAGACAGTAAATTGAAGCCTAGTGGTGGTGAGTAAGACAGATCCGATATAGGATGCATTAATAGTCAATCTACTACTTTATGCTGCTTCTAATGCTATGTAAAGGTATGGGGGGCAGTGCCGCGCGGAGAAGTTGCAAGTTTTGAGCGTAGGAACGCTTAAGAAAATAGAAAGATTGAATTGTGTTGAACGAGTTTGTAATTGTGCGTGTTTACACTGCAAAAGGAAAATTTGAAATGTTTGCTGCTTTTACGTAGACCAGTACCATGCGGAAGTGGTCCTATGGCCCACTGGGTCTAAGATGATCATGAGGCCAATGTAACTGATCTCATCTGCATACACATGATCTGTATGCCTTTGTTCCCTGTCTGTTCAAAAGCCTCTTAAACTTCATATTGTATCTGCTTCTACTACTGACCCTGCCAGCAAGTACCTGTAAATAAAAATGATCTTGCACATCTTCTTTAAGCTTTCCCCCTACTCGCCTTAAACCTCTGCCTCAGAATATGTGACATTACAATGCTGCGAAAAAAGATTATTGACTATATTTGACCAGTCCAGATAATGACCCTCGACCCTCCACAGAGGCAGCCTGGATAACTGAGTTCCATCAGCAGTTTGTTTTGTTGTTTCAGATTCCAGCATCTGCAAACTCTTGCATCTCCACCTCAACTATTTACTCCATCTATGCCTGGTCATTATATCAAGTTCACAAGTTATAGGAGTAGAATTAGGCCATTCGACCCATCGAGTTTTCTCAGCCATTGAATCACGACTGATCTCTGCCTCGTAATCCTGTTTTCCTGCCTTCTCCCCAAAACCTTTGACACCCATTCTAATCAAGAATTTGTCTATCTCAGCCTTAAAAATATCCACTGACTTGGCCTCCACAGCCCTCTGTGGCAATGAGTTGCATCAGAACACCAGTGTGGTGGCCCGGTGTGCATCGGTGGAGTTGCTGGCGTGCAGCACCAGAGACCAGGGCTCCATCCTGACTACAGATGCTGCCTGTAGTGCTGCAACATGATTGGCCAACTTTCATACTCAATGCCTTGACTGGGGGAGCGAAGCGTGCTTTACTTACACCTTCTTTACCACTTTAGGGAACAGAGAATCTACAACATTATAAACCCCATATCTTGTCCAGGAGAGTAAAAAGTGCACTCCGAGGAATAAAGTCCCAGCCTGACCAACCTTTCCCTACACCTCAGGCACTCGAGTCCTAGCTGCATCTTTGTGAATCTTCTCTGCACTCTTTTAAAAAATAAAGATTTGACATTCTCTTTTGGTACAGAATGTGCCAATGTAGGCTTAGATTTTGTAGTACAGGTGCACAACCTTTTATCCGGTGTTCCGGAAACCGAAAAACTCCGAAAACCGGCTATTTTTTCCAGATGTCGTCTGCGCACCAAAGCTCGCGTTTGGCGCCAAACTTGACCCGAAACGACCCACGGTCAACCCAGGTCTGTACTACTGTAGCGGCTGCCTCCTCCCCAGAGACCGGGAGACGCTTAAACATCTGTAAATCATTGCTTAAATGTTAGTCAGTTAGTTTGGAGGGCTTTTATGTGAAGGGGGGGGGTGAAGGGGTAAACTTTAATTCTTAGTCCCATACCTGGTCGGAGAGGCGGGGAGCGGTCAATGCCTTACCGGGTCGCCGTGCAGTAAGCTCCGCAGCGATGTGGCCAGTGGGGCTGCGGGCGGCGCCGGTTGTAGCTCCGACCCCGGCAACTCTACCCTTGGCTGCGAGGCGCTCCCAAATCCAGTGCCGCCCGCGGCCGGACGCCCCAGCTCCGCGAATGTCGGGAGTCGGCGGCGTCGCCGTGCGGCAAGCTCCGGAGCGCTGTAGTTTTGGATTTATTGTCCATTGTAACAGCTGAACCATGCACAACGAAATTTAAAAAGCCCAGCCAGCTCAGTGCACCATTCAAACATTTCTAAAAGCTAACGATACTCCGACCAGGTAGGGGACTAAAATTCAAGTTTCCCCCTTCACCCCTACTCCACCACCACCACATAAAATCCCTCCAAACTAACTGACTAACATTTATGCAATGATTCTCCCGGTCTCCGGGGAGGAGGCAGCTGCTCCAGACTTTTCAAGCCGCCCGCGCTACCTACCTAATCTACGCTAAAAATCTTCCATTCGGAAATCCGAAAATGTCCGAAATCCGACAAGTGTCTGGTCCCAAGGCTTTCGGATAAAAGGTTGTGCATCTGTAGTAACTGTAACAACTCCTTCAAATAGACTTCAATCTCAACAACTCAAACTAAACTCAACTCTACAACCTTTATGATTTTTGCGCATTTGTAGTTTATTGTGGAAACCCTATCGTTGTAATCGGAGATCTTATGCTGCAGTTTTTCTTGTCCTCCGTCATAATAGGGAAACTGTTGTACCTGACGCTAGGTTTGGAGATTTATTAGCTAATTCTGCTGCAAGATGTGAATTTCTCTTCCTTGGTAAATTACATATTTCACTTTATAAAATTTGTATTTTACTTTGTGCTCTCTGCACAAATTACTTCCCCATCTATCTTTGCATTGTAAACTTGTATTTAGTGCTTTTATTACATTTGCTGTTTTCCAATCCACTGGAATCTTTCCAGAATCTAGGGAATTTTGGAAGATGGCAACTGATTATCCAGCTAAAAAAATATCTCTGTATTGGAGTGAATAGTTCCCACATTTATTTGGATGAATTCTGATATAATTTCAAACACTTAGATTCCTCAGCCTTCTGCACATGACGGCTTATGTCTATGTAGTGAGTGGCATAGTGGCACAGCTGATAGAGTCGCTGCCTCGCAGCACCAGAGACCCAGATTCAATCCTGATCCGGGTGCTGTCTGTGTGGAGTTTGTGCGTTCTCCCTGTGACCATATGGATTTCCTCCAGGTGCTCTGGTTTCTTTCCACAATCAAAAGTCATGGAGGTTTGTAGGTTAATTCACCTCTGTAAATTGCCCCTTGTGTGTAAGGAGTGGATGAGAAAGTGGGATAATGTAGAAATAATGTGAACTGGTGATCAATGGTCAATGTGGACTGGATGGGCTAAAGGGCCTGTTTCCATGCTGTATCTTTAAGCTCTAAACTCTAATGTATCTTCTGCTTCTTGGGTTTGCATTTTATTAAATGCATTTCCTTATTGTATTTTTCAGGTAAGTCTGGGAACAAGTGACACTGTCTTTCTGTGGATTCAGGACCCAAAACCTACACTGCAAGGACATGTCTTCTGCAACCCAGTGGACAGTGATGCCTACGTGGCACTCATTTGGTAAGGGATAGTTTTTAGTGTTCAAAGAAAGGCCTGCATGAAGCTAAATATAAATTCATATCATCCCCTTCTTTCCCATCACCAGTGCCCCATTACTTCTACCCTTCAGCTTGACTGTTTGAGCACCTAAGTGACACTGCTATGCCTTACCTTTAGCTTTCAGTGAATAAAATGTCTGGGCATTAATGGTGTCCACGCCAGAGCTCCCCCTTGTGGTCTCAGGTTGGAGCTCCCACCCCCCCCGTGGTCTCTGAGTCGAATAGTGAATTAACACATACACGGTGGCACCTCTGCTTCCGATTTGTATAACATGTGACTTAAGTCAGGGTCCGCAGGTAACGTAACTCAGGCAGCGTCTGTACTGCCATTTGTTATCACTCACGTTAATGTTGAAGAGATATTGACTTGGTTTTGAATGATTTGTAACCTCTTACTATTAAAGGAAAACAAAGCTGGAAACTGCTGTAACTTAGAAGGCTTTAAAATAACTCATTAACAGCTTAATGCTCAGCCTACATCGGTGGACGTTCTCTTAGACCTCCTGCCATCATAAGTCATGTGTAATGTGTACATACACAAAGTTTTATTTCAACGTTCACATTATCCCATTATGGCAAGGATAGATTATCATATGTTGATAAATGGCTGTTGAGAATTCTAGGAATTTATAATGAAGTGCTTTACATTGTATAAAACCTGTACTTGTATCCTTATCTAACTCTGCCTTTTCCCTAGTTTTAAGAATGGCTCCCTAACAAGAGAGAGAATCCGTGATGAAAGAGCGTCTAGTTCATGGGATGAATTTGCAAAAGCTTTGAAAGCCACTAGTCCTGGAAATAATGGAAACATAGGTAAAATGGAGAATGTGCATTGGCCTTTCATGATCTACTTGTTATCAATTTTGCCAGCAGAACGATCAAAGCAGGGACTGATTGAAGCTTCAGTCTTTCCAATGCTTAGCTGGAAGATACTGTAACTTCTAAAGTATGAACATATTTAGCATCAGAGGCGCCAGGGAAGATAAAGTAAGGTGATGGAAGTAGCATTGGGTATCATCACCAGGTATGTGGAAGTTGCTGAAGTGGTGTTTCATCAGGCAAAAGATAGTTTTGGATTTTAGAGATACAGCACAGAAACAAGCCCTTCGGCCCACCAACTCTGCGTCCACCACCAATCACCCCATAGAATAGAACTATCTTACACACTAGGGACAATTTACAATAGCCAATTTACCTACAAATCCGTACCTCTTTGGAATGTGGGAGGAAACCAAAGCACCCGGAGCAAACCCATGCAGTCACAGAGAGAACATACAAACTCCATACAGATAGCACCTGTAGTCGGGATGGAACCCGGGTGTCTGGTGCTGTGAGGCAAAAGGAATAAGAGATGGCCAATGATCTTAGGAGGGCCCAGAGGTTATAGTGTGGGTTGAGGAGGTCATTCATGATTGTGTCAGAAGGAACTGCAGGTGCTGATTTGTACTGAAGATTGCACAAAGTACTGGGGCAACTCAGCGGTCAGGCAACATCTCTGGAGAAAAGGAATTGGTGACGTTTAGGATTGCAACACTTCATAAGACTGATCACTTCTTCAGACAGAGGTCTTCAGACTTGGATTTATGGATGGAGGCTTGTGAGGACTGTCAAACGAAGATGGTAAGATAGAAGATAGTTTGGTAAACAGTGTAAGACTGCTGAGATCTTGAAAAATGCAGGAAAATAAAATATTCAGATGTAGAAACAAGGACCTGCAGATGCTGGTTTACAAAAGTAGACAAAGTGCTTGAGTAACGCTGGGGTAACAGACTGAAGAAGGGTCCTGATATGAAACATCACCTTTCACCGAAAAGACTAGGCTTGTATTCACTGTATTAGAAGGATGAGGGGCGTTCTTATAGAAGCATATAAAATTATAAAAGGTAGATGCAGGAAAAATGTTCCCAATGCTGGGTGAGTCCAGAACCAGGGGCCACAGTCTTAGAATAAAGGGGAGGTCATTTAAGACTTTTTCACCCAGAGAGTTGTGAATTTATGGAATATCCTGCCACAGAGGGCAGTGGAGGCCAAGTCACTGGATGGATTTAAGAGAGAGTTAGATAGAGCTCTAGGGGCTAGTGGAGTCAATGGATATGGGGAGAAGGCAGGCAAGGGTTATTGATAGGGGATGATCAGCCATGATCACGATGAATGGCGGTGCTGGCTCGAAGGGCCAAATGGCCTCCTCCTGCACCTATTTTCTATGTTTCTAATGTTTTACAGATTCTATCTGACCCGCTGAATAACTCCAGCACTTTGTGATCCCATGGTTACAATCACAGAAGAGGCTGTTTGAAGATTCAGTACAGCTAGATTCCACCACACTCATTCTTACTGAGTGGACAAGGTGGGCTCTCCACATTCATGTAGAGTGCAAGGTTGACTGCAGGCAGTGTGGGGATCAGGCTTATACCAGTGTAATCTGGGTTAACACGTCATAGAGCCAAAAAGGTGAGACATTAGATAGAGAGATAGCACAACAGAACAAGGTGGTGTAAGATTTATTTGCAAAGCATTAAGTGAGGTAAATGAAGTTATTTTAGATAATTTTTATTATTTATATTATGTGTTTCTATTTTGATTCAAGGTTTTTATTTTGATGTAATGGAGATCACCCCTGCTGCCATTGGTGTTCATCGATTCAATGACAGAAATTTAAAAGTGAGTATGACAAAAATAGATTGGCAGGTTACGGTCTGAAGAAGGATTGCGACCTGAAATGTCAACTATTGCTTTTCTCCAGAGATGCTACTTGACTCGCTGAGTTACTCCAGCATTTTGTATCTATCTTAAGTTAACCTTTTAGTCTGAAGAAGAATCCCGACCCCAAACATCGCCTATCCATGTCCTCCAGAGGTGCTGCCTGACCTGCTGAGTTACTCCAGCACTTTGTATCAAAAAAAAATTACCCAGTTGCCCTTCCTTAGAACCGTGGAAAGACCAATATCATATCTATCGTCCAGGTATTTTGCAGCCTTCTGGAATGAGCATTCAATTTTGCAGCTTCGGGGAAACTGTTTACGTAGTTTCTCATTATCGTGCGTGTCCTTTCCTTGAAAATGCCTTACTGACGGTCAGTCCTCATCAGATTGGGATTGATGGTATTACACTGTTGGAAGCTGACATGGGCCTGAAGGGCCAAATGGCCACCTCCCTCCGGTGTCATATTAAGTATGTAAATCCCATTTTATTTCAGAATATCATCTTTGACCTGATAAGACTGCATGCTCAGTTGCCCTCCGAGGTGATAGGATTTATATTGTGACACAAGTCACTATTGTAGTACAAGTTTATGTTATAATAGAAATTCCTATCATTTACTTAAGTGGCAGAAGTAGATACATTCCATTCGTTGGGGATATGCCATTTATATGGTTGTCAAGAAAATATCAATATCGGTTTATTATTATTGTCATGTGTACTGACATACAGTGAAAAATGTTAAGTAAGCAAATCATACCATGCTTGAGTACATTCAGAATATATCTAATACATATATACATATAAAATAGAATACAATTGAATCTAATACATTAGCAGGGCTCTCGCTTAACTTTTTTTCCCTGTTGCCAGCTGGGCAACCTTGGCAGCTTTTTAGGTTGCCAAATGACATTTTAGGTGGTCATTTAAGATGACTTGCATGACGCGTGCTCGGACGAAGTGCGTAGTTACCAGTCGGAATTATGCTCAATGAAGCATACACATATTATTTCTGTTTCAAATAGACACAAACTAACATATTCACCAATGAAGACATGATATATACCACAATGACATGCAGCAACATTATAATACGGTATCTCAACTCTTTTTACACATTGCAATTAATGCAATTTTTATTATTTCTTTCCACTTCCAAACAAAAACGTGGTTAGATTATTCAGCGTATGATCAACCTGTGTCAATAAATCCTGGACCTTGATAACATATATACTTAACCATGCACACTACAGATTGATGCAAGCATGTTTTCTGTGAAGGACCAAAAATTATCATGACATGGCCATAACATTGGGTCGTTATTGCTATTGGTGCAGAAACACTCTCGCTTCCCACATGATTTATCCACAACAAAATATACAGGTTGCAAGGAATTTTCTAAAGGCATTTCATGATAATAGCTGACAAAACTGACTATACCCATCTGACAGGTTAAACATTACACTAACTGACAAGAGATGGCCAAAGGACATAAATGCAGCAAATGTTTGGTAATATATTTAAAGGTGTCAAGATGCCACAATACCAGACATTCAGATTAGATGTATGTGACAATGAAGATACCCAGTTTGTAAGCACCATTTAAAAAAAAATATATATATATGGTTGATAAATGCTTTTTCCATCATTCCCACTTCAGAATTAACGTTAAAAGTTCAACTGAAATATCTCCTGACCAAATTTGTGATGTATATGACTGACTGTAGAAGTAAAACCTGGATAAATCCAACGTATAGTTGTGAATGTTGCTCATTAAATAACTACAGTACTGATACTCCATATTAACAGCATTGATTTGCCATTAAAATGAATTCTGTAATAACGTGTCAGTGACAATCGAACACTGCAGTTTTTAATGTTTCACGTGTTCAACATTTAATGAATCCATCGTTATGGATTAAAACAAATAATAACATTGGGAATTAAAAACATATTTGATTGCATTCTGTTACCAACACAATGGGGTGGGGGGGGGGGGGGGGATCAGTGCAGGATGGATAGGTGGGGGGGGGGTTTGAGAAGGCAATCGGTGTGGATTGGATGGATTGAGGCAGGGGAATTAGTGAGTGTTGGTTGGAGTAGGTAAAAATATGGGGGGAGAGCGCGGGGGGTGTCGGTGGGGTTGAATGGGGGGGGATCTGTGCAGGATGGACGGGGGAAGCAGTGCGAGATGAAGGGGTGGAGCAGTGCAGGATGGATGGGAAGAGGGGTCTGTACAGGATGAATTGGGGGACCAGTGTAGGATTGATGGGGAGTGGCAGGAGAATCAATGCGAGGTGGCTAGGGAGATCAGTGCAGGATGAATAGATGGGGGGGGGGGGGGGGGGGGGGACAGGGGATGTCACGGAGGAGTGACTAGAGGCAGGAATGGGGATCAGTGCGGGATGGAGAGGAGGGGTCTCAGGATAAGGGGAGTGGAGGGGGGCGTAAGAGAGAGAGAGAGAGAGAGATAGGAAGGGGCAGAGGAGGTAGGAAGGAAGGTCAGCGCTCCTCGGGCAACACCGGCATCATCGCTGCTTTGGGCGTCCCTGTCAGGCACGGAAATCGCAACCAAAATATGGAGGGGACCGCGGCCAGAATATCTTGGCAGCTGCTCGCGCTTGCGCACACTCACACACACGGGCGAGGCTGCGGAGGCTTCTGTGAACGGTAATTTCAGCTCAACTGCCTGTCTCGCCTACAGCCCTGTCTCAATCCAGACAGGGCTTTTGGTTAACCTGGCGGGACAGGCAGAGTGAGCTGGGTTTTGCCCTGGCTGAGGGCCTGGGGGCGCCGTGCCCGTCTGACTCCCGACGCCTCTGGCCACCCCTGGGGGGTGGGGGGGCTCTCGGGCAGGGACGGGGATGGTCCAGTGGCGGTTCGGCAGCGATTGCAGCGCTGGAGACCGGGATCGGTCCTAGCTGTGTTTTGGCACATCTCCCTCCTCCAATCACCACCCCCCCACTCTACTTCCGCCTCTGACCGACACCTCCCTCCTCCAAGGGTCCGTTTTGAAAGCGCCGTTGGTGGAGTAGCAGCAGCTGCCGCTAACAGGCGGGGCGGGGTGCGGGAGGAGGAGTAGATGGAGCCGTCGCCGTCACTGCTGTGCGGGGCCCGACATTCGCTCCGACCCTCCGTCACGCCACACTTAGCATCTTTCCCATAACCGTCGTCGACACAAAACGTCACGTTCCTTTTCTCCAGATGCTGCCTGACCCGCGGAGTTACTCCAGTTTTTTGTGTCTATCTTCGATATAAACCAAGTTGCCAAGCCGGGCAAAATGACTCGCCGTTAAGGTTGCTCGGCGACACTTTGAGTTGTCATTGGCTCCCAGGCCGAAATGCCGAATATAGCGTTAGAACTACGGAGAAAGTGCAGGTAAAAAAGTTCAATGGCTGCAATAAGGTGGATTGGAAGAATGGGAATTCATTGTTAGCACATGACCGGTCTCTTCAAGAGTCTGATAACCGTGGGGAAGAGGTTGTTCTGGAATCTGGTGGTGCATGCTTTCAAGCTTTTGTATCTGTTGCCTGCCAGGAGAGGGGAGAAGAGAGAATGACCAGGGTGTAAGTAGTGTTTGATTATGTCGGCTGTTTTCCCAAGGCAGTATAGAGGGAGTCAGTGTTGGGGATGGGGGTGGACTGGAAGTGTTGCAATTTCATGCTGTGCTGGGCGGAACAGAAACTGCAGAATAGTGTACTATGACCCTTAACATTTATTTTAGACAAATGTATTGATTATTTTCTGCAGTTATTTATTTTATTTGCTGCAGTCTTTTATGTAAGCTGCTAATATCATAAAAATTGGCTTCAGAGAGAGAGAGACACAGTGCTGTACAGTCATACGACATGGAAACAGGGAGATCGATCTCTTAGATAGGCATAATTCTCCCCCTTGCCTTTATTATTTATATTTAGTTATTACCATTTTATAATTTTAGTCAGGGTAGGCAGTGCCTGGCATCTACCCTACCTATTCCCTTCATGATCTTATGTAAGCAAAACATCCTTGTAGATCTTTTCTGAACTCTTACAAGCTTGACAATATCTTTCCTGTAACATGTTGCCCAGAATTGAACACAATATTCTAAATGCAGTCTCACCAACGTCTTATTCAACTGCAACATAGAAACATAGAAACATAGAAATTAGGTGCTGGAGTAGGCCATTCGGCCCTTCGAGACTGCACCGCCATTCAATATGATCATGGCTGATCATCCAACTCAGTATCCCGTACCTGCCTTCTCTCCATACCCCCTGATCCCCTTAGCCACAAGGGCCACATCTAACTCCCTCTTAAATATAGCCAATGAACTGGCCTCAACTACCCTCTGTGGCAGAGAGTTCCAGAGATTCACCACTCTCTGTGTGAAAAAAGTTCTTCTCATCTCGGTTTTAAAGGATTTCCCCCTTATCCTTAAGCTGTGACCCCTTGTCCTGGACTTCCCTAACATCAGGAACAATCTTCCTGCATCTAGCCTGTCCAAACCCTTAAGAATTTTGTAAGTTTCTATAAGATCCCCTCTCAATCTCCTAAATTCTAGAGAGTATAAACCAAGTCTATCCAGTCTTTCTTCATAAGACAGTCCTGACATCCCAGGAATCAATCTGGTGAACCTTCTCTGCACTCCCTCTATGGCAATAATGCCCTTCCTCAGATTTGGAGACCAAACTGTACGCAATACTCCAGGTGTGGTCTCACCAAGGCCCTGTACAACTGCAGTAGAACCTCCCTGCTCCTATACTCAAATCCTTTTGCAATGAAAGCTAACATACCATTTGCTTTCTTTACTGCCTGCTGCACCTGCATGCCTACCTTCAATGACTGGTGTACCATGACACCCAGGTCTCGCTGCATCTCCCCCTTTCCCAATCTGCCACCATTTAGATAATAGTCTGCTTTCCCGTTTTTGCCACCAAAATGGATAACCTCACATTTATCCACATTATACTGCATCTGCCAAACATTTGCCCACTCACCCAGCCTATCCAAGTCACCTTGCAGTCTCCTAGCATCCTCCTCACAGCTAACACTGCCCCCCAGCTTAGTGTCATCCGCAAACTTGGAGATATTGCCTTCAATTCCCTCATCCAGATCATTAATATATATTGTAAATAGCTGGGGTCCCAGCACTGAGCCTTGCGGTACCCCACTAGTCACTGCCTGCCATTGTGAAAAGGACCCGTTTACTCCTACTCTTTGCTTCCTGTTTGCCAGCCAGTTCTCTATCCACATCAATACTGAACCCCCAATGCCGTGTGCTTTAAGTTTGTATACTAATCTCTTATGTGGGACCTTGTCGAAAGCCTTCTGGAAGTCCAGATACACCACATCCACTGGTTCTCCCCTATCCACGCTACTAGTTACATCCTCAAAAAATTCTATAAGATTCGTCTTGATGGGAGGTCATATAACATGACCTCCCATCAAGATTTACGAGGATGTTGCCAGGACTAGAGGGTGCAAGCTGTAGGGAGAGGTTGAGTAGGCTGGGTCTCTATTCCATGGAGTGCAGGAGGATGAGGGGAGATCTTATAGAGGTGTACAAAATCACGAGAGGAATAGATCGGGTAGATGCACAGAGTCTTTTGCCCAGCATAGGGGAATCAAGGACCAGAGAACATAGGTTCAAGGTGAAGGGGAAAAGATTTAATAGGAATCCAAGGGGTAACTTTTTCACACAAAGGGTGGTGGGTGTCTGGAACAAGCTGCCAGAGGAGGTCGTTGAGGCTGGGACTATCCCATTGTTTAAGAAACAGTTGGACAGGTACATGGATAGGACAGGTTTGGAGGGATATGGCCCAAGCGCAGGCAAGTGGGACCAGTGTAATTGGGACATTGTTGGCCGGTGTGGGCGAGTTGGGCCGAAGGGCCTGTTTCCACACTGTATTACTCTGTGACTCCATCATTCTATGACCTCTCTAAGATCACCCCATCAGACTCCTGTGTTCCAGGAGCCTGTCCAACCTTTCCCTATAGTCCAGGCCCTCTTCCTGGCAACATCCTCATAAATCTTCTCTTCACTTACATCTTAACAACATCTTCGCTATGGAAGGGTGGCCAAAACTGAACACAATAAAAGAGGAAAATAGTAAAGGAGGCCAAGTGCCAGACAGGACATTTTTACTGCAGATTATACTGCTAATCAAAAGGCAATGCCCCTTGTCCAAGACCTTGATCTGACTAATCGCTTGTACAAGACAGATCCAAAAATGTGGTCAGGGATTCCTGACACTTCCAGCTGAGCATATTAAGTTTAGATTTAGCGCAGTTCAGTTTAAAGATACAGCATTAAAACAGGCCCTTTGGCCCTCCTAGTCTCTGCCGACCAGTGACCTGTTCACACTAGTTCTATGTTATCCCACTTTCCCTGTGCACATTAATGGCAATTTACAAAACCAAATGAACCCACAGACTGCACGTCTTTGGGATGTCGGAGGAAACCTGAGTACCTGGAGGAAACCCACGCTGTCACAGGGAAAATGTGCATAACAGGTATAATTTAATTTAGTTATATTAGAAACAGGCCATTTGGCCCACCGACTCCATACTGACGATTGATCACCTGTTCTCACTATATGTTATCCCACTTTCTCATCCACTCCCTGCACACAAGGGACAATTTTACAGAGGGCAATTAACCTACAAAGCTGCACATCTTTGGAATGTGGGAAGAAATTGAGCACCTGGAGGAAACTCGCGCCGTCACAGGGAGAATGTGCAAACTCCGCACAGACAGCACCCGAGGTCAGGATCGAACCTGTGCTCTCTGGTGCTGTAAGACAGCAGCTTTATTAACTGCAGTACTGTGCCGCCCACATATGGTGAGAATCTAGAATGGATTGTCAGGGAAGGTACAGGAGGCTGATTCAATCATGGCATTCGGTAGAGAACAGGTTAGGCCTTTAAAAATAAAAAAAACATGCAAACTCCACATAAACAGGACCTTGGGTCAGGATTGAACATGGTTCTATGGCACTGTGAGGCAGCGGGTCTACCAGTTGCGCCACTGTGCCGCATATTTAGATTTATTATTATTACATGTACCAAAGTAATAATTGGCAAATGACTTCAGAATATAGACAGAACACAGAATTGTGTCTGTCTGTGCTGTCAGCCTGAGTTCAATCCTGGGATTTAATTGAGGAAAGTTTAACTGATTGGGAAAAGGGGAAGTACAACGGGATCTGGGGGTCCTTGTATATCAGTCTATGAAAGTAAACATGCAGGTACAGCAGGCAGTGAAGAAAGCGAATGGTATGTTGGCCTTTATAACAAGAGGAATCGAATATAGGAGCAAAGAGGTCCTTCTGCAGTTGTATAAGAGCTCCAGTGAGACTACACCTGGAGTATTGTGTGAAGTTTTGGTCCCCTAATTTGAGGAAGGACATTCTTGCTATTGAGGGAGTGCAGCGTAGGTTTACAAGGTTAATTCCTGGGATGGCGGGACTGTCATATGCTGAGAGAATGGAGCAGCTGGGCTTGTACACTCTGGAGTTTAGGAGGATGAGAGGGGATCTCATTGAAACATATAAGATTGTTAAGGGCTTGGATACGCTAGAGGCAGGAAACATGTTCCCGATGTTGGGGGAGTCCAGAACCAGGGGCCACAGTTTAAGAATAAGGAGTAAGCCATTTATGACGGAGATGAGGAAACACTTTTTCTCACAGAGAGTGGTATGTCTGTGGAATTCTCTGCCTCAGAGGGCGGTGGAGGCCGGTTCTCTGGATACTTTCAAGAGAGAGCTAGATAGGGCTCTTAAAAATAGCGGAGTCAGGGGATATGGGGAGAAGGCAGGAACGGGGTACTGATTGGGGATGATCAGCCATGATCACATTGAATGGTGGTGCTGGCTCGAAGGGCCGAATGGCCTACTCCTGCACCTATTGTCTATTGCCTATTGATTGTTTAGGATATAATACTGAAATACTAACTGCAAAACTGACATCTAATCATTGGGAATTACAAGTGGATTTACTAATGTCGTTCAAAGAATTGATATTAAATCTAATGCCAGCAATAATCTGCCATTTAAAAAAAATGCCCTGTAGTATTAAAAAGACAAACCCTGAATAGTAGCATTGCCTGAATACACGCTTAAATACTATCTGCACTGTAACCTCCCTAACACAATGAGTAGGTTTCAGCTTCTCGTTCTTTATTGTACACCTCTTTCAATATTTTTCCTTTTCTAAATGCAGATAATTAAAATGTAATATCTCTATTTGGCTGTTTGCCTGATGCAGGTCTCAAACTTTTCAGAAGAGACGGAAATTCGAGCTGTTATTGAGGGTCAGATGCTGGCTAAAAGATCATATGCTGAGAAGCTGGGCTACAAAGTCTGTAAGTAATAGTTCCCTGTTGCAGCATAGTGTTCGGATTGTCTTAGAACGGCATGGTGACCAGAGTATACAAAATTATGAGAGGAATAGATTGGACAGCGCCCAGAATCTCTTGCCCGGAAGAGTGGAATTGAGAACCAGAGGACATAGTATAAGGTGAGGGGGGAAAGATTTAATAGGAAACTGAGAGGTAACTTTTTTTACACAAAGGGTGGTGAGTGTAGGGAACGATCTGCCGGTGGAGGTAGTTGAGGCGGGTACTATCGCAACGTTTAAGAAACATTTAGACAGGTACATAAATATGATGGGTTTAGAGGGATACAGGCCACATGCAGGCAGGTGGGACTAGTGTAGATGGCACATGTTAGTCAGTGTGTGCAGGTTTGGCCAAAAGGCCTGTTTCCATGCCATATGACTCCGACTCAGAGAGTGCTTTACTACTCATCTGACACAAGGTAGATTTGGAATTTTGGAATGGCGAAGATGTTTGTTTGAAGAAAGAATATTGGTTCAGACACCAAATAGGCTTCCTGCCTTTTCTGTGAATCATGCAATAGAATTTTTAGCATTTACTTTAAAGTTTGTCCAACAATGTTATTTAAAGGCCTCATTAATCTGTGAAATCCTTCAGAGGCATTCAAGATTCAGAAGAAGATCCACAGTTCAGCTGGAGAGAAACTATTCCAATTGGCTGAACAATCAAGAGCATGTGGACATATAATTAATGTTAAAGGAACCAAAACTGAAAAACGAGGAAAAACCTCTCAAAACAGGACCAGTTTATTTTATTTCAGAGATACAGCATTAGAAACAGGCCATTCGGACCACCGAGCACGCCGGCCATTGATCCCCCGTTCACACTAGTTCTACGTTATCCCACTTTCTCACGCACTCCCTACACACTAAGGGCAATTTTGTAGAGGCCAATTAACCTGCAAACGTGCACATCTTTAGGATGTGGGAGGAAACCAGAGCATCCAGAGACAACACCGTCACAGGGAGAACATGCAAACTCCGTACAGACAGCAGCCAAGGTCAGGATTGAACCCAGGCCACTGGAGCTGTGAGGCAGCAGCTGCACTGCTAGGCTGGCCATAAGTGGGGTGCATCTAAATCATGACATTCAGAAGAGAACTGGTTAGGTCTTTTATAGAAAATAGATGCAGGGTGACTGGGAGAGAGTAGAGAATTGGATTGGTCTAGCACAGACTGGTAGAAACTCAGATGGCCTTGTTTAATATTTTGAATTGTGTGCTTCAGCATGTTTAATTAGTATGTTTGTCTTTTTTAATCTTCCTCGACCTTACTCATGCTATGTCTGTAAATTTGTGTTATAGTTAATTTGCAAAATATTTTTGCTGATTACTTATTAGTTTCATCTAGACTCAATAGAGGGAAGTAGTATACCAGAAACTACATTCATAGTGCATTTCAGCATCTTGTGAGTGTTCATTCTTCTGACCTCCAGCGTATGTGGGTAATTTCACTACGTTTTGTAATTTTTGCGATGTGATAAAAGCCAATGTTAGATTTGACATTGACAGGGAGAAAAGAACAATTGCTAGTTTCTCCAGCATTTTTATCTATCTTCGATTTTTCCAGCATCTGCAGTTCCTTCTTAAACAAAAGTACAAATGCTTATGCTTTTCTTATTTAAAAAACTAAGAACTGCAGACTCTGGTTTACGCAAAAGGGCACAAAGTGCTGCAGTAACTCAGCAGGTCAGGCAGCATCCCTGGATAACATGGCCACGTGTCTTTCGGGTCGGAGCCCTTCTTCAGTCCCAGTCTGAAGAAGGGTCCTGACCCAAAACGTCACCTATCCATGTTCAACGGAAATGCTACCTGACCCGCTGAGTTACTCCAGTACTTTGTAGCTTTTCATATTGACTGAAATAAGTCATTGTTAAAGGTCAGAAGATCATGTAAAGATCAGTGGAAAAGACAATGCTTTTGAAAGGTTTCTATTTTGTGTCATTCCTGAATTCATAATTTATGTCTTTCCATTCATGCTTTTTATTTGATGTAGTCATATAGCTAGAAGTTGTAATAAAGCAATTGAAGGAAATAATACAATTCCCTATAAATTTACGTTTATTTTCCACGCTTCTTGGAGGATTAAGAAAGGAATAAGAAACACGTTTTCCAATATCAAGAATTTAATTTCTCAGTGGTTTAGAGAAGTCCATAGTTGTGTGCTTGGCTGAAGGCCCTATTATCCTTGCCCCCACGTCATGCCAGGTCGCTCCGACTGATAGTTATTCCCTAGGGAAGTGCCAGCTGTCAGCTATCCATGGCTCAGACTGTTTTTAACTCGCGCGACCCGGAATGTGGTGACCCGGAGGTCAGATGCCAGCACATCTGATCTCTTGCATCTGACCTTCTATCGACTGCTGAACCCACCATTGAGTCCAATGGGGAAACTGATGGCTGACAGGAAGTAGCACGTAGGCATGAGTGAACTTTTCTCTGGTTGGCATGACACAAATAGCAGGATGTCACATGGATCCCCACTGAGGCCTCAAAGTGGTACAATTAATGTAATGACTTGCATGTTATTACTTATTGCTGAGGCAGGTACATGGATAGGATAAGTTTAGAGGGTCAATTGGTCAAGTTTGTCCGAATGGCCTGTTTCCACGCTGTATGACTATGACTCTCTATGTGTTAAGAGTCAGCTAATCTCAATATAACTGAAGTTACAGAACACTAATTTTCAAATTAACTTTCAACTGATGACTGCAAAGAGCATCTCCCGAGACAAAAATATGTTTTAAAATTTTGCTTTGTTCAGATTTGTTAATGAAATTAATGGAGTTTGTCAACATTTTACTGGACAAGCCACGTGGAAAGAAGGACTGTTTGTAACAGAGATTGCAATCATTTCCATCCACCACTAGGGGGCAGTTATTGTCCATTCTGCTCAGTTTCTTTATAGATTTCTTCGAACAAGATTCTGATAACCTGGCATATTTGGTTGAGGTGTACAACATTTCAAATATATATGTTTGGGACCTTTTACAATAAAACACTCTTGACTCTTGTTCATTGTCTCTCCTGCAAGCTTTAAAACCTTGTGATAAATCTTCATACCTCAAACTCTGCTTTTCAATCCCCTATCCCCTGCCGTTGACAATGTGAGGACCCAAAGCACTGGAGTAACTCAGCAGGACAGGCAGCATCTCTGGAGAAAGGCGACATTTCGAGTCGGAAGCCTTCTTCAGATTGATTGTGGGGGGGGGGAGGGGGTGGGGAAAGAAAACTGTGCCTCCACTCATCGTATTTTCTTACTAGAATCTACTGTCAGATCATTTCTCATTCCTCATCCACTACATTCTTTTAAACCTCTCTTTGTCCAAGCCTTCACATGTGTTAATTTGGTTTTGAAATCAATTTTTGTTTGATTCCACTTTTGTGGGTTGTTTTACTTTGTGCCTCAGAATAATTTGCAGTAGCTTCAGTTTTGGTCACCCTGCTACAGGAAGGTTCGATTAAGATGGAAAGGTTGCTGAGAGGATTTGCAAGGATGTCGCCAAGATTTGAGGGGCTGAGCTATAGGGAGAAGTTGGGCAGGCTAAGACGTTATTCCTTCGAGTGCAGGAGGCTAAGGGATAATATGCAGAAGTGTATAAGATCACGAGGAGAACAGATGGGATGAATGACAGAGTATTATTTTCCCAGAGTAGAGAAATCATGAACTAGAGCGTATTGGTTTAAGGTGAGAAGGGAAATATTTTCTAGGTGGAGCAGCTTTTTCACACACAGAGTGGTTGGGTAAATGGAATGAGCCACCAGAGCTCAGTTTAGTTTAGAAATAAAGCATGGAAACAGACACTTCGGCCCACCTAATCCGCACCGACCAATAATTTCCCCATACACTACTTCTATCCTACACGCTAGGGACAATTTACAGAAGCTAATTAACCTACAAACCTGCACATCTTTGGAATCTGGGAGGAAACCAGAGCACCGGAGAAAACCCACGCGGTCATAGGGAAAATGTGTAGACAGCAACCATAGTTAAAATCAAACCCGGGTCTCTTGTGCTGCAAGGCAGCAACTGTACCACTGTGCCGTCCACAGAGGAAGTAGTTGATGCAGGTTCTACACCAGCATTTAAAATACATTTGGACAGGTACATGCATAGGGAAGGTTTGGACAGATATGGGCTAAGGGGACTGTTAGATGGGGCATTTTGGTCAAGTTAGGCTGACCAAAGTTGGGCATGGACAATTTGGGCTGAATGACCTGTTCCTGTGCTGCATGACTCTATGATACTTAATTTCTCAACCATTGATGTTTGGCTCATAGGTTTCTAATTATCAGTCTTTTCTCTTCTGCCCTCCTTAAAGGTGGAGCACATTTGCTGTCCTCCAGTCACCTGTACCTCACTTGAGGCCGGCAAAGATTTGCAAATTTCAATCAGAGCTCAATGCCAGATGTTCACTTTATTTCTTCTCCATGCTATCTTTTTGGTCATCGAGGGAACTCTCGCTTGTGAGATAGACACTAGATATCTCCCGTGAGATAGTTAATTATTTTTGAACTGTTAGATAATATTGGCAGATCCAGAAGTATAATAACGGATAATATTTTCCCTTTTGCCAGTCAATGAGTTCTTCACTTTAGCAGTTTTTAAAGAGATGACGTTTTCCATACCTGTAATGCTGCATTCAATAGCGGCTGCAATCGAACAGCACAGTGCACAAAGCAGGTTTTTCCTGAACATTGAAATTCTTCTTGCTGCAATTTCTGTGTAGAGCTTTTGTGCCATTGAAATTGTTTTGCTTCAAGAGCTGGATTAAATGCTTGTGAGTATTCAAGGACCAGTGGCCTGCAATCTTGTTCTTGGCCCCGATTGAGATTATTGTATTTTTGCTAGCCACACATGAGGTATCAGAAGACTGGAGTGTGGTTGATGTTGTGCCTTATTGAAGAAGGGCAGCTGGGATAACCCATGGAACTACAGGCCAGTGAGCCTTACATCAGCAGAGGGGCGGTTAGTGGAAGGGATTCTGCGAGTCAAGGGGTATTTGCATTTGTAAAGGCAAGCTCTGAAGAAGGATTCCAACCCAAAACATCACCTATTCTTTTTCTCCAGAGATATTGCCTGACCCACTGAGTTACTCCAGCATTTTCTGTTTATCTTCTGATTTGGTATAGTCAGCAGAGCTTTGTGCATGCGAAATCATGTCTCCTCAATTTGATTGAGTTTTTGAAGAGGATTGATCATTGCAAGATCATAAGAAATAAGAGCAGAAGTGGGCCATTGGGACAATGCACTATAGGTGCAGGAGTAGGCCATTCGGCCCTTCGAGCCAGCACCGCCAATGAGTGTGATCATGACTGATCATCCACAATCAGTACCCCATTCCTGACTTCTCTCCATATCCCTTAACTCCGCTATCACTAAGAGCTTTATCTAACTCTTTCTTGAAAGCATCCAGAGAACCAGCCTCCACTGCCCTCTGAGGCAGAGAATTCCACACTACCGATGTTAGACAACGTCTGTAATTCCCCGTTTTCTCTCTCCCTGCCTTTTTAAAAAGTGGGGTTACATTAGCTACCCTTTAAAAAGTGGGGTTACATTAGCTAAAAACATAGTTTTTAGACAGATATTTAATATGAAAAGATTGATCATGGATAGCCAATCACACAAAATATAGATAATTTAGATGTTCTTAAGACACGATTGCGCAAAAAATGATGATTTTGATTATCTTGAGGATTTTGAACACATGTCTGCGCAAAACGGCCCTTGCCTGCTGCAGTGTTATAAATCAACAGAGTAATATGTATGGGATAGAAATTCATGGCAAAGTGAGATTTAAACATCATGTTATATTGTGAATTCTTGTGTGAATGGGATCAATTTGTAATTTGGATACTTTGCTCTTTAAAAAATTATGTTTAACCTTTTCTTAAGAATGGGATAGATGTTTAAAGGTTCAAAGGTTCATTTATTGTCACACACACCAATAATCTTAGTATCTAGTAATTATTTAATAATTTTAGATCTAGTAATTGAATTTAGAAGAAATTAATTGATTTGATGATACTGATGAATAATAATATTAAAGTTCGGATCTTGAGAATATCACATTTTTGAATTTTCAAGGCAGTCTGGGTGTTTATTACTATTTCCGTCACAACGGTTAATTTTGTAATTAGCTACTTAATTAGGTAACTAACTAATTATATACTTTAATTTCAGGTCATCCAAGTAAGATGTATCATATTTGTTTCAGAATGCTTCAATCTATAATAACTGAAGATTTCATTCAGTTCTCTTATTTTCTAAGAAAGTTATGGGCTTTTATGTCAATTGCTGGTCCTCGATCACAGCTTTTGTGTTAAGTTAATGGAAAAGCAATAGGGAACAAGATGCTAATTTCCGAGTATGAAAATGGCCATAACTTTTTTAATACTGAACAAATGAAAGTGAATTAGGTATCAAATTAAAGTTCTTTTTATGCTTTATCTGATGGGATAAATTACAGGCTTGATTTTTAAAATCTCAAAATTTTGTAACATTCCTACTTGGACAAACACAACATGATGCCATTTGGTAAGTTAAGCCAAAGCAGGACATACGCAGTGAAAGACAGGGCCCATGGTGGGGGAGGGGTTGTAGAACAGAGGGAGCTTGGGTTACAAATCTTTAGTTCCCTGAAAATTGGAACACGGGTACATAAAGTGGTGAGGAAGGCATTTGGAATGTTTTCCTTTATTGGTCAAGGCACTGAGTATAGGAATTAAGTTCCAGACTCGGGGATTGTTTCTTCCCAGAGTCTGGGATCAGGCAACTGAATCATCCTACCACGTCCAGAAAGCAGTACTGAACTACTGTCTACCTCATTGGTGACCCTCGGACTTTGCTGGCTTAACCTTGCACTAAACGTTATTCCCTTATCATGTATCTATACACTGTAATGGCCCGATTGTAATCATGTATTGTCTTTCTGCTGACTGGCACCAAAAGCTTTTCACTGTACCTTGGTACGTGACAATTAACTGAACTGAACTGAAATGTCATGTTAAAATTGTATAAAAACATTGGTTAGGCTGCGCTCGGAGTATTATGAGTCACCAAGGTCACCAGGTTATAGGAAGGATCTGATTAAGCTAGAGAGGAAACAGATAAGATTCACATGGTGAATACAGAGATTGGAGGGCTTGAGTTATACAGAGAGTTTTGATGGACTATGTCTGAAGAGTAGGAGACAGAGTGGTGACATGGTAGAGATATATTATGAGTAAGAAGGAACTGCAGATGCTGGTTAAATTGGACATAGACACAAAAACATGGAGTAACTCAGCAGGACAGGCAGCATCTCTGGAGAGAAGGAATGGGCGACGTTTCGGGTCGAGACCCTTCTTCAGACTGGAGAAGGGTCACGACCCGAAACGTCATCCATTCCTCCTTGTATTTATTATGAGAAGGCTAGATTGGGTAGATGGCCAGTCTGTTTCCTCTGTTAAAAATTAAAGGGAACAGAATTAATGTGAGAGGGGGAAGGTTTAAAGGTGATCTGAGGGGTAGGCAGGGACATTGTTTTCTCCAGAGATGCTACCTGACCCGCTGAGTTACTCCGGCACTTTGTGTATATCTAGAAGCCTCTTAAATGCCACGATTGCATCTGCCTCCTCCACTGCATGTTCCAGGCACCCGCCACTCTGTGCAGGGTGAACCTGGGTCAAGTGGAGCCTTTTAAAAACAAATTGATTTGTTTTCTGACACCCAAATAGTTTACTCCCGCATTCATTTGGGAGTGTAATGAAGGTTAATTAAGTACCTGAAATATAGCCAATAAATCTATGGTGGTTTATTAGAGGCTTGGCTGTGCAAGATTAGGCAAGGATGTGTTTATCAATTTATAAAGAAAGGCCCTTTTTATGAAAAAAAATCACACTGACTCCTTTTAATTTGGATTCAATAAGTGTTGGACAGTGATACAGAATTGCTCCATTTAAACTAATTCCAAATGAAAAAGTATTGCTGTTTGTGGAGAGTAATCTGAATTCAATACACATTTACAGGGCAGGTAAGTTGGAGCTAATTCCAATTATCTTGCCGTGCATCTTCACTCTGTTGAATCCATCCAGGGTAAATAACATTCACAATTTTAAATAGAAAGATAAATATATTTTGTTGCAGTGATGGATGACTGGAAAGCAACGTTGTCGGTTTTAGCCCCCTTTGCACAGAGATGCCGCTTTGTATGTGGCTGTCAAAACACAGAATCATTGACAGAACCAGAGCACTAGCCATAAATTACAATCCATTGAAAGACATTCTTTCTCTTTGTTCTCCACTAATCACACTGGGACTTTGCAATCCCTTTGCCCAGCACATTAAGCTAAATTGCACACTTTTATGTCGCGATCAGTAAGTCAGTGGCAGGCAAGCTGACTGCATCGCATTGTTTAACAAGTTCATTGCCTGACATTTTTGTAGTTTATTTCTGAGTCTTTTGGTTATGAATTAATTGCAATGACAAATGTGAATGGTAGATTTTTCTTTCTTAAAACCATTCAAGGGAGGCACACTGACATGGCTGGTAGAGCCACTGCTTCACAGCACCAGAGATCATGTTCAATCCTGATATCATGTGCTGTTTAAGAATAAGGGGTAGGCCATTTAGGTCTGAGATGAGGAAAAACTTTTTCACCCAGAGAGTTGTGAATCTGTGGAATCCTCTGCCACAGAAGGCAGTGGATGCCAATTCACTGGATGTTTTCAAGAGGGAGTTAGATAGAGCTCTTTGGGCTAACGGAATGAGGAGAGAAAGCAGGAATGGGGTACTGATTTTGGATGATCAGCTATGATCATATTGAATGGCGGTGCTGGCTTGAAGGGCTGAATGGCCAACTCCTGCACCTATTTTCTATGTTTTGTTGGAGCTTGCACGTTCTCCCTGTGACTGCGTGGATGCTCTAGTTTCCTCCCACATCCCAAAGACGTGTGGGTTTGTAGGTTAATTGGTCTCTTTAAATTGCCCTGAGTGTGTAGGGAGCAGATACGAAAGTGGGATAACAACGAGCCAGTGTGAGGGGGTGATCGATGGATGGAGTGGACACGGTAGACTGAAGGGCCTGTTTCCATGCTGTATTCCTACTAAACAAAATAAGAAATAGATGTAGCTTAAGATCATTTGGCCCCTTGTGTCTGCTGCATGATTTGGTGAGATGTGACTGCCACTTAACCCCAACCAACCCTTAAAAACCAGGAATCCGTTAATATCAATCTTAAATGTAATCCACACAGAACCTCCGCAGCCTTTGTGAATAGAGAATTTCACAAATTCATTTGGTGAAGATCATCTGAATTTGACTACTTCTGATCTTCTTTGTCTTTACTTTAGTTTGCTTTACTTTAGAGAAACAGTGCGGAAACAGGCCCTTCGGCCCACCGGGTTCGTGCCGACCAGCGATCCCTGCACATTAACACTATCCTACACCCATCAGGGACAATTTTTACATTTACCAAGCCAATTAGCATACAAACCTGTACGGCTTGAGTGCGGGAGGAAACCGGAACATCCGGAGAAGACCAATGCATTCACAGTGGGAATGCAGAAACTCTGTACAGACAGCACCTGTAGTCAGGATCCATGCCAATGGCTGATCCCTCATTTTAAAACAGTGGCAATTGATTCCAAACACCCCAGGAAGGGAAAATGTCAGATACAAGGAACTTCAGATTGTTGCGTAATTCAGGGGGCCAGGCAGCATTCATGGTAGGAATGGATGGACACCCAAGTCGTGGGGTGGATAGGCGCTCCACAACTTAGGTGCCCGCCATACGTGTGGGAGCCTACTTAGTTGGTGGGAGCCTCTTAAAGTTCTCGGCGCCTAAATAGGTTCCCACTTAGGAGCTTTCTTAAGATTGATTATAGTAGGACTGGTGCGGAGAGAGAAAGCTCGAAGATAGGTTGGGGGGGAGGGGGGCTGGGGAGATGACAAATCCTGGCAAGTGATAGGTGGATACAGGAGGGGGGTTTGATTGGCAGTTAAGTGGCAAATGACTAAAGATAGAACAAATGGGTGGAGAAGAGGAAATGTCATTCTTATATCTGGCATGTTGGAATGTTTGTGTGTTTCACCTTATTCTTCTAAACTCTAGAGAGCATACACCCTTTCTGTGTATTCTCTCTTTTTGGATAATTCGAATCTCTCCACCGCCCAACCAACATTCTCAATGCCAGGTATCAATCAGGTGCTTCTTTGTTGTCCTCCATGGCAATTTTTTTCTTTCTGGAGTGGGATCTGGAAGATAGTCATAGTGTCGTACAATGTGAAAACAGGCACTTTGGCTCAATTTGACCATGCCGATCAACGTGCCCCATCTACAATAGTCCCAGCAGCGTGCGTTTCGTCCATATCCCTCTAAACCTTTCCTGTCCATGTGCCTGTCCAAAAGTTTTTTAATCTGCACACAATATTGAAAGTGCATTTGCATCAGTTCCCTATTTAAGATCTGTTGGACCTCTTACATTTGTACTGCAATATTGTTCATCTCCCAGTTTCTTGCTGTCCCTGCGTGGTAATTTTCATTGATTCATGTACAAGGATACCCAATTCAGTTGTACTTGTCAATATGCTGCCATTTAAAAAATATTATCTTCTAATACGTTTGACCCAAGAGGATGACCTATATCTAACCCACCACCACCTGCTTTCGGTCTGAAGAAGAGTCCTCACCCGAAACGTTACCTATCCCTTTACTCCAGAGATGCTGCCTGGCCTGCTGAGTAACTCTGGCACTTTCTGTTTATCTTTGGTATAAACCAGCATCTGTTTCCAGTTCTTTATTTATATGTATTTTGTTATTCCATGTATTTTGTGTGTCTTGTTTTTATTGGTGTGACTGTATGGCAAATCAAATTCCTCGTATGTTGCAAAAATAATAAAGTATGATTATGATTATGAAGAGAAGATATTTGATACATAAGAGGAATTCCAAAAGGATGATCACATTGAACTATTTGAGATGGTACCGGACATGGTGATGCAGCAGGTTCAATGTTACATAAACATTACAAAACCCTTTGATAACATACCAAGTAGTGTACGGTCGTATTTAATGGAATTGATTTTTGTGGCTCCAATCGTGCATCAGTCTTTCATAAGTGGGGCTGGAAGGAATTGTGTCAAAATTCATACCTTTTACAAAATGGCACATCCAGTTACTCTGTTAAACACACATAAAAGAGAGTATTGAAAATGTGGGCGGTAGGAGAGTGAATGGAATAAAATCTAATAGGGAACAAATTTGAACATGCATTTTTGTAATAGAATAACAGCAAAACATATTTTGTGGATGTGAAACGGTATAGTGGAAAAGAGGTTTAAGGGTATAGTTTCAATAATAATAATAATATATTTTATTGTCATTGCACGTCAGTGCAACGAGATTTAGTATGCAGCTTCCAACCGATGAAAAAGAAAAGTAAAATAAATAAATAAGCTGTGTGTCGTGACCATCCGAGGAAGACTGTCCAGGGGGGGTGGGGGGCACTCAGCAGGGCTGGTTCAGAGCCGCTGTAGCTCTTGGAATAAAGCTGTTTCTGAGTCTGGAGGTTCGGGCGTAGAAGGCCTTGTAACGTCTGCCGGAGGGAAGTAGTTCGAACAGACCGCTACAGGGGTGTGATGAGTCTTTATGGATGCTGACGGCCTTCCTGAGTCACCGTGTGTGGTAGATGCCCTCCAAGGCTGGTAGCTGTGTCCCAATGATCCATTGCGCTCTGTGGACGACGCGCTGAAGAACTCTCCTCTCGGCCTCTGTGCAGCTGAGATACCACACAGAGATGCCATACATACTTTTAGAGTACAAACTCAGAATTCTATGAAGGGAATATGTAATGATGAACCTAAAATATTTCTCAAAGCAGTGTTATGCTCTATTGCATTAATATGATATTGGGGCTATTAAGAAGCTGCTACACAGGAATGTACTTTGGTATCAGGAAATACAAATAAAAGAGACTTTTAAAAAATCATGCCTTTTTTTTATTTGAAAAATGAAAATTCTAGTATTTGAAGTTTGGGAAGATGTAACAGGTCTAGTTAGACAAGACTGAGGCATACATACAAAGTGAAATCCAAGTAATTTAGAACTGAAAGCAGGGAAATGGCTTACGATGGAAGGTTATGAGATTTTATATTCACGGGGTGAAAAAGATATGAGAAGTGGTTCTGATTCTAATCTTCATAGTAATTTGCTGGAACAAAGCAAAAGGTGACATTTAAGCAAATGTTTCTTACATTGCTGAAAGCTAGATATAAAATATTATTATGTTGTATAGTGCATCCTTATAACTATAAAACTCTGATCTTGGATGTGTGGGTGCGTGTGTGTGTGTGTGTGTGTGATTTATTTGTTTGCATGCAATCTCATCTACTTGAAAAAACGATGCGGTAACGGTATCATTTTTACATGTTCCGGTAGAGATTTATCCCATGAATTCAAAAGATTTATCCCATGAAATCTGAAATATTCATGCATTATTTCTTGAGTTATTTATGAAAATGTTCAAATATTTCAAGTAACTTAGAAAATAAACTAGATGGTCTAGCTGATGACGTCACAATGGATCTGACTGCCTGCCTCTGCTCGCGTTGCGAGTGACGTCACCCCTGTTCTGTCTTCTGAACTAATTGGCTTCTTAACTTTTACTTCTTTAAATTTGTCACTTGGTGTTTTTAAATTGCTGCTCAGGTCGTGCTGCGCGCTCCGGTGGGCGCGGGTGAGGGTGCAGGGCAGCGCGTTGGGAAGGTGACCGTGGCGACCATTACTCCCTCTGGGAGAGGCCGTCTATGGAGACCTGCGATTCCTCCGTCGATCACAGGGACTCGGGGAATCATGATGCCTTTTCCTCACTGGTGATCTCTGGCCATCACGGGGGCGACTTTCTCTCCGTCTCCCCCACACGATAGTCTGTCACACGGGTGGGTGGGCTTTCCCTCACGGAAGCCACGATCGGCTGGCCCTACGCTGCTTTTGACCATCCACCCGCTCGCAGCAGCAGGGCCGCCCGCTCATAAGATGCCGCAATTCGGAAACCATAGCTCCAAAAGGCAGCAAGCTCCCCTGCCTTTGTGTCCCTCTCTGCCCCTCTCTATGCCTCTGTGTCACTCTCTGTGTCACTCTCTGTGTCACTCTCTGTGTCTCCGTGTCCCACTTTGTGTCCCTCTCTGTGCCTCTGTGCCTTTCTCTGTGCCCCTCTCTGTGCACTTCTCTGTGCCTCTGTGTCCCTCGCTCTCTATCCCCCTCCCTCTCTAGCTGCGCCCGCGAGTTGGGGGTTATGCGTGAGTGGATAGGGCGGGGCATGCGGTGAAAGGAGTGAATGAATAATATTAACATAATATCAATGGGGGTGGTTAGTGTGTGTGTGTGTGAGAGGTTGGTTAGTGTGTGTGTGACGCTGCAGACCGCCCCCTCCCCTCGCAACCGAGCGTTGAGTGGACGGGACCCAACGGGTCCCACTTGGTCTAGTAGTTTATAATACTATGAACTAGTATACAGTTCATAATACTATAATGAACTATTACTAGTTCATAATAGTGTTATGAACTATTATTATTATCATAATACAATGTTAACTATATGATAGACCTACATTCTTGTCCATGTTTTTACAAACAATACTTAAAACCAACAACCATCATCATAAAAGAGGGGGAGTTAAAATATTGTGCCCTTTACCATGCATGTGAAGAACATCTAAATAACAGAACAAAATACTTAGCACTGCCACAGAAATTCAAATAAAATCCCAATGAATTGAATTGTGAACACAAAACAGTTGGTCACCAGAGAAAAGTCGACCCGTTTCTTTGTGATAATGAACTACAAAGAATATGTGACCTTCAGCGTCGGTCAAGATTAACATAAACGTTCCTATTTTTAGGGAAAGGCATCACTATATCATTGTGTCAGTAGCTGATAACAGAGACTTTTTCTACTTCTGGTTCCACAGTTGATCAGTTTGTTCCAAAATGACTATTTCAATTGGAAAGTCCAAGGCATCCTACAGATTTCAAATAATATTTGCAGGCCAGCAGTGGATGGTTGGCAGGGTTCTCTACAGCCTGTCAGCTGAAGTGTTAGTCACACATTGGTAATACTCTAGTAATTGAAGTGTCTATGCAGTTGAGGCCTTTGTGATTATCCAGCCATGAAGGCTTGTCAACAGTCAGAGGTCCTGGCGCACTCTGACGGCTATATTGAAATATTATATTGGCATTTGTCTAAATTTAAACCCAATGTGAAGAAGTTCAAAATAGTAGTAGTTTTATCACCGTACCCTGGTGAAATTAGTTGTCAGCATTGTTTGACTTCAATGCTTTCATGGCAATTTTACCAGTGAGCGCAAATGCATTGGCGGTCATGTATTCTTCTGTCCCCACTTCTTTTCCGGCTTTATCCCCCCCCCTGCTACAGTCAGTCTGAAGAAGTGTCCCGATCTGAAATGTCACTTATCTATGTTCTCCAGGGATGCTGCCTGATCCACTGAGTAGTCCAGCACTTTGCATCTGTTTTTGTATACCAGCATCTGCAATTCCTTGTTTCCATATCGTATGTATTTATGCAGCACCTTTATCACTTTGTGAGCTAGTTGCACTTTGCTTTGGATGAACCTTCAATGTTAAGTTGTCAGATTCTCATTAGTGAACTTTGTATCGTATCTTGTAAATCAGGATCTGCAGTTCCTAGTTTAGCTTACAGATACAGTGTGGAAACAGGCCCTTGTGCTCACCGAGTCCTCACCGATCAGCGATCACCCCGTACATTAAAACGATCCTACACACTAGGGACAATTTACAATGTTTACCGAAGCCTTATTAACCTACAAACCTGTACGTCTTTGGAGTGTGGGAGGAAACCGGAGCACCCGGGGAAATCCAATGCGGTCATTGGGAGAACATGCAAATTCTGTACAGACAGCACCCATAGTCAGGATCAAACCCGGATCTCTGGTGCTGTGAAGAGTTACGAAAGAGATGTAACATTTTAATCCATAGATCATTGAACACTTAAACAGGCCCTTCGCCCCAGCTCATCTATGCTGACCAAGTTACTAGTCCTATTTACCTATTTTGAGTGAACAAGTTGCCCTTTGGGTTCCTATTTTAAATCTTGTCCCTCTCACTTTAAACCTATGTCCTCGGGTTCATGATTCTGGATAAAAGGTTCAGTGCATTCACTCTGTCTATTCCGCTCATGGGGAGTTCTTGGGCTCTTCCAGCAGTTATGGTGAAATATTGGGAAAGTTCATGTGGAAATATTATGTCCTACGTCCTTTGCCCACGTATCGCCATCCCTCCTCTTTACCCCCAAGCTGCCCCAAGGCGCAATGGACTTCATTCACATCAAACCCTCCTCCTCGCAGAGTTTAGGTGCAGATTATCAATGTAATGAAACATTCACCACAGATTCCACCGAGACATTTTTCTAGTTTCAGTTATTATTTTCCAGTGGTGTTTGGGTTTTATTTTTTTTAGTCGTGAGATGGATGGCATTCTTTAAATGCAATACAATTCAAATAGATGCAATTCAGCAGAGTAAAATAAAGCACCTTTATTTAGCAAACAAAAGCCACGCTGTGGTTTGCCAGCAGCTATTGCATGAATTCCGCAGAGCACTGCAAATAGCGAGGCAAATAGGAACAATTTAGCTGCTTTTTGACTTGAGTGAGTGAGCAAACAATGGAGTGCAATGAGTCTTGAAAATATGCATTTAATATGGGAATTTCACATCTCTATTTCAAATCTAAAGGAGCCACAGAGTACTAAAGCCAAGCAGCCATGTCCAGCTTTCTGTATGAACCACCACTTTAACGCTGATTGGAGTATTATGGCCAATTAAACTCGCACAGTGTAGAAAGGTCCTTTGGCCCACCCTGCAGACCATCCAGCACCCATCTTCATCAATCCCCATTTTATTTTCCCCACATTCCCATGCACTATATCCCTTATCTTTTACCTACAGATAGCTATACTTATATTAGTGAGGCCTGGCACACCACATCATGGCTGGACCACTGTATTAGTACAGCTGATGCACATGCCTCATTGGGGTGTATGAGCATTCTGTACGGGGCAGCAATGACTGATCATATTATACCTGTTGCTATGCCAATAAATGTTGAACACATACCTGTGGTATCTAGAGATAGAAATAGCTTTAATGCAGTAAAACTGGACTGGTCAACGCTTACAAAGGAAGACATCTTAGCCTATTATGCCCATACAGATAAATCCTTAAGCAACATTCATCTACCTAAAGATGCAATAATATGTAGCAATGTTAATTGTAAAGATATGAAGCATAGGAGAGATATCTGCTCGATGTATAATGATATAGTAAGCGCCTTATATGTAGGCAGTAAGCCCTACTGCAAGCATAAAAATAAGACACATAACATCAGACCTGGCTGGAATAAGTATGTAGCTGAGTATCATACTGAAGCCCGTGAAGCCACCAAATCATGGGCTATGGCAGGTAGACCCAGACAGGGGCCTGTGTTTGAGCACAAGATGCTCACTAATGCAAGGTATAAGTATGCTGTTCGCTTCATCATGAGCAAAAATGAGCAAGCTATGAGGGCTGATTCCATGGCTAAGAAGCTGCTAAGTAACAATGCTACTGATTTTTGGAAAGAAGTGAGAGCTCTTAACAGTTGCAAAACATCTCTACCATGTACTGTAGATGGAATCTCTGGAACAGCTAATATCGTGGAGTTATGGCGACAACATTATAGCACTTTATTCAACTGTGTCCAAGGTGACTTGTATAGAGTGGAAAATATTGAGAGTAATGACTCGATGGTGATTATGTCACATGAGGTGTATCATGCCATGAACAAGCTGTCCAACAACAAAGCAAGTGGCTTGGATCATATCTCTACTGAACATCTTAAGTATGCGAGTATGAGGATCGCTCCTCTCCTAGCTATTTGTTTTACTGGCTTTATGATTCATGGCTTGTTACCAGACTCAATGTTGTCTGTTCTGTTAGTGCCGGTCATTAAGGACACAGCTGGTAAAGTAGGCAGCCCAAATAATTACAGGCCCATAGCTTTAGCCAACATATCAAAAGTCTTAGAAAGAGTTCTGCTGGATAGAATAAATGAGTTTGTTAACTCCACAGATAACCAGTTTGGCTTTAAAGCTAAACATGGCACTGACTTTTGCATATATGCCCTAAAGGAGATTGTAAACAAATATAGAGGCAAAAACTCTTCAATCCTTATGTGCTTTATTGATGCTTCCAAAGCCTTTGACCGTGTTAATCACAGAAAGCTGTTTGGTAAAATGAGTCAAAGAGGGGTGCCTGAATACATTGTTAGAATTCTGGCCTACTGGTATGCCCACCAGTCTATGCAAATAAAATGGGGCAATAGGGTCTCAGCCCCATTTGGGGTTAGCAATGGTGTTAGACAAGGGGAAATTTTGTCCCCAGTCCTTTTTAATCTATATACTGATGACCTGTCTAAACAATTGAAAGCCTTTAACACTGGGTGCGTGATTGGTAATATTTTAGTGAACCATATTATGTATGCAGATAATCTTGTGGTCTTTAGTCCATCTAGCGCTGGTCTTCAGCAGCTCCTTACTATATGTTCCGTGTATGGTGTGGAACATGATATTAAATATAATGCTAGTAAGAGTGCTGTTATGGTCTGTAGAACCAAAGAGGATAAATGCCTAAAATATCCTGTTTTTAAATTGTCTGACAACAATCTTAGTGTCTGTAATAAGATAAAATATCTAGGGCATATTATTACAGAACAAATGACAGATGATGAGGATATTTATAGGCAACGACGCATGCTGTATGTACAGGCAAATATCCTCTTGCGTAAATTTGGTGCGTGTGCAGATGTGGTGAAGATGTCGCTATTTAGAGCATACTGCACACCACTCTACACTGTGCACCTGTGGTCGAACTATTTAAAGACAAGTATGCAGAGACTAGAGGTGGCATATAACGATGCCATGAGAACACTGCTAAGGCAACCTAGATGGTGTAGTGCCATTAATATGTTTGTGGCTGCAGGAGTCAGTACTTTAGAAGCTATCCTAAGACACCACATGTATAAATTAATTTGCAGGATAAATGACTAAAAATGTGCTTATTGTGGCCTTGTCAAACATAAGAGTTAGCACTACACGCTACGAATCCCAGTTGTGGAGACACTGGTATCGTTGTCGCGTTGTAGGGCATTGATCGTCTTTTAATCTGGATTTTTGACTTAAGTATTGTGGGTTTTTGTTAAATATAAATTATGATGTTTTTATGTGATATACCATGATTTTATATATATTTACGATATTTGATATGCAATGCATTTTTAATATAATGTTGCCCCTTGTCTGGACCTCGAGTTCATTATTTCCAGCATTTCCACGTTTATTATTATTATTATTATTATTATTATTATTATCTTTAATGTTGTTGCAAGGAACTACAGATGGCGCCGGAATCTTGAAGATTATCTCTAACACCAAGTCTGAGCTTCAGTCTGAAGAAGGGCATCGACCCGAAACTTCACCCATGCCTTCTCTCCAGAGATGCTGCCTGTCCTGTTGTGTAACTCCAGCTTTTTGTGTCTATCTTCGGTTTAAACCAGCATCTGCAGTTCCTTCCAACACATCTCTAATGCTGACCTGTCATTACAGAATTGGCCACTAGGTAGTGTGCTTGGTCTTTGATCATTTTGAGAATATTCCAAAATCTTTGGGCTTGAATGTGTTGATTTATCGTGCCGAAACACAAAATGCTGAAGGAACTCAGCGGATCAGGCAGCATTTGGGGAGGGATCGACAGGGGAAGTTTTGAAGTGACATTTATTGTGCCAATAGATTTGAATTATTTTTGCCCTTACATTTTACATATCATTTATTTTTTTCTTAGTTTTGGCACAATGGGATAAGATTGGGTCTGTTTGATGATATTGTTAAAATTATCTCATGAACCTGTTGTGTCCTATTCCTTTACACTCCTCCTGCCTCTGAGGTTGCCTGAATCATGCAGTTGCACAGCAGAGAAGCAAGCCCTTCAGCCCATCACATCTCTGCTGGCCATCATGCGTATCGATACCAATCCCACTTGCCTGCATTAATTCCATATCCCTCTATGCCCTGCTCGTTCAGGTCATTGCCCAGATACATCTTATATGTTGTTACTGTTTCTGCCTCCATCACCTCCTTTGACAGCTCATTTCAGACACCAATTGCATTGTGTGAAAAATGTACTCCTTAAGTCCCCTTTAAACCTCCTACTACTCACCTTCACCCTATGCCTTCTGGTTGTAGAAAGCCCTACCATGAAAGATAGAGACTGGCTCTCTACTCTATCAATGCCTCTTGTAATTTTATATACTTATCACACACCTCCTAACTTCCTGGTCTTTGCAAGCAGACCCAGCCTATCAAATCTCTCCTTGTAACTCAAGCCCTCCAATCTAGGTAACATCCTTGTAAATCGTTTCTGCATCCTTGCTAATATAGGCGACCAGGACCGCACACAATAATACAGGTAGAGTCACACCAACATCCTATACAGATGTGTACAACCAACTCTTGTACTCGGTGCTCTGTCCGATGATACCATTTGCCTTCTACACCACCTTGCACCACCATTATCAGGGAATGATATTTGTACCCTTGGATTCAAGTACATAATTCCCTGAAAATGTTTCTTTTCCTATAACACTCTCAAAAGCCCTGCCATTTACTGTGCATGTCCTGACAAGGTTTAAATTCCCAAAATGTATCACTTCCCAGTTGCCTGAGTTAACTAATATCCCCCATTCCTTTGTCCATTTTCTCAGTTGATTGTGCTTGCAGCTGCCAAGGCTATATGGTCCGGCAGTCCTACTACAAAACCTCAAACTCTCAACCTCACTTTCCTTTTTTTAAGGTCCACTGCACCTTTTTGACCAAGGTTTTGGTCATCTGCTTTAAAATATATTTAATGTGATTTGTCTTCATTTTTGGGTTGTAAAGATATGCGTTGCTACTGTTGGAGATATAAGGAACTGCAGATGCTTGTATTCTGAATCTTGATTCAAACACAAAGTGCTGGAGTAACTTAATTGATCTGGCAGCATCTGTGGAGGATATGGATAGGTAAAGTTTTGGTCATGGTCCTCCTTCATACTGATTGTAGTGGGGAAGGGGGGGGGGGGGAGAGAGGTGGGGGCAGAACTAGGCATTGTAAGCGATAGATGGATACAGGTGAGGGAGCGTTTGTTCGGCAGGCGGGTGGAGTAAGTGACACAGGCTGGAGATGAAATGGAGACAAAAGGATGTCAGATAAGGAGAGAAGAGGAGTGAAAGGTAAAGCCAGAGGGAGGGATGTAGGTTGAAGTGGGTGGGGCGGTGGGGGGTGGCGGTGGGAGTGGAATGGAATAGTAGGAGAAATGGCTGTGCATGGGGTGAGGGAGGAATGCTGGGAGGGAGGAGGCACAAGAAAGAGAGAGGACATACCTATGGTAGAACTTTGTGAGTTGGAGCTTAGCACAATTAAATGGGTGACAGGGCCACTTCATCTAAGTGTACAGAGTGACTTTTGTCCACAGGTCAAATTTAATTCAACAATGTTTGAGGCAGCAAATAACACGGATTCGGTCGGTGTAAGATTTTATAGCATAGCAATTTATGTGTTAGTATTAATGTTTTTGTAAAACATTTGGTGAAGTGCTTTGGGCCATTTTATTTTCTTAAGTGCCCGATAAATGCTAAATAATGCTTTTCAGTGGACATTCAAGGAGCAAACCACAGCCATAACCATATTTGTTCAGATCTCCATAGTTAAAAAAATCTTATTCGGGTATTATGTATAAAAGTTGGGAAGTCATGTTGCAGCAGTTTATGGCTTTGGTTAGGCACATTGGAGTTTAGTTTAGATACAGCATGGAAACAGGCCCTTCGCCCCATCAAATCATACCGAACATCGATTGATTACCCGTTCACACTATTTCGAAGTTACTCCACTTTCTCATCCACTCCCTACACACTAGGGACAATTTACAGGTCAATTAACCAACAAACCTGCACATCTTTGGAATGTGGGAGGAAACTGGAGCACCCGGTGGAAACGTGCAGTCGCAGGGAGAACGTGCAAACTCCACTCAGACAGGTCAGGATTGAACCCGGGTCTCCAGCACTGTGAGGCAACGGCTGGCTCCACCAGCTGTCCCACTGTGCCGATTGTGTGTAGTTCTGCATTACCCCATGTCAGTTATCCCCCTGCATTGTAAACATACTCATCTTGAAGAGGCTGTCCGTGCATTTGATCCAGTGCAATACCAGAAGAAATTACAAAATAATTTAAAGTCAAAAACAGCGCTTTGGTGTTTTGTTCAAGATTCCAGCATCTGCAGACTCTGTGGTATTCCATTATTTGTTGAGAAGGAAGGAATTGCAGTACGATGGTGAAAAGAGCAGGGGGGGAATTAATTGGATAATTCACCCAATGAATCAACACAGCTTTTAATATTCATGTATAATTCATTGACTTCAGTCTTAGGAGACTTACATTTTATTTTCAATGGAGGAAAGTCATCTCCTTAAACATCCCACTGTGAACCATTCAAGGAATCTATATGTTTAAGAAGGAACTGCAGATGCTGGAAAATCGATGGTACACAAAAATGCTGGAGAAACTCAGCGGGTGCAGCAGCATCTATGGAGCGAAGGAGATAGGCAACGTTTCGGGCCAAGACCCTTCTTCAGACTGGGTGGGGGGGGCAGGGAGAAGAAAGGAGAAAGGAAGAGGAGGAGCACAAGGGCTGGGGGAGAGCTGTGAAGAGGATGAGACAGCAAGGGCTACCGGAAATTGGAGAATTCAATGTTTATGCCGCTAGGGTGCAGACTGCCCAAGCGGAATATGGGGTGCTGCTCCACCAATTTCCGGTGGTGCTCACTCTGGCCATGGAGGAGGCCCAGGACAGAGAGGTCGAATTCGGAATGGGAGGGGGAGTTGTCTATTTTTCTTCGCTCCATAGATGCTGCTGCACCCGCTGAGTTTCTCCAGCATTTTTGTGTACCAAGGAATCTATATGATGTCTGAATGTGAGCTGCCATCCATTGCAAATATATTGAATTATCTTGCTGAACCTTGCTGTTTCTCCACTCATCCCAGAAACACTTATCATGCGGGGATAAAAAGGACAAGGCTATTGGTGTAACGTAATCTCCAAGAAATTCAACAAGGAGTTCCACAACTATTGGGGCAACTATCTCTTTATGTCTCGCTTCCAAGTGTTGCCATATTCTTTCTCCTGGTGTTTTTTTTTCTAAGGTTATAGTGAAATTCATGTTTTTACCAGTGGTATGTACACTGCTTGATATTAGCTTTGACAAATCGGACCAACAAATGGAAAATAGCCTTTGGGTTATTCCAATCGCTGCTTGGGAAAGATGTCTCCATTGAAAACAGGGCCACCTCTATGTCCATTCCTCCTGCAAGCATTCAAGGGATGTGAAAGCTTTATTCAACTTCAAAATGTAGTGGGACGAATTAGCCAGGTTACAATGGAATCATAATTCTCCAACTGGAGCTATAGTTGCACAGAGAAAAAGAAAGGAAAACCTGAAAAGGTAAATGTTTTGCAATGCCGGGGAAGTGCAGACATTACTGACAATACCTGAAAAGAGAAATTATAAAAAATTAATATGAATCTTTCTGTAACTCAGTTCCCACAGTAATGTAAATGTTTTTTTTAAGATGCAGTTCATTGAACCAAGCACCAGAAATACGAATGTGTCAGAAGGAACTGCATATGCTGGTTTATAATGAAGAATAATCTGGGTTAACTCAGTGGGTTAAACAGCATCTCTGGAGAAAAAGAATATGTGATGTTTCGGATCGGAACCCTTCTTCAGACCTGAAACGCCACCTATGCTTTTTCTCCAGAGATGCTGCTTGACCCGTTGAGATACTCGAACATTTTGTGACTATCTTTACCAGAAACACAAATGTTGACCGGGAGAAGGAATGGGATAAACATGTAGGTACTAAATTGGAGAGAAAGTGTTTTCTATGCACTCGGTGTTTATGAATATCTTCTTTTATTGCTTGTGCACACTGAATAGTCCATCAAAAGACTTCTGTTTACACAGTCTGTGTATTGCTGATTGGCACAACCAATTTAGATGGACTGGCGTGCAGACAAAAGAGGGGTATATTGTTTGGCTTTAGCTTAAGGAGTGTGCCGACTCGTATTTCTTTCATCTACCTCAATCTTCACTAGTCAAATGTTGTTACCTCAAAGACAGACACAAAAAGTTGGACTAACTCAGCGGGTCAGGCAGTTATCCCAGTTCGCTTCATCTCCCCACCACCTCCTCCAAGTCGATGAATATAACAAATGAAAGCATCTTTTCTGCACTGAATTATCCAATAATATGAACGCAGGAATGTAAATAAGATCAAAGAAAAAGGTGAATGTTGACTTAGTATCACATTACATAGGGTAGGGTGTATAGGGACGAGCTGCTCTGTCTATCTGATCATAGTGGTGTTAATCTCTGCTTCTAAAGTACTTTATTGACTTTAAAGTAGTTTGCAATTCCTAGAAGTCAAGAAAGATGCTATAGAAATGCAAGTCTTTTTTATAGTAAATCAATAGTTAATCCCAAGTGTCTAATTCTGGCCGCCCTTTGAGTGCTGTATAGAATTCTGGTGTCCATATTAGGAAAACGATAGAGAGGCAATAGAGAGAGAGAGAGAGGCATAAAGACATACAAGGATGATAACCAGAAACATGAAATAATACACATCGGAGAAGGATGAGCCGAACTGGGTGTATTTTCGCTTGAGGAAAGGAAGGGATAACTTCATAGAGGTTTTTAGAACACTGACATGATATTTCAGAGTGCCGACAGAATGTTTCACTTGTGGGGGAAACAATGTGACTGAAGACTTAGTGTAACGTAATCTCCAAGAAATCCAGTTAGGAATTCCCCAAACTCTTCAATGGTTCAAAGGTGCTTTTATTGTCACTTGTGCAAAGTTCTAACATGGTCAAATTCTTATATCTTACGAACAGCCCAGTAAAATATTGATCCCCGATTAGCCAGTGTACAGAAAGGGTCTACTGAGCCCGCATGCAAGAGGCGCCATGTTTTAGCACCACTTTCAAAGTCCAGGCTCTGTTTCCTATGTACGGTGCCTGATTCAGGCAAGTCCCAGGCTGTTGTGGATCTCCTTCCATGGATGCCACATCCCTCTCCTCACCCGTCCATCTTTGTCCCTTTGAAAAAAAATGTTTTTATCATACAAATATTTATTCAGAAAATAAAAGGAGGCGTGGGCACAGACGTCGGCACGTGGGCCCGGAAAAGGGGCAGGCAGCCAACCACGCTGCGGCCATCGACTACTCGCTGTCTTGACCCGCGAATGTCATCTTGGCTAGGCCCAGGAGCAGACCGACAGGGAGACCCCCCCCCCCCCTCCCTCCTGACCCTCACCCCTCTGTAGCGGGTGCCCAAATATCAGGACGTGGGGCTAAAATGTAGCCAATACTTGAGGAGCAGCCCCGGCAGATAGTCGAACAGGGGCTGCAACCTCTCAACCTCCATGTAGACGTGGAACACGGTCTCTTCCTCGCCGCAGAAGTGACAGGCTGCTGGCGAGTCCGTGAATGGGCTCAAGTACCTGTTACAGGCCACACTCTCCACCCCAGGTCCCCGGGAGTGCCTTCCATAGCTGACAACGAAGGCGCGGTGGCCAGACCCCGGTTATCTATCCTCTCCTACCGGCCTTGCTCCTCGCCTGCCGTCGCTGGCTCCATCCTCCCAGTCACTTATTTTCGGGGGACGAGCAGGGGCCTGGCCTCCTCCTCCCCCCAGGCTGGTCATCCACCGGGTCCATCCACTGGCTCGGCGACTTCCTCCTGCAGGCAGCGATCCGCTGGGTTTTCCATTCTGCCACAGGACCGACTCAGTGGGCTCCGCTCCGTCTGTAGCCTTGATCCTCCGGGTCTTTACCCAAAGAGCGCTGAGAAGTTGGAGCTGACTAACATAGGATATGATCGAGGTGCATTGAAGAGGAGACTGGACAAGCATGGAGGTAGAAGAAATTAGATAGTTACACTAATAGATTTAGATCAGGAAAGACTGAAAGAGGCTTGAGTCGCGTGTGAAGCTCTAGCTCGGACTGTTTGGATCAAATAACCGCAGATTTTTGCCGCATATATCCTATGTTGCCGTATCCCAGTAAGTGGCTTTTCTTGAATCAGCTACTCCTATGCATTAACATGGCTGTTTCTTCAATCATTGAGTGGGCGGCCACGGTGATGCAGCGGTAGGGTTGCGGTCTTACAGCACTTGGAGCACCGCAGACCTGACTACGGGTGCTGTCTGTACGGAGTTTGTATGTTCTCCCCGTGAGCGCGTGTGTTTTCTCCGACATCTTCGGTTTCCTCCCACATTCCAAAGGTGTACAGGTCTGTCAGTTAATTTGCTTGGTGTACGTGTAAATTGTCCTTAATGTGTGTAGGATAGTGGTAATGTGTGGGCCGAAGGGCCTGTTTCAACGCTGTATCTCTAAACTAAACTAAATTATCTCTGGTAGTACTGTCTAAATATTCAAATTCTCATGTTCTGGATTCATTGGTTACTGAAAACAGTCATTTTCAACCCGAGTCTAAAGAAGGGTCCTGACAATGCACAGCTGCCTGTTTAAATAGCTTCAAGACCAAAGGAACTGCAGATGCATGTCTCCACCTCTCTAACAGCTTTATCCCTCCTGCTATAATCACTGAAGATGGGTCTGGCACTAAAGCGTCACCTATTTATGTCCTCCACAGTGGGGAAGTTGGGTCGACGAGCCTGCTTTCATGCTGTGTGATTCTACGATACTCTATGCTGGGAAATGTGAAGTTGAACACACTACGTGGTAATGCTCTTAGTCAACTGAAGAAGCACAGACCATTAAAGGATACCCATACATACAGTTCCCACCATAATGTTTTGGACAAAGAGCCATCATTTATTGATTTGCCTCTGTGCTCTACAATTTGAAGTTTGTAATAGAAAAAATTGCATGTGGTTAAAGTGCACATTGTCAGATTTTAATGAAGGCCATTTTTATACATCTTGTTTTCATCATGTAGAAATTACAACAGAAATACAGTCCCCCCCCCCATTTCAGGGCACCATAATGTTTGGGACACAGCAGTGTCATGTAAATAAAAGTAGTCATGTTTAGTATTTTGTTGCATATCCTTTGCATGCAATGATTGCTTGACCACATGTGATTTTGTTTTCTATTACAAATCTCAAATTGTGGAGTGCAGAAGCAAATAAATAAATGATGGGTCTTTGTTCCAAACATACTATATAGTGTTAAAACTGAGATTGAAATCAGCTATTAAAATCGTGAGATTCTATGCATATACTGTAGTGTTTGCATGTAGACGAATGGAAAGAAAGCTGAATATCTTTTTGTGTACTCTGCAGGGGCCTTGGGATATTTTTTTAATTAAAAGCACTACAATATATTGAATTTATGTAAGACCGTTTCGCCCATAGTTGCAGCAATAATGATTTCATGAACCGTGGAAAAGTTTCACTAAAATGATGTGCGAAAGATTTGCTATAGATATGAAGAGATTGTTATTAGAATAGCGAAGGCGTTGAAAGAAGAATTATATTCACAAGTTGGCTTATTAAGGTCACAGTTCTATACCTCCATTTAATTGAGAAATAAACCCAAAGATGATCAAAAGAAAGGCAAGCGTTAAGCTGAATGGTAAAGAAAACTTGGTTGAAGGGAGGCTTTTGAAAGAAGGAGAAATGGCATAGTTTGAGTAGGTGTACATTAGTTTAGAATGGAACTTGATTGTGTAAAGTGTTTCTAAAAGTTACCACAGCAAATGTTATTATTTGGAGTTTTTATTTAAGAAGGAACTGCAGATGCTGGAAAATCGAAGGTACACAAAAATGCTGGAGAAACTCAGAGGGTGCAGCAGCATCTATGGCGCGAAGGAAATAGGCAACGTTTCGGGCCAAAACTCTTCTTCAGACTGATGGTGGGGGGAGGGGGGGGGGGCGGGGAGAAGAAAGGAAAAAGGAGGAGGAGGAGCCCGAAGGCTGAGGGATGAGAGGAGACAGCCTGAGTGCTGAGGAAGGGGAGGAGACAGCAAAAACTAACAAAATTGGGAGAATTCAATGTTCATGCCCGCTGGATGCAGGCTCCCCAAGCGGAATATGAGGTGCTGTTCCTCCAATTTCCAGTGTTGCTCGCTCTGGCCATGGAGGAGACCCAGGACAGAGAGGTCGGACGGGGAATGGGAGGGGGAGTTGAAGTGCTGAGCCACCGGGAGGTCAGGCTGGTTATTGCGGACCGAGCGGAGGTGTTCTGCGAAACGATCGCCCAGCCTCCGCTTGGTCTCACCGATGATCCTGAACTGCCCTCTCCCAGATATAGACACAATATGCTGGAGCGACTCAACGGATCAGGCAGCATCTTTGAAGATAATGGTTAGGTGATGTTTCGGGTTAGGACCCTTCTTTAGACTGATTGAAGTTCGGGGGGCGGGGAGGAAGAAAATGGAAGCGAGAAAGAAAACAAGAACAAATGTGGGCCTGCAACAGATGACCTCAGGCAAGGAGGTTCCATGAAAGGCTGATTGTTGGCTGGAGACAGTGTGACCCCAAGAGGGATACATCATTGCCAACTATGGAACTGGCTAACTGACCTTTAGAGGAGGAATGGGGTGGTTTGGTGGGGAGAGGGTGGGGTGGGGTAGGGTGGAGGTGTAAGTAGAAGTTATCTAAAATTGGGGAAATCAATGTTCATACCACTGCATTGTAAGCTGCCCGAGTGAAATATAAGGTGCTGTTCCTCCAATTTGCATATGGCCACACTCTGGCAATGGAGGAGGTCCAGGACAGAAATGTCAGTGTGGGAATAGCACCCAAGGCCAGGACCGTAACCGGGTCTCTGGTGCTGTTAGGCAGCAGCTCTGCCAGCTGCGCCACTGCCGCCCATAAAATTGAAATCTTGCATATATCGACTGCCCAATATTTAGTTCCTTTATAGGTAGGTCTTACGCAGTATGAATTAGATTGATTGAGTAATTAATTGAAAGTTGCAGCACCAGATGTCACGGTGGTGCAGCAGTAGAGTTGCTGCCTTACAGTGCCAGAGACCCAGGTTCGATCCTGACTAGGGTGCTTGTCTACATGGAGTTTGTACATTCTCACCATTACCTGCATAGAACCCCGCAGTTTCTTCCCACACTCCAAAGATGTACAGGTTTGCAGGTTAATTGGCTTGGCAAATTTATAAATTGTATCCTAGTGTGTGTAGGATAGTGCTAATGTGCGGGGGTCACTGGTCAGTGCAGACTCGATGGGCCAAAGGGCCTGTTTCCGTGCTGTACCTCTGAAACAAAATAAAAACAAAAACAAAAATCAATCTCAAGGAATGACTGGAGGAATTATTTAATTGGGAAAAAATATTGAAGAAGACCGTGATGCAAATCTTTAAAAGATTGAAGACATTAATGAGTAGGAAAGAACTGAAGATGCTGGTTTAAATCGAGGATGGACACAAAATTCTGGAGTAACTCAGCGGGACAGGCAGCATCTCTGGAGAGAAGGAATGGGTGACGTTTCAGGTGGAAGTAACGGTCTGAAGAAGGGTCTCAACCTGAAACGCCACCCATTCTTTCTCTCCAGAGATGCTGCCTGTCCCGCTGAGTTACTCCAGCATTTTGTGTCTAAAGGCATTAATGATGTGAATAAGAACTTGTTCATTAATTTAAACCATGATTGTGGACGCAAAGGGGCACACATACAGGTATCAAGTGCCTAAGCAAGACCTGAGACCAGATGAATTATTTTCCCCACGACATTATTGACTTCAGATAAAGCAGGTAGCTGGATCAGTAGGCTGAATCAACATCTAACTAAACACACAAATGACAGCTAAAAGGATTGACGTAAAAGATGAAAAATATTATGAACACAAGGATTCTATTTCTGTTGGGACAATTGATTTATTAATTACAATTTATATGGTTGTATTGATATCCCAGACTTTAACTACATTATTTTTGGAGGTTAGAGATGCACAACATATATTGATATCCTTGAGAGATTACCTTTGTCCTGTCATCCTTTTCACAGAATCTTAATTACTTTGACTAGATATTGGAACAAGTTATCCACGGCTGGTAAATATATCATAGAACATAGAACAGTACAGCACAGCACAGAAATAGGCCCTTCGGTCCACAATGTCTGTGCCGATCTTGATGCCAACACTTCTCATCTCAATGGTACTTATTTACATAGAAACATAGAAAATAGGTGCAGGAGTAGGCCATTCGGCCCTTCGAGCCTGCACCGCCATTCAATATGATCATGGCTGATCATCCAACTCAGTATCCTGTATATGCGGGGTACAGTATGTACAATATCCTGTACCTGCCTTCTCTCCATACCCCCTGATCCCTTTAGCCACAAGGGCCACATCTAACTCCCTCTTAAATATAGCCAATTAACTGGCCTCAACTACATTCTGTGGCAGAGAATTCCAGAGATTCACTACTCTCTGTGTAAAAAATGTTTTTCTCATCTCAGTCCTAAAAGATTTCCCCTTTATCCTTAAACTGTGACCCATTGTTCTTGAATTCCCCAACATCTTCCTGCATCTAGCCTGTCATATATACTGAGGTACAGTCAAATTCATTTTTGTATACAGTTCTGTATGAGTATCGCTATACATAGGCACTTAGATACATCTTAGATAAACACCTCAGATACAGTACAAGTGTGTAGCAGTAATACACTGAGGCTGTTTTCAAGTCCCAGTTGTGAGTGCAGACTGCACACAATCCTCATCCCTCCATTCCCTGTGTTGTGCACATTGGTCATACTAGTTTTTGTTTTCTAGGTTAATTCTTTGCTAATGTTATGGCTTTATTTCATTACTATGAATTGTTCAGGGGTATTTGTTTAAAGCTAACTGATAGGCTTCCTCTTATTGTTATTTGAGAATATTTTAGACAGATGCTGATTCCTGGTCCTACATTACACTGACCAGATGTCGATTGCAGTCTTCTTCCTCTTAGCGTTGTGTATAGATGTGCCATTGATTTGTTGTTAAAGAAAGATATTGTGAAATGTATTACAATACAAACCAGGCTCAATATTTTACAAAGCAACAATTTTCCAATTGTGTTGACTATCTACTCTCATTATAAATTGCGAAAGGGTGTTTGTTAGTCAAGACCAATCATGTCGGGAGTGTTGAGGCAAAGACAAATCGTTCCAACTCAGCAACGCATTGAATTTTGAGGCTTGAGAGTGTGAAGTTGTTGCAGCAGAATTATTTAGGGGGAGTTTTGATCTCACTTCACCTCCATCACATGGTATTAACTGTTTGAATCTGTGCTGAGGACACCCTGGTCATCGTACTAGTTTCACTGTCATCCTGATTCGTTGCACTGTTTGTATCACTTGTTATCATCTTCTCCACAGCCAACAATGGACCATTGTGGGCTCCACCTTTCCATGATCATTGTTGCTGGCTTTGATTTGTCCTTTTGCATATCTTTCATTCATTTGTTTTTGGTTCCTTTTCATATCTCTCGTTTCCCTCTCCCCTGAATCTTAGTCTGAAGAAGGGTCGCAACCCAAAACGTCACCAATTCCTTTTCTTCAGAGATGCTGTCTGACCCGCTGAGTTAGTCTAGCATTTTGTGTCCATCTAAAGGTAAAACTGTTGACTTCCTGTGGCATTTTGAAGCAAAGAGGTAATTTCAAAGTACGGCAATCAGATAGTTTCTGCTTTTCAATCAGGAAATTAAGATTCCCTAATGTAAGGTGAAACTTGTCAGACAAGGGCAAAGTGATAGATTGTGGTAAGTTATATGAGAAGAGAGAGGAGAATTACTTTTTGAGAGTTTTGGTTAAAATAAATAAATACTTAGATCTATGTAAACTATTTGTCGTTTACTATTTGCTTCTATATAATCTCACTAGTACACACGTTTGCAGTTGCAATCTGTGCTAAATGCCTGTCACATAGGTGTTGATTCATCTTTTGAGATAAATGATCAAGATACTAATTTAAGGTACATCTTAATCATGGAAAAAGCTCTTGGAGACAGCATCTACTGCATTCTCTTAGAAAATACACTTTTCTTTTGCATTGAGCATAAGGAAGAATAGTTTCTAAAGAACATAAATCATAATGGCGATATTGCTCTGGTTTCACCAGTGGCTATTCTTATTGTTGTGCTCCATCGCTCTCAAAGCCGCGTTAATTAGTCATTCACCTGAAAATAGACACAAAAAGCTGGAGCGACTCAGCGGGTCAGGCAACATCTCTGGAGAGAAGAAATGGGTGACGTTTCGGGTCGAGACCCTGCTACAGACCTGAACTGCCTTTAGTTCTTCTTGCTGTTTGGCAAATGTGTCACCTCACACTTTCTTTCTCCCTGCCCTCCATCACAATGGATATTTACACGTCTCACCGTTCTTTATCCCTGTGCTATGGTATTGTTTAAAAATGTCATCCAGAAACCCTTAACTTCTCACAATGGTTACTCCAGACCAGAGGCACAGGTTTTCAACACGCATTTTTCACGCAGAGAGTGGTGAGTCTGTGGAATTCTCTGCCTCAGAGGGCGGTGTAGGCAGGTTCTCTGGATGCTTTCAAGAGAGAGCTAGATAGGGCTCTTAAAAATAGCGCAGTCAGGGGATATGGGGAGAAGGCAGGAACGGGGTACTGATTGGGGATGATCAGCCATGATCACATTGGATGGCGGTGCTGGCTCGAAGGGCCAAATGGCCTACTCCTGCACCCATTGTCTATTGTCTATTAATTCTGTGTACAAGGATCGGAAAGGTTTGGAAGGATCTGTTCTAAAAGTGAGCAAATGTGACTAACAGCTGGGGCATCTTGGGCAAGTTGGCCGAAGGGCCTGTTTCCATGCTATATGACTATAACTATATTAACTATGGTATTTTAAATTAGAGATATCTTAGAGAGTGCATTGGAAATGTCTTTCTTTCCATATTAGGCTGTCATTGTGTGAAGTCATCATTCCAAAGTGAAGGGAGTTCATAGGTCAAGAGGGAAAGTGTGCGTGCAGGAAATGCTTTGCCACAAACAGCAGTGGAGCAAAGGTTATTGATTCCTTTAAGGGTCACTTGTGGGTACATTTGCAGCAGAGGCATGTACTGCGAGGATGGGTCTAGTTTTAGATCATGCTCGGAAAGACCTTGGTCAAAAACAGAAATGGTTTTATGGAATAAAAATGTGTCTCCCAGCAAAGTCAATGACTAATTACTACTACTATCATGTACATGGAAAGGCCACGTTTCAGGTCGGGATCAGTCTGAAGAAGGGTGCCGACCTTGAAACATCACCTATCCACGTTCCCAGGTATGCTGCTTGACCAGCTGAGTTACTCCAATACTCTTTTTTCAATCAAATCATCACCTCCTAACTTCCAAGCATTTAGTAATGATGTCCTGATACAAGGTCTCGATCCAAAACATCGACAATTTTCCCTCACAGATGCTGCTTGTTATGCGGTATTACAGGGATTACAATCTCTGTACAGACGGCATCCATAGCTGGGATCGAACTGGGGTCTGCGGACCTGTAATGCAGCAACTCTAATGCTGCACCGCTGTGCCTCCCCTAAATGTTGATTTGGATGATTTGGTTTACAAGTATCCATCGTGGAAGGAAAATTGCCACCCTTGCCCTGTTAGGCATATCGTTGACCTGCCAATGAGGTTGACTCTTCAAGTTGAAGTTCACATTTATTGTCACATGCACCGATTAAGGTACAGTGATATTTGAGTAACCATACAGCCATACAAGTAAAAAGAACACAATACACAATAAACATCCACCACAGTGGAATCCACCTTCACTGTGATGGAAGGCAATCTTCCTCCTTTGTTCACCCGTGGTCGGGACCTTGAACCCTCCGCAGTCACTGCTACAGATGTTCAGGCCCTCTCGTCGGGATGATTGAAACTCTGGCGTCGGGACGGATCGAAACACACTGGAGTTGCCGAATCGGCCGCTTCTTACCGGAGACCACTACTTCACGATGTTAAAGTCCACAGGCTCCACGGTCGGCTAGAAGCTCCGCAGCTGCACCATGATCTTAAGGTCAACAGGCACCCCCGGTTGGCATACCAACAGGCATCCTCGGCAAAGGTTCCCAGGCTCCGCGATGGTAATTCCGCCGCGCCTGCTGCTTGAAGCTCTGGGCCGGTCTCCGGTCTGGAAAGGCCGCATTAAACCAGTTGTTAGGCCGTGAGGGAGGCAAAAGATGCGACATGGGAAAAAAGTTGCATCTCCGTCGAGGTAAGTGGCTGAAAACGGTTTCCCCCCTATCCCCCCCCTATCCCCCCCACCCCCACATCAGACATTTCGAGAGATATCAAAACATATATTTAGACACACTAAAAATAACAAAAAATGTTGAAAAAACACACGAGCTGCTGGCGAGGCTGCCGCTCGCTCGCAGCGCCACCCGGTGTTAACTGCCTTCTAAAATAGCCTTGAGAGCCTCTCAGTGCATAGGTAATTAAGACAATAGTAAATTGTTCCTAGTGTGTAGGATAGTGCTAATGTATGGGGTGATCGATGGTTGGTGTGGACTCGGTCGGCCAAAAGGCCTGTCTCCACTCTGTATGTCTAAAGTCAAATACATGCTGTGCTTGCCATCCTTATCTGCGAAAGAATTAAAAAAAGTTATATATGCTTGTATTTCCTGTTAAACATGTGGGAGTTAGATTAGTAAAGACTCGTGGGAATTTGTCTGGATCCCTTGAGTTGTTACCAATTTTATCTGAACATATTGTAGAAAATATGCTTCGCTCCTAAACGCCTTTTGCAATCAACATGTTTATTATTGCTTTATGTACAGCCAAGGAACAAGAGTTCAAAGAAAATGTGCAATTTCCTTAATGTTCCTTTTATTTTTCTCTTGGGCTTCTCAAACTAGATATTGATCTTTAATTCCTGATGGCTCGGGGACATACTTGGGAAGTTGGCAAACCAATTTACAATTGACGTGCCGATGTCGGCTCTTTTAAACTCTACCCTAGCTTGAATGAGCTCCTTTGAGAAAGGAGGAAGAGCATTCTTCAAAAAAATGGTCTCAAGGAGTTCCACGTGAGGGATAGTAGAGCTTCAAAGAATCCACCAGCTTCTTGGCTGTCGAGAACCCCGATTGAATTTATTGACCTCAGAGTGGTGGCTGGTGGAATCCAATTGATCAAGTGTTCAAAGCGGTGGGAGAATGAGTTTTCATGTTGCAGCTGTTTTGGAGAAAACAGGGGGCAAAGATTTATAAAGTGAACTGCTGTCCGCATTGTGGCTGGAAAGCATCTCTGGGAAGAAAATGGATTACATTTCAGCAAAGTAAAGAAAGCTGGTTGTAGAGCAGTCATAGTAAAAATAATAGGGGAACAATTAAACTGTCAAATACAATTACCGTTCATACAAAATCAGCTCAGATCTGCCCTCCTGCTGTTTGATAGCAACGGTAATTAGTCATTGACTTTGCTGGGAGACACGTTTTTATTACATAAATCAGTTCAGCATTGGGGCTGTAGCCATTAGGAGGCTTTAATTAGGCAAAATGTTTTACATGGGAATGAGGGTTGTTGAACACAAACACACATACCCCCACTGACTCTTGCAAAGTCGCTCTTTGCTATGCGGATTATTTCAACTTTTGTTTGCTTTTGTTCAGAAACGGAAAAATATTTAGTATTGTTTTTTTATCAATGAGCACAGTGTGCTTTTTAAAATAAAATAGTAGCTTCTTTGGTTGCTCACGTTGACTTTGCCTCCAGCGATAACATCACCCCCCACCTCCCCACCCCCAGCTTCATGGTCTTGGTGTTTGTCATTGGTGCATCATCAAATCCCAGCTCCCCGCTAACCTTCCATTGATTTGTTTTCTTTCCTCTTTATATAAACTTTAATCACTTGCAAAAAAAGTAGAAGCAAAGCACCAAATCAATTTATAAAAATCATTATCTGAGTGCTATAATTAATCTTTGCACCCTTGAGATTGAATGTGACTCGATTAGATAGTTTAGAGATATAGCATAGAAAGAGGCCACTCGGCACACTGAGACCTCACCGACCAGTGATCACCTGTAGACTAGTTCTATCTTAAACACGAGGGACAATTTACAGAAGCCGATTAATCTACAAACCTGCATGTCTTTGGGATGTGTGAGGATACTGGAGCATCCAGAGAAAGCCAAACTGCAGAGGGTTCAAGGTCCCGACCACAGGGAGAAAATATAAACGGACAACTCCTATTGTCAGGATTATAGCATGAGACAGTTAGAGTTCATTGCTGCCATGTTCTGATACTGTTTCTTTGCTGATCAGGCCTATTTGTTTGAGGAAATATGGAAATTATACATATTTTTGATTGATTGATTGAAAGGTATATCTTCGGCCCACCCAGTCCATGCCTACCATTGATTCACACTAGTTCTATGTTATCCCACTTTCTCATCCACTCCCTACACACCAGGGGCAATGTTGCAGATGCCAATGATCTTACAAACCTGCACGTCTTTGGGATATGAGAGGAAACCCTAGCTTTTTGGATGGTGTGCCTGTGTAACGAACTGTCAGAGGAAGCTGTAGAGCTGCGTGCAATGGCGAACTTTAAGGGTCATTTAGACATGTACATGGGTAGAATGGTTGAGCGGGAGAATCAGCCAAATGTAGGCAAATGAAGTAGCTTGGTTTAAAAACCTGATCATCATAGATGGGCGGAAAGGGCCTGTTTTTGTGCCGTATGACTCCGTGATTCTGCATCTGTGGCCAGTAAATCTGTTCTCATGTGCATCGTGTAAATCTGTTCCAAGTCCATCGGCTTGGCTGGCGGTGAGGGGAGCCCTCCCAGTCAGATCCTTCCTGCACCGTCAGAACCTCACCACCAGCTCACGCTGCCCTTGGGACGGCTGCTATGGAGAGGAGACGGTTGCCCACCTCTTTGAAGAGTGTGAATTTGCAAAGACTGTCTGGAGAGGTCTGCAAGGGTCCTTGTCACAATTCATTCCAAATAGTTCTGTCACAGAGGACTCTGTGATTTATGGACTGTTCCCAGGGACACATTCCTAGACTGACATTGTTCTGCTGGAAGGTCATCAACTCGATGAAAGACGCTCTTTGGTCTGCCCGATCGTTGTTGACCACCCAGTGGAGCGAGATGTCCGTCAGGGAATGTTGCCGACTGGCGAGATGTCTGTCGGGGAATGTTGCCGACTGGCCCGCTCTGGACTGCAGGAGTATGTGCTGAGGGATGCACTGAAGCTTGGTGCAGCCAACACCAAGGCTCTGTGGGGGAGGACCACAGTCTAGGGTCCTTCCGCTGCTGGACATGGGGGGCAGGGTCTGGTGGAGATGCCCCTCAAAATAAGGGAAGGGATTCCACGCCAGTGGGCCACATGAGTGGCAAGGGTGGGGGATTGGATTGTAGGTATGTATAGGGAGAAACTGGATTGTATGTATGTATAGCCTCCGAGAATGTCGGATGGAGTTTTGTAAGGATCATGCATTGTATATATTTATTTCTCAAATGAAGTCTATATTCTCGCTATGACCGCGTGAGTCTCTCTGTGCTCCAGTTTCTTCCCACATCCCAAAGGTTTGTAAATTAATTGGCCCTGTAAATTGCTCCTCCTGTGTAGAGTTTAGAGTTTTAGAGATACAGCATGGAAGCCGGCCCTTCGGCCCACTGAGTCCATGCCATCTCATGTCCCCCTTTATCCTCGGCATTTACACACTGAGTGTAGAAATGACTGAAATATAGAACAAGTTGCCAGAGAAAGTAGTGGAGGCAGGTGCAATAACAATTTGGACAGGTACATGGATCGGAAAGGATTCGGCCACTGTAAATTGCACCTAGTGTGTAGGGAGTGGATGAGAGAGTGTGATAACATAGAACTATTGTGAACGGGTGATTGATAGTCAGCATGGACGGTGTGCTGAAGGGCCTGTTTCAATGCTGCACCTCTAAACGAAACTAATCTAAATAGTCTACTAAGTTGAAATTTTTGACACCAGATAATAATTGCAAGGTTAACTGTTGCTGTTTGTTATAATACTACCATAGATGGAAAGAGAGGAGATTCAACGATTGTTGCTTAAGAGGTGTCATCACATGACCTCCAATGTCCAGTTGGCCTGTCCCAATGTTGGTATGATTGGTCACCCAATTGCCATAACCTTCTCATACCAGTTGAAATGCAGTTAGACTTTTTGATACCCAACTGGAACAAAAAAATTAACTTTTAACAGTTTGTTTTTTCCGTCAGAGGCTATCACAGCAGTACTTTGTGTTTTTGCTGAATAATTTCTGGAGATTCCAGGACAATACTGGAAGGCTGGCAACTGGGGTTTTCCTGGGAGTCCCTCATAATGGCTGAGGCGTGGGAAAGATTCTGGGGAAGGCTGGATTACTGTAACGCGCTCTATTTTGGAGTTGCACGATCTTCACTGGCTCGTCTCCAGTTGGTTCAAAATGCTGCTGCTCGCCTTTTAACTGGAACTCGAAAGAGGGAGCACATAACGCCAATTCTGGCCTCCCTCCACTGGCTCCCGGTGTACTTTCGAGTTCATTTTAAAATTATTTTATTTGTTTTTAAATCTCTAAATGGGCTCGCCCCGCCTTACCTCTCTGAACTGCTCCACCCATACGCTCCTGCCCGGTGCCTCAGGTCAGCTGATCAGCTGCTCCTGGAGGTACCGAGGTCTAAGCGGAAGCTCAGAGGGGATAGAGCCTTCTCTGTTGCTGCTCCGGCACTCTGGAACACCTTGCCGTTGCACATCAGACAGGCCCCTCACTGTCCATCTTCAAAACCAGTGTTAAAACACATTTTTATTCCTTGGCTTTCGACACTGCTTGAGACTTTGCTCCTGTTTTTAGTGCTTTTAATGTTTTTTTCATTTTTATTGTTTTTAGTCCTTCGTTTAAGGTTTTTATTGTCATGTAATAATTTCTTGTCCATGATCAGTCATGTACAGCACTTTGTTGCAACTGTGGTTGTTTTAAAGTGCTCTATAAATAAAGTTATTATTATTATTATTATTATTATTATTATTATTCGAGAGCAAGTAGAGTCCTAGTCATAGTCATAGATTCACAGTGTGGAAACATGTCCCAACTTCACTTGTCCCACCTGCCCACGTTTGGTCCATATTCCTCCCAACCTGTCCTATCCACGTACCTGTCGAACTGTTGCTTAAATGTTGGGATAATCCCTACCTCGACTACTCTGGCAGCTTGTTCCATACACCCACCACCCTTTGTGTGAAAAAGTTACCCCCTAGAATCCTATTCAATCTTTTCCCCTTCACCTTAAACCTGTGTCCTCTGGTCTTCGATTCACCTACTCTGGGCAAGATACTCTGTACATCTACTCGATCTATTCCTCTCATGGTTTTATACACCTCAATAAGATCACCCTTCATCCTCCTGCGCTACAAGGAATAGGTCCCAGCCTACCCTACTTAACCGTTCCCTATAGCTCAGACCCTCTAGCCCTGGCAACATCCTTGTAAATCTTCTCTACTCTTTCCAGCTTTCCTATACATGGTGCCCAGAACTGACCACAATATTCTCTAAATACAGCCTCACCTGTGTCTTACACAACTGCAACATGACCTCCCAACTTCTATACTCAAAACCCTGACTGATGAAGGCCAATGTGCCAAACGCCATTTTTAACCACCCTATCTACCTGCGACTACACTTTCAAGGAACCATGCAACTGCACTTCTAGATCCCTCTGCTCTTCAACTCCGCCCTACTATTCACAGTGTAGGTCCTGCACATTTTAGACATCCCAAAATGCAATACTTCATATTTCTCTGTATTAAACGCCAGCAACCATTCCTCAGTCCATCTGGCCAATCGATCAAGATCCTGCTGCAATTTTTCACAATCATCTTCACTGTCTGCAAAACCACCCACTTTTCTATCATCTGCAAAGTTGCTAATCTTGCCGTGTATGTTCTCATCCAAATCATTGATATAGATGACAAACAGTAACGGGCCCAGCATCGAACCCTGTGGCACACCACTAGTCACAGGCCTCCAGTTCGAGAAGCAACTTTCCACCATCACCCTCTGCTTCCTTCCATGAAGCCAATTTTCTATCCATTGAACTGTCTCTCCTTGGATCCAATGCGATCTAACCTTCCAATCCCATGCGATCTAACCTAAAGTAGTTTTAATATGATGTTATTTCTCAGAGTAGAGAGATCTATAATTTAAAAACTTTGCAAATATGATGGGAGGAAGGAGCCAAATGAGGTTGGATAGCCTCTTGGATTGTCTAAGATTTTCTGGGATAGAAGACTTTAAGCCACTCTGCCAGCAAACCTGAAGAAACCAACTTTGAGTCAATTTCTTGGGCTGAATGTGTTGGCATGTTGCTGGGACACCGATACTTTAGTGTTTGGTAGGTGAGCTGGGAGTTTATGTCATAGGAACATAATTAGGCCATTCAGCTCATCGAGTGTGCTCTTCCACACAATCATAGTTGATCTATCTTGCCCTATCCTCCCCATTCTCCTGCATTCTACCCATATTTTTGACACCCTTGCTAATCAAGAATATGTCAATCTCCACCTTTAAATTATCCAATGATTTAGCCTCCACAGCCGTCTGTGGCAATAAATTCCAAAGATTCACCACCCTCTGACTAAAGAAATTCCTCCTCATCTCCCCAAGTTTTAATGAGGTCCCTCCTCCATGAGTGTGGTTACAAGCCCACTGACGTGTGACATTCGTGGACTCTTGAATCTTTTTCAATATAGTCGTCCAGATGGCTCAGATCTCAGAATACAATGCAGGCCACTGAAAAGTCAACATCAGACCTCTTACAAAAGCCTTGCATTTAAGGAACAATTTCTCTTTATAAACACAGTAATCCTCTTAGACCATTTATAATTTGCTTCTCCTGTCAATTTTCCCTTTTGTTTTTCTGAATGAATTGAAAGTGGTCACCTGGCAACAACCTTTGCTATTCTGCATTTCCCCTGTCGTTGTCTATGGGTCCCTTGAAAGACACAAAATGCAGGAGTAACTCAGCGGGTCAGGCAGAGTTTCTGCAGAACATGGATAAATGACATTTTGGGTCGAGACCCTTCTCCAGACTGATTGTAAGGGTGGGAGGGGGGACTGATGGTGAGAAAGAAGGCTGAAAGAGAAGAGGGGCAGGATGAAGCCTGACTGGTTATAGGTGAACATACGCGAGTGGGATTTTTGGTCCTTTGATGTTTTTTGCTGAGGATTATAGGGTAGAGTTTCCACTCCATTGTTCAGGCATTTCTGATCTAATTATCGTATCGACGTTTTGTTATGTGCTCATTTGCGGCTTTGAAAGAGATTTTTAAATATTTGTTTTTTCCCTCTTCAGAGCTAGGGCAGTAATAGTCACCTTTCAATTTGCTACGTAATTTAATTCACTAAGAAAACTAACTAGCATACGTCAATGAAGCAAAATTGTTTTGAGCAGTTTGTAAAGACCTCAGAGGTGGTAAATGGATGCTCTTAATTAAAATGTTGTTTTGATGAAAAGAACATTTCCAGCTGGCACCGTGGGCGGCACAGTGGCGCAGCGGTAGAGTTGCTGCCCTACAGCACTAGAGACCCGGGTTCCATCCTGACTATGGGTGCTCTCTGTATGGAGTCTGCACGTTCCCGCTGAAACTGCATGGGTTTGCTCCGGTTTCCTCCCCCACTCCAAAGTCGTGCAGATTTGTAGGTTAATTCGCTTCTGTAAATTGTAAATTGTCCCTAATGTGTCGGATAGTGCTAGTGTACAGGGTGATTGCTGGTCAACGCGGACTCGGTGGGACGAAGGGCGTTTCCCCACTCTGTATCTCTAAAGTTTAAAGCTATATTAGAAACCTACACCAAGATGTTCCCCCACCCCTTATAATATTTTAGGAAAAATTCTTAGTAAGAAATTACATTCTGATGCTCCACTTGAGTACCTCGTTTCGTGCAAGATTTATTATTTTTAATTATTCCATAATTATAATGTAAACTTGAACCATAACATCAGTTCAGAGAACTACTGCCATATGCTTTCGGATTCCTAACTGCACACTTAAGAGAAACTTCACCCCATATTAATTTCTGAGTAAGCTATATCGAAAACACGCTGCGCAAATTCTAGATACACTATACAAATAATTTTGCCTATTCTTCTCATAATTGCTTTTCATGGCCCCATTCAGAGTCAACATGAAGTTTAGACACAAGGAACTGCAAATGCTGGAATATTGTGTAAATTCAAGAGTTGCTTGCGTAACTCAGTGGGTCAGGCAACATTTGTGGAGGGAATGGATAGGGGATGTTTTGGGGTCGACGTCAGAAGTTTCAAGATGAGCATTTGAGTCAAGAGTGTTTTATTGTCATTTATTCTGAATAGGATCAATGAAATTCTTATTTGTGGCAGTACAACATACCTAAACATAGTGGATAGACACAAAATGCTGGAGTAAATCAGTCAGGTAGCATTTCTGGGGAAAAGGAATAGGTGATGTTTTGGGTCGGAATCCCTCTTCAGACCTGAACAAATGTAAATATAGTACTCAAATATGTTGCGTACATGTAGTAATATATTTCACATACTTTACGTTCATTTATTTCAACTGTAATTCTCTTCATCAATAATTTATTTTTATTTAAATCGTTATGCAGTATATTAAAAATCTAGGTCATTTTTTAAATAATCTCCTTTGAATTTATTATTTTCCTTTAATGTTTCCTAAAATACACCAGAACAGCTTTAAACTTTTAATTTCATTGTATAATCATTATTTCCTAGTGTATAAATACATAATCGTGACTAGCACTCCCTCAAAGTATTCCAGAATTAAAGCAGTTTGAAATGTCCAGTCCATATAAGGCAGTGGCCTTCAAACTACAATGTATGTTGCATAGAGTGAAACATACATACTGGCAATGGAATGGAATGGAATACTTTATTGTCACGTGACTAGGCACAGAGAGATTCTTTGCTTGCATACCCAATGTATACAAATAGCGGCCACCTACGGCGCTGACAAAATTACAAAGCACGCCGGTTCCTCCTTTTGTTCCCCCCCCCCACACAGCAGTTCCCCCATTGTCCTTTGTTCTCCCACCCTCCCCATTGTCCATTGCAACCCCCCCCCCCACCTCCCTCACAGCGGTCCACCCCCCCCACGCTGGGTCCTACATTGTTCTACCCCTCCCCCTTCAAGTCACCACGAATAATGTGAGTCACCATGAATAATGCTGCTCAGATCTGCCAGTATATTAAATAAAATATCTACCAGTGTGTGCTTTGTTATATTCCTGAACCATGGAATTATGGAAACATGTCATATTTACAACTTGTTTAAAGTTGGATTTATTCAGAAGGAGTATAAGAGTTTATTTGAAAAAGCAGAATTGGCACTCAATTAATTTTGAAGAAGTTTGATTTTGTTTTGAAAAGACGTGGAGTCACTCGAAGACAAAGTGGATAGGTGACATTTCAGGTCGTGTTCCTCCTTTAGAAAAAGTTAGATTTTTTAATTGCATAAATTCAAATTTGTAACTAGAATTTGTGAAAAATGTATAATAATGAAGTTGCAAATAGCAACTACGACATTTTTTGTCTATCTTTTACTTTTTTTTAATATACTGAAATCATAATTTTTCTTTGTTTTACGTTTATGGTTTAGTTTAGGTATTAGCAACCTAAAGGTATTAAAAGTGTGCGACCAAAATACTCCACATACTAGCAAAATTGTTATGCCCCAGATAACATAGTGACTGTTACATTTTGCCTTTGGGCCTATCCTACGTTAGGGTGCTATGGTATCTGCTTCTTACAAGCCCTGGGGTTGTTCTAAGCTATGTTGTGCAAAGTTTTTCTCAAGCTTCCCCAAACGGCTCCTGCTCCTTCTCTACTTCTGGCTGCAGTGCTGTTGGCGATTTGTATTGCAGCTGTAGTCTGGTAAATGTTGGTGCGCGCAAAAATGCAGCAGCTTTTGATTAACAGATCCATCAGTGAAACCGTGTGACACAATCAGGCAAAAGAATCAGAGGGGAGGTAAGTTAAACATGGCCTGTCGTTTGATAATGTGGAATGGTGGAAGCAAATTTAGAATTCACTTTCAAAAGGGCTACTTGCAAAGGAGATATATGCAGCTGAGTGAAATTGATGTAACAGCTTTTTCAAAGAAATAACGGAGACACTGCATTAAATCGCCTCCTGTGTTTCAATTGCCACAGATAAATGCTGGAATAACTCAGTGGGTCAGGCAGCATCTCTGGAGAAACAAACAGGGTCACAGTGCAGAATAATGCTATGTTGACTAAAAATGTTCGAAAGACAGGGCGTTATGTCTTTATACACAGTATTCAGAATAAGGTGGACAATGCGATGGCGATTATGGAGACGTGTGCTCGGGGGCGGGGATGGAAACTGAACATGCAGGGTGCTCGGCATTCATGCAGGATTGACAGAAAGGGAATAGGGGTGGAGTGGCACTGTTAAAGATAAAATCAATGCAATAGTGGGGAAGCATATTAGGTCAGAGCACCATGATGTGGAATCTGTATGGGTGCAAACAAGAGGCAGAAAACTTTGGTGAAGATTGTTTATGGACCCTCAAACATTAGCTGTGATGCAGTCCATGCTCCAGGGCGATACAGTGGCGCAGCGGTAGATTTGCTGCCTTACAGTCCTGAGTTTGATCCTGACTACGAGTGCTGTCAGTACGGGGTTTGCACGTTCTTCCTGTGCCTGCAGGTATTTCCGATTTCCTTCTATTTGACAAAACCATGTGGTTTATAGATGAATTGGCCTCTGTAAATTACCCCTTGTGTGTAGGGAGTGTATGAGAAATTGGGATACATTGAACTAGTGAGATCGGGAGATCGGCGTGGACATAAAATGCCAAAATGCCGGTTCCTATGCTGTATCTCTAAAGTAAACCAGTTAGTGAACCAAGAGGAATAAATGTGCCTGAGCTTATATTCATCTAACTTTTGAATGCGTTGTGTGGCCTTGTTGTTGTGATAAATGGGATATTGCAAAGACCTACAGGTTTGTAGGTTAATAGACTTCTCTAAATTGTCCCTATTGTGTAGGATAGAACTCGTGTACAGTAATCACTTGTCGGTGCAGACTCAGTGAGCCGAAGTACCTGTTTTCAAGCTGAATCTCTTTAAAAAAAATGTAGTTTTAATAATAATAATAATAATGCATTTTATTTGTGGGCGCCTTTCAAAAGTCTCAAGGACACCTTACAGAGATTAACAAGAATAATAAAACATATAATCGGGAATAAAATAAATAATAAAGACATCACCAATCCACAAATTAAAAACAGAATTCGATCCAAAGACAAAAAAATCAAAAACACAATGTGAAGAGAGAGCAGTGGCAGCCAAACCGCGCCAGCGTACACTCTCCCTTCCGACAGCCATCTTGGACACAGACTAACATATTTACTTACACACAAAAAAATCATCCCCCCACAATGGTTACCACTGTGGGGGAAGGCATAATGTCCAGTCCCCATCTCCAGTTCACCCAAAAGTCAGACCTATTTTTGGTATCGGTTTGAAAATTAGAGATGCAAGTGATTACAGTGAAACTATAATTCTGGGGTAATTAGCAGACATTAAGAATGGGCAAAATAAATTAGCAATAAAATTGTTGAGAAAGAATTTCTGGAAAACACTCGTGGTGACCTTTTGGACGAATATGTTGAGAAATCAACTAGAGAAACAGAACCATCCTCCTCTGGATATTGTGCAATAAGAAATGATTAATAAACACTCCCTTGAGAAATAGTGATCAGAAAATTATTGGTTTTTTCATTATGAGAAAGTGAGAGAGTTGATTCTGAAGCTAAATAAATGAAACTACCAAGTATGAAACTACCAAGTATGATCAATTGGGGAGCATTGTTTAATAGGTTGACAGTGGATAAACAATGATAAACTTTAAAGACCATGTGAGTTACAAGAAAGACGCAAGGAACTGCAGATGCTGATTTACAGAAATAAATACAAAGTGCTGGAGCAACTCAGCAGGTCAGGCAATATCTCTGGTAAACATGGATAAGCAAAGTTTCAGGTTGAGAGCCTTCTTCAGATTCAGATTCAATTTTAATTGTCATTGTCAGTGTACAGTACAGAGACAACGAAATGCATTTGGATGAGAGGTGGGGCAGGATAATGCCTGGCAGGTGAGGGGGTTCTGATTGGTAAATGGTTGGACAAAAACCTGGGGAACTGAGCAGGTCAGGCAGCATTTCTGAGGTCATGGATAGGTGATGTTTCCAGTTAAGACCTCGTCAGATGTCATTCCATTGAATTACAGCAATTGTTCATTCCTGCCCAGCACAAAAATATATCGTGGCTAAATTGTAGCTCACACAAGAGATTTGGGATAGCATTGATTCAAGAAGGAAAAACACAAAATGGGAATAAGATGTAGCAAACAGAATGGTGGGCAGTTTAGAACATAGTACAATACAGGGGCAGCACAATGGCGCAGCCACAGTGTTGCTGCCTTATAACGCCAGAGGCCCGGGTTTGATCCTGACTACAGGTGCTGTCTGTAGAGAGTTTATACGTTTTCCCAGTGACCACATGGGTTTTTCCCAGATGCTCAAGTTCCTATCCACATTCCAAAGATATGCAGCTTTGTAGGCTAATTGGCTTCTGTAAATTGTCTCTGGTGTGTCTAGCACACAGGGATCACTGGTCGGTACAGACTCTGTGGGCCGAAGGGCCAGTCTCTGCACTGTGTCTCTAAACTGTATCGCTAAAGTAAATACAGCACAGGAACAGGCCCTTCGGCCCACATTGTCTGTGCCGAACATGATGCCTAGTTAAACGAATCTACTCTGCCTGCCTATCCATCCATTCCCTTAGATTCTGCCAAGCTCGTGGTGAATGGTGGAGTAGACTCCAGGTTTGATTGGTCTTTTTTTTTTTTTTACCACATTTTCATGTTTCTGATTAATGTGATTGCTGTAAATATTTGAAGAGTCACATAAGCAGTGGATCTGAGTACTGGAGGATGGCATATGTTGGCCCAGTGTTCAAAAGAAGGAATGAGCCACGACGGGCAATTATAGATCAATTAGCCTAACATCTGTAGTGGGGAAAATACTCAAGAGCATTACAGGCACGCCATCAGTGCTTATCTAAAGAGTACAAATAGCATAAGGAGTGTCCATGTAGATTTTGAAATAAAGCTCATGATTTTTTGCTAATTTACTGGAGACAATTTTCAGAAAGCAGTTAATGAAATTCCGGCATGGATTCTTGCCTGCTGCTCTGCTGCTTCCAGTGGTGGGGAATGTTTCTCCATGGGCGAAGTTCAGGATTAAGTCATGTATCCGATTATAATGCACTGATCAAATACACTGTAAGAAGCCGCAAAACGTCTCAAATCACTGACATAATGTCATATCGCACAATGTCACAAATGTTAACAAACTGAGTGTTACTTTGCGGTTGTAAAGTATTGCTTTTGGCCTCTTTTTCTGTACCTGTCTTTTAATGGTTTAACAAAAAAGCACAAATGCTGGAGTAACTCAGTGGGTCAGGCAGCATCTCTGGAAGACACGGATAGGTGATGTTTCGGGTCCTGACTGAAGAAAAGTCTGAAGAAGTGTCTCAACTCAAAACATTGCCCATCCATGCCTTCCAAAGATGCTGCCTGACCCGCTGAGTTACTCCAGAACTTTGTTTTTTTGTAAATCAGCATCTGCAGCTCCATGTATTTTAGTAATATTGACTTGGGGTGAAGTAGACATGAAAAACCTGCTCATAATGTAATAACAAGGAACAACAGATTCTGGCTTACCCAAGAAAGACACAAAATGCTGGAGTAACTCAGTGGGTCAGCAGCATCCCTGAAGAACATGGATAGGTGTCATTTTGGGTTGGGACCCTTCTTCATGCAAACAAAGCCTCATCTTATGCTCCCAGTTTTGTCTCTTATTTAAAAATACACGCCACATTTTCCCCATGCTGCCATTTTCCTTACTCAAGTGACATTGAAAATAGCAAAAAGAATGATTTGAGGTGATGTTTATAAAACCATTTGTGTGAAATGGGTCTGTTTTCTCTGAAAGTAAGATAGTAAGTCTTTAAAAAGAGATTATTTTCCTACCCGGAACGTCTTTTTAGTTTAATTTATTCATTGTCAGAGATACAGTGAATTGCTTGTTCTGCATGCTATCCACTTGTAATACTATGGATGAGTCCAATAGATCCTCTTCTGGAACAGCATGCAGAGAGTCTCCATATTCTGGTGCCATCTTGCAACTTGCAAGTCTCGGAAAAGTCTGAGCTTACCCCAAGGAGATTTACAATTTCTCATTTAATCACTTTAAGGCCCGGTGACCTGGCAGTACTAGATCAATGAAGTAAGGATCGGCCTGGCCCAGTGCAGTGCCTCGACTGAAAACCTTTACATTCAAATTTATACCCTTGCCAGAGTATCAAAATGGCATTAGTGACATCCGTTGTGACCTCTAGTGTATGATACGGATATGTTTTTGGCACCTTCTCATTTCACAACTTAGTGTTTCTCCTCAACAAAGCCAAACAAACACATGGTGACAGCTTCCATACCTGTATAGATTACATCGACCTCCATCTCACCACCAATTCTGCTCTCTTTATAAAGTCGCCGACTCCACCTCCTACCTCAGCTGTTATGCTGCTGAAATCATCGTATACTGTTATCACCTCTAGACTTAACTATCCTGATGAACGTCTGGCTGGCATAACTATCCGTAAACTTTAATAACCATCTAAATGCTTGCTTTCAAGAGCCCGAGAGAGATACAGTATGGAAACAGGCACTTCAAAACAGAGTATCAGCAAATACCCATCCATGTCTTTCTTTTACACCTAATCTTGTTAGTCCGATACTTCAGTGGTTGTTGACAAACAAAGTTTTAATTCTACCCTGTTTGTTCATGGCACAAGAACAGGCCATTCAGTCCACATGTCTGTGCAAACCATGATGCCAGGACCATAACATCTACCTGCACATAACCCATATCCCTGCATTCCCTACATATCCATATGCCTGTCCAAAAGTAGTTTAAATGCCACTTACTTACAGTATCTGCTTCTACCACCATCCCCGGCAGCGCATTCCTGGCACTCACCGCCCTCCGTGTAAAATAAACTTACTCCGCACATCGCCTTTGAACTTTGCCCACCTCACCTTAAAGCTAAGCCCTCTAGTGTTTTATTTTGCCATCCTGGGAAAAAGGTTCTGACTGTCTACCCTGTTTAGCAACACAGTTATCTCAAATAACGCTGGCCTCTTGAGCTTACTCTTTGTTAATTACAGCCAAAGAAAGATACAAAATGCTGGGGTAACTCAACTGTTCAGGCAGCATCTCTGGAGGACATGGAGAAGTGACGGTTCGGGTTGGGACCCATCTTCAGACACCTTGTCTGGGCCACTGCTGCTAAGGTCCAAATTTCTATAACTCACTCTTTAAATTTACCTAGATTTTTAATTTGCCTCCTTTAATATGTCCTCCTTTTTCTTTACGTGTTCACCTTGTTACAAATGTTGACCTCGCTGTCATCGTCCATCCTGAAAAGGACCCAAGCTTCCGGCGACAATCAGCGGAGGCCATCACTTGTCGCAAGAGATGATGGTGGTAGCAGAATTAGCTCAGGATACTTCCAGTATCCAGCCCTGCGACGTGGACGCTTCTGCTATGGGGCCAATATGTCCTTTATAACCCACCTATTTGGTCACTTGCATTTACATTGGCATCTATGGCTCAGAGCCAATTTTTACTTGATTACACTACTCTGAGGGAGCCATGAGATGTCACTCTCTGTTAAGTACATTATATAAATGACAGTTATTGGTGATGTTCTTATTGATACAATTTGTTATTTTTAATATTATAGGGTGAGTGGATAATATTGATTTTTGACAAATTATAGCACTTTGTCCGGGTTGAGTGCAACCAGCGATTGTAGGAATCAAATTCAAAACCAATCCATAATTGCAGAGGTTTTGATATTTATGGCTGTAGAGGGGGAACCAAAAGCTAGAAAACCTTGCAGAAAAGACAAATGGCTGGACACCCAGTTGAGTTTTAACAACAGGGTCTCATTAATATCGATCTGGTACATTTGCCTTTCTGAGGACTAGTTTAGAGATACAGTGCAGAAATGGGCCCTTTGGCCCACCGAGTCCACTCAGACCAGCGATCACCCCATACACTGACACCATCCTACACACTACGGGACACTTTACAATTTTACAAAGCCAATTAATCTGCAAACCTGTATGTCTTTGGAGTGTGGGTGCCCTGAGAAAACCCACACAATCCCAGGGAGAACATACAAACAAAATTGTAAATTGTCTATAATGTGTATGATAGTCCTAGTGTACAGAGTGATCGCGGACCTGTTTCCGTCCTGCATTTCTAATGTCTAAAGTCTGAAAAATATAGGAATGGATCAAAAATAAATCAATTTTGAGTGGATAAAGAGAGGCAGCAAATTTCTTTAGAATAAGTCAGGATCTGGCTAATGTTGACTGGGATTATCCATGTGGAGGCAAGCCTACATATACACAGTGGGAGGCATTCAAGCATGAGTTCAGGGCCAAGATGTTTCTAGAAGGCTAAAAGCCATTGGTAACAAATTCATGCACTTATACCATGAATGGTAGAGTCTTAAGAGGCACTTTTGAATGCAAGTTCAGAGATCCTTGAAGTTGGGAGCACAGATAGATAATGTTGTTAGGGAAACAAACTAGCCTACATTAGTCGGGCACTGAATACAAAAGCAGAGAGGTTATGTAAAACTTTAGTTAGCTTCACCTACAGAGGATGATGGTCTACGTTCTGTTGTTTTTATGGACTCTCACGTGGCTTATGAGTCCAATCCTGGGTTTGAAAGTTCTTTGGCATTCAGGACAGGTAATTCCAGATGAGAGATCGGGCTTTGGTTGTTGCTGCCTCTCTTTCCATTTTCTCTTTTCTTTTAATTCTCCGAGAACACTGATGCAATTATCAAGAAAGCACATCAGCGCCTCTACTTCCTGAGAAGATTACGGAGAGTCGGTTTGTCATGGAAGACTCTCTATAACTTCCACAGGTGCACAGTAGAGAGATTGCTGACCAGTTGCATCGTGGCTTGGTTCAGCAACTTGAGCGCCCTGGAGAGAAAAAGACTACAAAAAGTAGTAAACACTTCCCAGTCCATCATCGGCTCTGACCTCCCTACCATCGAGGGGATCTATTGCAGTCGCTGCCTCAAAAAGGCTGTCAGTATCATCAAAGACCCACACTATCCTGGCCACTCACTCATCTCCCTGCTACATTCAGGTAGAAGGTACAGGAGCCTGAAGACTGCAACGACCAGGTTCAGGAATAGCTACTTCTCCACAGCCATCAGGCTCGGACAAAACTCTGAACATTAATAACCCATTATCTGCTATTTGCTCTGTATCAGTTTATTTATTCATGTGTGTATATATTTATATAATGGTATATGGACACACTGATCTGTTTTGTAGTCAATGCCTACTATGTTCTGTTGTGCTGTAGCAAAGCAAGAATTTCATTGTCCTATCAGGGACACATGACAATAAACTTGCGTGAACTTGAATCTCTTGGCTCGAAGGTCGCTGTTCCTTCTTGGATGATGGTTCGACACAGTTTCATGTCCTTGGCATTGGTTTCACCTACAGTACTGGGCACCACACCATAGGAAGGATGTTGTCATGGCAACTGACGCATTACTTAAATGTATCACGTGCTACCATGAGTCAGAAAAGTCAGAGGAAGTAGGATGTAAAGGAATGGCAGATGAATAAACCAAAGTGTTTGGGGAATTTCTGTGCAAGATTTATTCCAAACCTAGCTACTGTAGCAGAGCCACTGAGCAGGTTGACAAGGAAGAATGACAAGCAAGCTTTGTGTTTGGTCCAGAACAAAGAACTGTATTTCAGATGTGGAAACAGAGTTTGATGAGTGCCCATACATTGGGATACAATGATCCAAAAGCGCCAACCCAACCTATTGCAGATGCAAGTCCAGTAGGGCAGGGAGGGCTACTTGTACAGAAGCATACAGGACAGTCGAGAGTCATAGAGTATGCACACAGGTATTTGACAAAAGTAGAAAAAAGATACTTCCAGATAGGAAAGGAGACTTTGACTTTGACATAGTCATGTGAACCTTTTCATGCATACCTGTATGACATTGTGTTTGAGTTATGGGCAGATCACAACCGATAGAGACAATCTACTCCCCTCGATCCAAATTGTGTGCCCGAATTCAAATCTGGATGCTTAAACTCTAATAGTACAACTACAGAGTTATCTACATCACTGGGATGAACAATATAGCCGACTCATTATCCAGGTTGCTGAAGGTCGACAAGGGTCTACACTGGAGACAGAAGCAGAATCATTTGTAAGGTTTGGCGCAGTACACTCTACACCAAGAGCAACAAGACCAAGGGAAATAGAAGAAGAGTCGGACAAGGATCCGGAACCACAAGATGTTAGAGAACGGATCCGGAGGTGATTGAGAGGAATGTCCAGACAGGACATACGCATAAATGCACAATTGGTAGATGTGTGCCGAGAGGAAACGGGATCGTAGTGCCAACAAAGATGAGATCAAGGGTGATCCCGTTGGTTCACAAAGGACATTTAGCAATTGTTGAAACTAAACAAAATCTTCGTACAAAAGTATGATGGAGAAAGATGTGGAACGGCATGTGAGGTCATGCCATGGTTGTCGGATGGTAAGCTAACCCAATCCACCTGAGCCAATACAAAGTACGTTGTTACCGACAGGACCATGGGAAGATGTTGCGGTAGATTTTCTAGGCTCACTTCCATCAGGAGAGTCAATACTAGTTGTGATTGACTACGTCAGCAGATATTATGAGTATGCGATAATGAAGTCTACAACATCAGAAAAGACTAGCAGTTTTGATGGAAATCTTGAAGACAAATCTTAGGGCGGTCACGGTGGTGCAGCAGTAGAAATGCTGCCTTACAGCGAATGCAGCGCCGGAGACCAGGGTTCGAACCTGGCTACGGGTGCTGTCTGTACGGAGTTTGTACGTTCTCACCATGATCTGCGTGAGTTTTCTCCGAGATCTTCGGTTTCCTCCCGCACTCCAAAGTGTTTGTAGGTTAATTGGCTTAATAAATGAAAACATTTTGTCTGGTGGGTGTAGGGTAGTGTTAATGTGCGGAGATCGCTGGTCGGCATGGACCCGGTCGGCCGAAGTACCTATTTCCGCACTGTATCTCTAAACTAAACTAAACACGGTCTAACAGTGACACTATATTCAGTCAATGGGCTTCAGTTCATTTCTCAGACATTTGCCGACACCATGAAGATCACAGGTGTGTACCATGACAAAGTTACACCTAGGTGGCCGCAAGCTAACAGTGAAGTCTCCAGAGAAGAGAATGAGAATTGCCCAAGCAGAAGGCAAAGATTGGAAGTAGATGCTTTTATCATATGAAGCAACATAGAGCCACAGCACAACAGGGACGAGTCTGACAGAATTGTTGTTTGGAAGGAAAACCCGGAACAAGATACCACGGGTTAGTGACATGGTAAATGACCAAGAAGTGAGAGGTCATGTTGCAGAAAAGAAAGGGGCATCAAAGCTTTATGCCGACAGGAGATGAGGTGCCAAATCATCGGGTATGATGCCAGGAGATGTGCTAGTGAGGGGAGAAAGTCCAAGCAAAATGAACACACAGTGGTGCACAGACAAGGAGATAAGGTGTCGGCCCAGTCAACAGAAGGAGTCGCAAATGATAGAGACGCATCGTATGTGAAAAAGTGTCACTGTTGTGATAGTCCAGGGATGCTGCAGACTGAAGTTGAGTGTGGGGGATCAGACTCAAGATTACCAAATTGAGGAGCCAAGAATGTACGAGTCTGAGGAGACGATGCAAAACCAGAATCGAGATGATGAACTGGTGGAACAGGACATGACAGATCAGAATACAGAGGCAGTGGCCAAACCAAAGTGTCAGAGATGACCACTCAAGAGATATGAGGACTATGAGACGTGTTGATATGTGAAAATGATGCATTATCAATATAATGAATGCCTTGCTCTAAATGGAGAGACTGCTCTAAATGGTGTTGGAATGTTCAGTTTACAATATGATGATGTGGAAATCCTTTTTGCTTGATAAAGGAGGGATGTTGTGGTAACTGACGTCGTATTTAAATTTATCACGTTTTAATATGAGTCAGAATGGTCAGAGGACGTGTGTTGCCAGGATGTAAAGGAATGGCGGATGAATAAACCGAAGCGTTTATGTTGAGTGTCCTTGAAGTGTGTTTATTGCATTCAGATCCAGGCAAGGATCTGACAGATGTGACAGTGCTAGAAAGGTTACAGAGGAGATTCACACAAGGACATTGCCTGGAATACAGGGTTTCAGTTATGAGCAGAGACTGGAGAAGCTAGGTCTGTTCTCCCTGGAGTGTTGGGGGTTAAGAAGGAATATGATTGAGTTAAAGTAGATTAAGGAAGAGAATAGATAGGATAGGAAACCTTTCCCCATATTAGAGATGGACCGAACAAGATGACATAAGTTTAGGATAAGGGGGAAGGGATTGAGAGGTGCTATGAGGGGGATCCTTCTTTACCCAGACAATGGTGAGTTGCTGGAAGGTACTGTCTATGAAAATGCTTGAATTTGGCTTAAATTGTTTCTAGATGTGTACTTGAATTACTTAGGCACAGACAATTGGGAGAAGGGATTGGGGTGAATGGGTGCCCACTGGTCAGCGTGGATATGGTTTGCTGAATATCCTGTTTCTATGCTCTATGTCCAAATGATTCTATGACTTCAGGTGTTTGGCCCACATCCCTCTATACCTGTCCTATCCATGTACCTGTCTAAATGTTTATTAAACATTGCGTTAGTCCCTGCCTCAACTCTCACCTCCGGCAGCATGTTCCATGCACCCACAACCCTTTGTGTGACAAAATTACCCCTAAAGTTCTTGTTACTATAAATCTTTCCCCTTTCACCTTAAATCTATGTCCTCTGATTCTCGATTCCTCTACACTGGGCAAGAGATTCAGTGTGTCTACCTGATCTATTCCTTTCATGATCTTGTACATCTCTATAAGATCACCCCTCATCTGCGCTCCAAGATATAGAGTCCTAGACTGCTCAGCCTCTCCCTATAGCTCAGGCCTTTGGGTTTGGCAACACCCTGGCATATCTTCTCTGCACTCTTTCCAGCTTGGCAACATCTTTCCTATACATGGTGCTCAGAACTGAACACAATACTCAATGTCTTGTATCACTGCATCATGATCTCCCAACTTCTATTCTCAATATATGCAGATGAATACGTGGCTTGAAAAATGGTGCAAGGGGGAGGGATTCAAATTTCTAGGGCATTGGAACCAGTTCTGGGGGAGGTGGGACCAGTTCTGGGGGAGGTGGGACCAGTACAAACAGGACGGCCTGCACCTGGGCTGGAATGGAACCAATGTCCTTGGGGGAGTGTTTGCTAGTGCTGTCGGGGAGGATTTAAACTAAAGTGGCAGAGGGATTGGTGCAAGAGCAGAGAGACAGAGGGGTGTAAAATGAGTGTAGAAGCAATAGATGAAAAATAAAAGTGGCAGGCAGACATATCCAGGGCAAAAATCAAAAAGGGCCACTTTTCAACATAATTGTAAAAACAAGTCTGAAGGCTCTGAGTCTCAATGCAAGGAGCATTCGTAATAAGGTGGAATGAGTTGAATGTGCAGATAGTTATTCATGAATATGATATAGTTGGAATCATGGAGACATGGCTCCAGGGTGACCAAGGCTGGGAGCTGAACATCCAGGGATATTCAATATTCAGGAGGGATTGACAGAAAGGAAAAGGAGGTGGGGTAGCGTTGCTGGTTAGAGAGGAGATTAACGCAATAGAAACATAGAAAGATAGAAAATAGGTGCAGGAGTAGGCCATTCGGCCCTTCGAGCCTGCCTGCACCGCCATTCGATATGATCATGGCTGATCATCCAACTCAGTATCCCATCCCTGCCTTCTCTCCATACCCCCTGATCCCTTTAGCCATAAGGGCCACATCTAACTCCCTCTTAAATATAGCCAATGAACTGGCCTCAACTACCTTCTGTGACAGAGAATTCCACAGATTCACCACTCTCTGTGTAAAAAATGATTTTCTCATCTCGGTCCTAAAAGACTTCCCTCTTATCCTTAAACTGTGACCCCTAGTTCTGGACTTCCCCAACATCGGGAATAATCTTCCTGCATCTAGCCTGTCCAACCCCTTAAGAATTTTGTAAGTTTCTATAAGATCCCCCCTCAATCTTCTGAATTCATGTTAATACTCTGACTGATGGAAGCCAATATGCCAAAAGTCTTTTTGATCACCCTATCTACCCGTGATGCCACTTTGAACAAACGATGCTGCCTGACAAGCTGAGTTACTCCAGCTTTGTGTTTATTGCTCAAGATTCCAGCATCTGCAGTTTTGTGTGTCCCTTGGATCAATTTATGTTAGTTGTGTACTAACTCTCCACAACAGGATTTTCAGATGTCCTCAAGTTTGCTGCCCTAAAACTTGTTGGACACCTTTGCCCCATATATATCAATCCTATTTCCATCCATCATTGGGCTTTAATCATAAATTAGGAAATTAGAAAGTACCACTAGTATTAGTATCAAAAGCATTCTGCAGGGGATATCGTGAAGCTGTGGTGTGTAAGTAGCAATTAAAGGCACGATGAATGTTTCATGTACCATGTTGACAGGAACCTGTGGTTCCTAACTCTTTCCACTGTTGGAATTGACTGCACACATAGAGGTCTAGATGTCAGCAGATCTATATCGGTGAGACCAAGCGGAGGTTGGGCGATCGTTTCGCCGAACACCTCCGCTCGGTCCGCAATAACCTAGCTGACCTCCCGGTGGCTCAGCACTTCAACTCCCCCTCCCACTCCGTCTCCGACCTCTCTGTCCTGGGTCTCCTCCATGGCCACAGCGAGCAGCACCGGAAATTGGAGGAACAGCACCTCATATTCCGTTTGGGGAGTCTGCACCCCGGGGGCATGAACATCGACTTCTCCCAATTCTGTTAGTCCTTGCTGTCTCCTCCCCTTCCTCAGCTCCCCTGCTGTCTCCTCCCACCCTCCAGCCTTCCGGCTACTCCTCCTTTTCCCTTTCTTGTCCCCACCCACCCCCACCCGTGATCAGTCTGAAGAAGGGTTTCGGCCCGAAACGTTGCCTATTTCCTTCGCTCCATAGATGCTGCTGCACCCGCTGAGTTTCTCCAGCTTTTCTGTGTAACCCTAGAGGTCTTTATCATTCCTTCTTCTTTGTTAATCTGTGTCTCAATTAGATACTCACTCAGCTCTGAAAAATGCACAGAATATAAGAAAAAGATTGAAAAAGTTGAATAAACAAATAAATTAAAAAACATTTTGTATATCTTACAAAACAAATGAATTTCCATAAGTTTGTGCGATGTTTGTGGTCTCAAAGAGAAGATTTTGATTGCTTCTCAGCAAGTGTACTTAATTTTTTAAATTTCATTCAGAGATACAGAGCGGAAACAGGCCCTTCAGCCCACTGAGTCCTCACCGACAAACGATCCCCGCACACTAACACTATCCTACCCACACCAGGGACAGTTTACAATTTTTTACTCGGAGCCAATTAACCTACAAACCTCTATCTACATCGTTGGATTGTGGAAGGAAACCAGAGCCCCCGCAGAAACATAGAAACATAGAAAATAGGTGCAGGAGGAGGCCATTCGGCCCTTCGAGCCAACACCGCCATTCATTGTGATCATGACTGATCGCCCCCAATCAATAAACCGTGCCTGCTTTCTCCCCATATCCCTTGATTCCACTAGCCCTTAGAGCTCTATCTAACTCTCTCTTAAATCCATCTAGTGATTTGGCCTCCACTGCCCTCTGTGGCAGGGAATTCCACAAATTCACAACTCTCTGGGTGAAAATTGTTTTTCTCACCTCAGTCTTAAATGACCTCCCCTTTATTCTAAGACTGTGGCCCCTGGTTCTGGACTCGCCCAACATTGAGAACATTTTTCCTGCATCTAGCTTGTCCAGTCCTTTTATAATTTTATATGTTTCTATAAGATACCCCCTCATCCTTCTAAACTCCAGTGACTACAAGCCTAGTCTTTTCAATCTTTCCTCATATGACAGTCCCACCATCCTAGGGATCAATCTCGTGAACCTACGCTGCACTGCCTCAATCACAGTGATGTCCTTCCTCAAATTAGGAGACCAAAACTGTACGCAATACTCCAGATGTGGTCTTACCAGAGCCCTATACAACTGCAGAAGAACCTCTCTACTATACCGAAATCCTCTTGTTATGAAGGCCAACATTCCATTAGCTTTCTTCACTGCCTGCTGTACCTGCACGCCAACTTTCAGTGACCGGTGTACAAGGACACCCAGGTATCGCTGTACCTCCCCCTTACCTAACCTAACCCCATTGAGATAATAATCTGCCCCCTTGTTTTTGCCACCAAAGTGGGTAACCTCACATTTATCTATATTATACTGCATCTGCCAAGCATCTGCCCACTCACTCAACCTGTCCAGGTCACCCTGCAACCTCCTAACAACCTCTTCACAGTTCACACTGCCACCCAGCTTTGTGTCATCCGCAAACTTGCTAGTGTTGCTCCTAATTCCCTCTTCCAAATCATTAATATATATGGTAAACAGTTGGGGCCCTAACACTGAGCCTTGCAGCACTCCACTCGCCACTGCCTGCCATTCTGAGAAGGACCCGTTCACTCCTACCCATGCGGTCACAGGGAGAACATAAAAACTCCATGCAGACATCACCCGTCATCAGGACCGAACCCGGGTCTCTGGTGCTGTAAGGCAGGACTTCTATCGCTGCACAATTGTGCCGCCCCTTAATATTAGGTCCATCGCACGGGATGGAATGAAAGAAAGAACTAATTGGGGCTTAAAAATCAGGTTGCGCAGTGCAATATTGTCACTGTTCCCGCCTTTAAAGGCAGTTCCATACAGGTAGCACCTTCTGCATGAAAAAATTGCCCCTCAGGTCTCTTTTGCATCCTTCCTTTCTCTACCTTCAACCTATGCCGTGCTGTTCTGAAATCCTCTACAGTGGAAAAAGACTGTGATTGTTCACCTTACATATGCCTCTCATGATTTTGTCTATCTTTTCAGTTCAGTTTAGTTTAGTTTAGAGATATATGCGGGGAAACAGGCCCTTTGGCCCAGCGAGTCAGTGCTGACCAATGATCCCAGTTCACTAGCACCATCTTCTACACACGAGGGACTATTTACAATTTTACCAAGCCAATTAGCCTACAACCCTGTACGTCTTTGGAGTGTGTGAGGAAACCGGAGATCCTGGAGAAAACTTCCACAGGTCATGGGAAGTATGAGCAAACTCCGTATAGCCAGCACCCATAGCCATGATAGAACCCAGGTTTCTGGCACTGTGAGGCAGCAGATCTACTGCTGTGCCACCGTGCTGCCCTCTCTACAAGGTCATTCCTCGGCCTCCAGGGATAACAGTCCCAGCCTATCCATATAACTCAAACCCCTGATTCTGGTAACATACTGCTGATTTTTTTCTGTAGTCTTAATGACATCCAGGGTGATCAGAACTGCGCTCCCTATTCCAAATATGGTCTCAGATGTTGCATGAGACCCCATCTCTTGTACTCAGTACCCCAACCAATGAATGCAATAAGGCCAAACACCACCTTCACCATCCTGTTTACCCGTGTGGCTGATTATCTATCCTATCAGGACTCATGTGGGTTTGTAAGTCCATAAGTTATAGGAGCAGAATTAAGCCATTCAGCCCATTATGTCTAATCCAACGATTCGATCGTGGCTGATCTATCTTTCTCTCACCACCCCATTCTCTTGCCTTCTCCCCATTACCCTTGACATCATGAAGACAGTGTACACAAAAGATTTGTTGCCACCTAAACTAAGTTGGACAGACTTTTGCCATGCACCCATTCAGCAACCTAGACTACTGGAGGAGCCCTGGAAGAAGAGCAATTGTCAAAGTTTATGGTGGCCACAAAGTGTCGCAGGGCCCTGCCTCCACGTAGCTGGGGATCAGGGGTCAGAGCAAGAGGAGAGAAAAAAGATTGATGTGGGTGTTGCCAGAACTTAGCTCAGAGGGCCTGAGCTACAGGGAGAGGTTGGACAGTCAAGGACTTTATTCCTTGCAGCGTAGGGGGCTGAGGGCTGATCTTCTATGTGTGTGTAAAATCATGAGAGGAATAGATAGGTAAATACATAGAATCTTTTACTGAGGGTAAGGGAATCCAGAACATAGGTTTAAGATGAGAGGGGCAAGATTTGACAAGATTTTTTTCATTTCAGAGGGTGGTGTATTTATGGAACAAGCTACTGGAGGAGGTAGTTGAGGCAGGTACTATCACAGCTTGGACGGGTACATGGATAAACTCGGGTAAATGACACTAGCTTAGATGGGGCATCTAAGTCGGCATGAATAAGTTGGGTCGAAGGCCCTGTTTCTTTGCTCTGACTCTATGACGATGAAATCCAGCCAGCTTTTACTATCTGTGCCAACCTTACTAGTGGGTAAAACTGGCAGTATCCTCCGCTGCCCATACATACACTGTTAATATGGCAAACCAGAAGTTATTGGCAGTGGTAGCCTGCTGCAGAATTTGCCAGTAGAATTAACATAGAAATCACTCCTTTGAGGTGAACAAACTATTTATACACGACTCTTGCTTGAGGACCAATTAAAAAAAACTTGTCTTGATCAAGCAGTAGTAATTGAGATTTTAATAGTGCGTTAAGGCTCAATTATTGCTGAACATCTTCCAAGCTCATAAAATATAATTTTACAAATGTGCAGCTCACTCCATTAGAAGGAAATAAAGATGTTGCTGATTTAATAATAAAATCTTAAACATAGAATTTTGTTATTTATGTTTCCTCCTTAATCTTGCCAGTATATTCCACGCATATTTATTTTTCTGTACAGAGATTTATGTTCTGCTTTTTAATTCCTGCTTTGCCTTCTATTCAAATTAATCAGTCTAATGGGTTAAACAGGTTTGCTCCTAATCCAGTTTATAGTTCAACATATCCTGTCTAAAGCTGCCAATTTCAGTTTGATGTTGGGAGAGAGAACGTCTGCTGAAGCTTTGGGGGGGAGGGGTCTTGTGAGTATGAGTTGACCATCAACCGTTCATTTACTGTAATTCTACACTAATTCTATTACATTCTCCCCACATTCCTATCAAAACTAACCCCCCCACACACCAACCTACCGCCAAGTCAATTTCAACCACTCACTTCCCAACTAGTGGTAATTTACAGTGCGCAGTTAGCCTACCAACCCACATAGAATATAGTGCAATACAACATAGGAACAGCCCCTTTGTCTCACAGTGTTCATGCTGAACATGTTGCCAAGACCAACTCCGATCTGCTTGCATATAATCCATATTCCTTCCATTCCCTGCATTTAGACTTTAGAGATACAGCGTAGAACTACTGAGTCCGCGCCGACCATCATGTCTGTGGAATTCTCTGCCTCAGAGGGCGGTGGAGGCAGGTTCTCTAGATGCTTTCAAGAGAGAGCTAGATAGGGCTCTTAAAGATAGCGGCGTCAGGGGATATGGGGAGATGGCAGGAATGGGGTACTGATTGGGGATGATCAGCCATGATCACATTGAATGGCGGTGCTGGCTCGAAGGCCCAAATGGCCTACTCCTGCACCTATTGTCTATTATCTATTGTCTATTAGTCATCCCATACACGAGCACTATCCTACACACACTAAGGACACTTTACAATTAACTGATGACAATGAACCTACAAACCTGTACTTTTTTGGAGTGTGGGAGGAAACCGGAGCACCTGGAGAAAACGTACGCTGTGCCAAGGAGAATGTACAGGATCGAACCTGGGTCTCTGAGTGCCTGGAACGTGCTGCCAGGGTTGGTGGTTGGGACAGGTACAATAGTGGCATTTAAGGGTGGCGCAGTGACGAGGCGGTAGAGCTGCTGCCTCATAGCGCCAGAGACGCAGGTTTGATCCAGACCTCAGGTGATGACTGTGCAGAGTTTGTACGTTCTCCCTGTGACCTTGTGCGTTTTCTCTGGGTGCTCTGGTTTCCTCCCACATTCCAAAGGTGCTGGTCTATAGATTAATTGGCAAGTGTAAATTGCCCCTGATGTATAGGGCTTAGAGCTGGTTTATAGATGGTTGATGGTCGGCATGGACAGTGGACCAAAGGGCCTGTTTCCATGCTATATCTGTAAACTCAAGAAGCTTTTGGATAGTCATATGGGAATATGCTGAGAATGGAGGGATATGGATTATGTGAAGGTAGATAGTCTTGGCATCATGTACAGCACAGACATTGTGGGCTGAAGGGCATGTTCTTGTGCTGTACTGTTCTATGTTCTATATTCTATGTTCTAGGCTGTGTGTGTTGACTTTGGAACAAAGGAAAACTGGGGGGAAATTTAACTGAGGTGCACAGTTTTAATGCAGAGAAGTCAATAACCAGGAGGCATAGATTTGAGTTTGTTGTGGAAGATTTACAGAGTTGTGAATAATATTTTTTTCACTCGGAGGGTGGTGAGTATGGAACCAGTGGAAATAGTTGAGGCATGTACCAATGCAGCATTTAAAAGACACTTGCACAGATACATGGATAGGAAAAGTTTAGAGGAATATGGGCCAAACTTGTGAAAAACTTGGCCTGGCTAGCTGGGTTACACCAGCACTTTCATTCACATTGTGTCCTGTGTATTAACCAGAATCTGTGCTTCTTTGTTTCTACATTCCTAATGGAGATATTTAATCATTTTGCCTCAACTTTATTCTGTGGTAGAGAAGGTTCACCACTCTTTGGGTGATGAAATCTTTGCACATCTCAGTGCTCAGTAGCCGACCTTGTGTACTAAGGATGTGACCCTTGGATTTCCTCACCATTGGGAATGCATCTAGTCTGTTTAATCCTGTCAAGATTTGATGAGTTTCGATGAGATCCACTCTTAATTTTTGGGGACATAAACTCAATCGTTCCAATCCCTCGTCATACATCAGTCGTGACATCCTAGGAATCAGTCCGGTGAACTTTCATTGTATTCTGTCTATAGCAAGAGTATACGTTCTTATATAAGACCAATAATTCACTCAATACTAAATGTGTGGTCTCACAAAGGTCCTGTCCTATGGAAGTAAGATGTCCCTGTTCCTACACTCAATTCTTCTTGCTGTGAAGGCCAACATATTAATTTCCTTTACAAGAATGTCATTATCCTGATAATTCTACTTACATTCATTACAAACCAGTGAAAGTTTGGCAGAAGGATTTTCCTTAAATTTGCTTGCAGCGCTAAATATACTCCTTGACTTCTAGCAAGCCAAAGGTTTGGACAGGCGCTAACTGTGTTGTAGATAGACACAATGTGCTGGATGGAGTAACTCAACGGGTCAGGCAGCATCTCTGGAGAAAAAGGATGGGTGACATTTCGGGTTGAGACCCTTCTTCAGACAGGTAATGCCCGACCTGAAACATCACCCATCCTTTTTCTCCAGAGATTTACTCCAGCACTTTGCGTCTAACTTCGGTTTGTACCAGTAGCTGCAATTCCTTTCTACACAAACAGTTTTGTAGAGATTTGACTGAAGGAAAGATGTCACAGTCAAAATCTTCTACAATATGAGCAGGAAAGAACTGCAGATGCTGGCTTAAATCGAAGGTAGACACAAAATGCTGGAGTAACTCAGCAGGACAGGCAGCATCTCTGGAGAGAAAGAATGGGTGACGTTTTGGGTCGAGATCTTTCTTCATATTGGGATATGGGATACGAGGTCTGAAGAAGGGTCTCGGCCCGAAACGTCACCCATTCCTTCTCTCCAGAGATGCTGCCCGTCCCGCTGAGTTACTCCAGCATTTTGTGTCTACCTTCTACAATATGAGATTTGTTGCAGATAATCCCCAAAGTACTATGTTCATAAAATAAGCTTTTGTGTGAATAGTGAAGCTTATAGTGGTGCAAATTAAATCTACCTGAAACACAAAGGTGGTGTTTATCTTAATGTCAAAACTCATTTCTTAATCCACAGGAGATGCTCAGACTGTGGGCCAGTGACGTATTGTGGCCTTCAGTAGGTGCTGTTGAGATTCATTTAATAATAAATACGCCAGCGTGTAACAAAAAGACCAAACTGTACGATCTTTTTGCGGCAGCATCGAAGCCTGTTGCAAAATATAGGGAGTTGTAATTGTAAATGCAAAGAGTTGCACAGCAATAGGGATGAAGAGATGAATGAGGCAGTGGTGAGCAATCAAATAGATTTGCTCTCACATGAAAAGAATGGTCAACAAAACATTAGTGTCAACCTTGACTAAGTTGTAGTACTTTCCTCATGCTACAAGTCCCTCTGTGGAAATATGAATGTAACTTAGGCTGACCCATCCGTGCAGTGTTGAGAGTGCTTTAGTGTTGGAACTCTTGACATTCAGATCAGCCATTCCATTCTCCGCCCTCTCGGCAGGCAATAAGAAATTTCATGGCACTAATGAGAAAACAGCAGGTTAGTGCTTCCAGTGTCCTGACTGAGTTTTTATTTTTAAATCAAACCTAAAAGAACAGATTAAATGGCCCTTTATTGCTTTCCTGCCCACGAGACTTGGTCTTCTGCAAAACCGACTACAGCATTTGTCTCTTTGACAATAGAAACGCTACCAAATTGCATCAGGAAATACACTGGGGTAGTGAAAGGTCCGTGAATGTGTTTATTTTTCCCATTCCCTCTCCTGCTTTCACTCATCCCCCCCCCCCCCCCCCCCCCTAAAGCCCCCTCCCCCCTCCCCACTTCCCCCCTCTCGATCATCATCACTTACCAAGTCAGATACCACATAGAATGTGGCAGACTAAAGCCTCGATCCCACTTTCACGACCTAATTGGCGACCTCTGCCGAGTTTGCCCTTGACTCGTGATGGTAGTCGCAGGTGGTCTTAGATAGTCATAGGTAGTTGTAGGTCGGTAACTGGCCCGAGAAAAAAAAAGCAAACATGACATCATTTTATCATGTGATTATTTCCCACTCGTAGCTAGTTGTAGTTGGTCTGAGGTGTGGAAGACTGAGGTCGAGGGGGGTCGTAGGAGGTCGTAAACATAGTCGTAGGAGGTTGTAGACATAGTCGTAGGAGGTCGTAGGAGGTCTTTTACTTTGGCGAGTTAACACCACCTTGACATTTTTTTCAACTCGTCTAAGGTCATCTAAACCCGTGGATTAGGTCATCCAATTTGGGACAGGCCCTTTAGTATGGGTGACTTTTGAAGCATCCAATTTGAAGTTGTCTTTAACTGTTCACAGCCCAGTTTAATGAAATTAAATAGGAAAAATTGAGTTTTTAAAACCTTACTTTTTGGTATGCCATCTATGCCTTGGAAATTAATAGACATCTCATTCAAATGTAGTAAGCTTAAACGAGGATGGGTTGCAACATTATAAAAGCAGCACATTGACGCAACGATAGAGTTGCTGCCTTACAGCGCCAGAGACCCGGGTTCGATCCTGACTACGGGTGCTGTGTGCACAGAGTTTGTAGGTTCTCTCTGTGAGCTGTGTGGGTTTTCTCCGGGTACTCCGGTTTCCACCCACACTCCAAAGACATACAGGTTTGCAGGTTAATTGGCTTTGGTATATTAGCCCGTGTGTAGTATAGCGTTAAGTGTGTGCAGGGATTACTGGTCGGTGTGGACCCTGTGAGCTAAAGGGCCTGTATCTCTAAACTAAACTAAATTAAACTAAAAGCTACAATTACATTTGGGATTATCACATGCAAGAACATTTGATCATAATACTGGTAAAGCATTCATAGAACTTGATGTATTATTTATTACCAGCTTTCTACCTTTTTTCATTGAATTACTCTAATTCTTATTTCTATTTCAGTGAAAGAGACCAGAGTGCTGGCCACTGGAGGTGCTTCCTCGAACTCGCATATACTACAGGTAGGGAGGATATTCACCTTGTGGCATCAAATAGAAGGCTTTTGGCACATTGGCCTTCATGAGTCAGGGCTTTGAGTATAGGAGTTAGCATGTTACGTTACAGTTGTACAGGATGAGAGGAATAGATCGGGCAGCCACAGAGAGTCTCTTGCCCAGAGTAGGTGAATCAAGACCAGAGGAGGTGAGGGAAGAAAGATTTAAGAGGAGCCTAAGGGGTAACCTTTTCACAGACGGTGGTGGATGTATGGAACGAGCTGCCGGAGGAGGTACAGAGTGGTTGTGGCAGGTAGTATCTCAAGGTTTGAGAAACATAGGAAAGGTTTAGAGGGATACACGGAAGTGGGACTAGCTCGGATGGACACCATGGTTGCATGGAGGGATGAACTGAAGGATCTGTTTCCGTTCTGTATGATTATGACTTCACCCCCTTTCACACAGCTCCACCTTACAATTAATGTGATTAAGGTAAGTACTTCTGGATTCTGCTGACTCTGACACCTGAGGGTCAGGTGAATGTGTCCGTGTATCCCTCTAAACCATGTGGGCGGGCGCGACTCACGTCGCAGCGGCCTCTGCAGTCCGTTTGTATTTTTGTTATTTTTTGTCCCGTTTTAATGTAGTTTTTATTATTTTTTTGATGGCGATGTGTGTGTGTGTGGTGTGGGGGGGGAAACTTTTAAAATCTTTCCCCTGCACGGAGAACCCGACCTTTTCCCTGTCGGGTCTCCGTTGTCGTTGGGGCTGCACCGTGGAGCGGCCTCCAGCAGGAACGTCCTGGGGCTCCAGTCACGGAGCTGGGGACCTACTCACCATCACGAAGCTGGCCGTGTCCGGAGCAGGTGGAGCTGTGATGGCGCGCTGCTGTGACCCGACCCCCGGAGATTCAGAGGCTTACCGCAGGTCTGGCAGACGGTAATATCGGGAGCCCGCGGGTCCCTGGTGGGAGACCGCTTTTCGAGGCTTCTGCAACGGCGACTTCACCCGCCCGAGTCACGGGGTCGAGGAGTGCCTGGAGCGGGGCCTTACATCACCGCCCGGCGTGGCTTCACCGGCTGCCGGGGGCTCGAACAACAAGACCCGGAGCGTGGCCTTGCATCGCCCGGCGTGGCGTTAATGGTCGCGGGACAATTGGGATCGCCCGCCGGGGGCTTTGACTCTGACATCGGGAGGGGAATGGGGAGTGCAGGGGAGAGATACGTTTTTTTTGCCTTCCATCACAGCGAGGAGGAGATGCGCTGTGATGGATGTCTGTGTAAATTGTGTTGTGTCTTGGGTCTTTTTTTCATGTGTGTATGACTGCAGAAACAACATTTCATTTGAGCCTCTATGAGGTTCAAGTGACAAATAAATTGTATTGTGTATTGTGTATGTCATCAACCACCATATCAGGATGAATCGGTGCTAGTCTCCATCCTGTGGCTAGTATGTAGTCATTGGGCTATCCAGTTAAGAAGATATTTGGCAACTGACACTCTGGAAAGGAAACACCGTTTCTTTAGTTTAGTTTAGTTTAGGTCAGTTTCGTGTCATGTGTACTGAGGAGTGAAAAGCTGTTTTGTTGTGTGCTATCTAGTTAGCGGAGACACTGTACATGATTACAATCGAGCTGGCCACAGCGTACAGATACATGATGTTTAGTCGAAGATAAAGACCAGTAAAGCTTGTTTAATGATAGTCTAAACGTCTCCAATGAGATGGATGTGAGGTCAGGACTCTAGTGTATGGTTCAGTTGCCTGGTTATAACTGGGAAGAAACTGTCCCTGAATCTGAAGGAGGGAAGGACACCTGTACCTTCTTCAACCTCATTTATTGCATCCGCTGTTCCAGGTGTCAAATGCTCTACATCGGTGAGACCAAACACAGGCTTGGCGATGGCTTCGCCCAACATCTCCGCTCAGCTCGCAATAACCAACCTGATCTCCCGGTGGCTCAGCACTTCAACTGCCCCTCCCATTCCGGATCCAACCTTTCCGTCCTGGGCCTTCTCCATGGCCAGAGTGAGTCCCACTGTAAATTGGAGGAGCAGCACCTCATATTTCGCTTGGGTAGTTTACACCCCAGTGGTATGAACATTGACTTCTCCAACTTCAGGAAATGCTTGCTTTCTCCCTCCTTCCCCTCCCCTTCCCAGCTCTCCCACAGCCTACTGTCTCCGCCTCTTCCTTTCTTTTCCCCCCCGGCCCCCAAATCAGTCTGAATAAGGGTCTCGACCAGAGAAGTCGCCTATTCCTTCGCTCCATAGATGCTGCCTCACCCGCTGAGTTTCTCCAGCATTTTTGTCTACCTTCTGAATCTTAAGGTGTGTGTTTTCACACTTCTGGACCTCTTGCCTGATCGGGGAGGGGAGAAGAGGGAGTCTTTAAGGAGTCACCCTTAACATTCTCAAAAGCAAACAAACTGCAATGAACAACGCTGCCTCTGAGCAACCAGATACTCAGATGTTACTGTTTCATATCTGAGCCCCTTTGTTAGAACAAGCTGATAAAAAATAATGTAACCTTCACCTGCAGATAGATGGGCAGAGGAGTGGATAGAACAAAGAGAAGATCGTGGATGAGTCGCGCCCCGATCACTCCCTCTTCTCCCTTCTCCCATCAGCCAAGATGTATAGAAGTGTGAAAACGCACACCTCCAGATTCAGGCAGTTTCTTCTCAGCTGTTATCAGGCAACTAAACCATCCTGCTAACAACTGGAGAGTGGTCCTGAGCTACTATCTACCTCACCAGAGACCTTGGGACTATCTTTAATTGGACTTTACAGGACTTTATCCTGCACTAAATGTTATTCACTTGATCATGTATCTGTACACTGCGGATGGCTCGATTGTAATCATGTATTGTCTTTCCGCAGATTGGCTAGCACTCAACAAAATCTTTTCTCTGTATCCGTGACAATAAACTAATTTAAAAAAAAAAGAGGAGAGTTCCAAAAGCTCACTTCAGTCTGTATTAAATGAATGACATCATATTTCTGATTTGTCTTCCTTGGCTGTAAATTCTTCCACAAGAGGAAACGCTCTCTCCACATTTACACTGTCAATACCCCTCAAGATTTTACACGTTGCAATGAAGTCACTCTTCTAACTCCAGTAGCTGGTCACAGGCAAGGAGGGGTTTTGATCGGCAGATGGTTGGAACAAAGTCCAGAGAAGCAGAACATTGGAGACATGTCAGGTTTATCCACCTATTACCTACCACGCTCTATCCCGCCCCTCCTCTCTTCCAGCTTTCTTTCCCCCTGCCCCCCCCCCCTCGCAATCAGTCTGAAGAAGTGACCCGACTCGAAACGTCAACCATTCATGTTCTCTAGATATGCTGCCTGACCCAGTGAGTTACTCCAGCACTATGTGTCCTTTCTAGTACAAGCATGCCTTGTTTGTCCAACTATCTGTCTTAGGACAACCTGAACTCCAGGCCTGGTAAGTCTGGAGGGCTTGAGCTATAAGGAGAGGTTGGGTAGTCTAGGGCTTTATTTCTTGGAGCACAGGAGGCTGAGGAATGATCTTACAGAGGTGTATAAAATCATGAGGGGAATGTCTGGAATAGGTAAGGAGAATGGGGGAATCAAGAACCAAGATCATTGTTATAAGGTTAGATGGGAATAATTTAATAGGCATTTTGGGGTCGGTTGGGGGCGCTGTGAGTCGGCTGCCCTGCCAGTAGCGTGTTCATTATTTCAACTTTTGTGGGTTTTTTTAGTGTGTCCAAATGTTAGTTTAGGTGACTGTCAGTATATCTCGTGTAGGGGGTGGTGTGGGGAAAAAGGGGGAAACCGCTTTTCAGTCGCCTCCTCGACGGAGAGGCGACTTTTTCCACGTCTCCTCCCTCGCGGCCTAACAGCTTGGATTGGAGCGGCCTTTCCCGGAGCCGGGCCTGGAGCTTCAGCAGCAGGCGCAGCATGGACTTTTACATCGTGGAGCGGGGCGAATCCTTGCCGGGGCTCACCAGAGAGGAGTGCTCCGATCGCTGGCCTGGTCTGCGGAGCTTCTAGCCGTGGGCGTGGCGTGGACCTTCCATCGCGGAGTCTGGGATCCCTCGCCGGGGATCGCCGGAGAAGAGCTCCGACCACCGGCCTGCGGCCTATAACATCCTGAAGCCGCGGTCTCCGGTAGCAAAGTGCCGATTTGGGCGCTCCAAGCCGCGGAGTGTGATCGACCGTCCCGACATCAGAGGTTTGATCATCCCGATGAGAGGGCCTGTACATCCGGCCGGCCGTAGCGGCAACTATGGAGGAATCATGGCCCTGACCACGGATGAACAAAGGAGGAGGACTGACTGAACTTTGTTGCCTTCCACCACAGTGAAGAATGCTGTGGTGGATGTTTGTGTTAAATTCTATTGTGTATTGTGTGTTCTTTTTTAAGTGTATTGCTGTCTGGCAAATTCATTTCACTGCACCTTCGTTTTGTATAAATTTGAATCAGTTTAACTTTGACTTTGAATCTGAGGGGAAATTTTTTCATTCAGTGGGTGGTGGGTACATGGAAGGAGCTGCCAGAGGAGGTAGTTAAGGCAGGTACAAAAACAACATTTAAAAGACACTTTGGACAGTTACATAGAATGGAAAGGTTTGGAGGGCTATGGATCAAACACAGGCAAATGGGACTTGCATAGATGAGGCATGTTGGGCGGTATAGACGAATTGGGCCGAAGGGCTTGTTTCCCTAGGTATTTCTCAATGACTCTTTGACACTCTGAGCATCCTTAATATCCTTCTTTGAATAAGGAAACCAATACTTGTCAGATGAAGTCTTCAATGAAAGCCCTGCAAACCTGATGCATAAATTCTCTATTTGGGCATTCCGTTCCCTGAGAAATAAATTAAATTGTGTTAGTTATAATAATTACTTGCTGTATCCATACACTAGGCTTTTCCGTATCATGCATCTGAACACCCAGATTCTCAACATTTAAGAGCTCTGCAATTATTTTTATAATGTTTCCAACCCTCTCACTGACTTCAACGTTGGTGCCATACATTTGTGAGTAGTGTTTTCCTATACAATTAAAATGAATATTTTCTGTTCTAATGAATGATTTGTGTGGTACAAACGATGTGTGTGTGAGTGTGCGTGTGTGTTTGTTTCCTGAAGTCTTATGATTAATTTCTCAACGGGTTGCCTGATTTTATTCCACTTCACCAGGCGTCTCTTGCCCTCCTCAGCCACAGTCTCTGGTGTGACTGCATGTGGCGCCAGTAGCTTCTTCGGGACTGCTCCATTAAACAGCAATAACGGAGAATGCATAGTCACCACCTGTTTGTTGACTTTTTCTGCAGGTCTTGGCAGATGTGTTCAATGCCCCAGTGTACACAATAGACACAACTAATTCAGCTTGCCTGGGATCTGCTTACAGAGCAAAACATGGTATGTGGAAGATATGAATCTCAAGACATTTGTTAAAATAATAAAATATCTAAGGTTTTCATTTAGTTACATTAGACATTTTATAATTGCATTATAAGCACTTTTTGCCTCTTTTAATTTCAACGGCTATAAATGTTCAATATAATGTAACTACCGTTGCACTGAATGTTGTACACTTTATCCTATAAATGTGTACTGTGGACGACTTGATTATATACATGTACAGTATTTTTGACTGGATATCAATTGCATAGAATGGGCTTCATGGTCCAACTAGTGTGAGGTAACGCCTCCATCGTACTTCATCTGACCCTATTAATATTGTTATATTCATTTCTGTCACACATTTGGCCAGATTTCTCTCAGGCATCAATAGATGGAAACCAAAAGATAAGGAGTTAGTGTAGGTTCTGATTGTAAAGGATCAGCCATGATATTATTAAGTGGTGAGTTAGAAACAAGGGGCCGAATGGTCTTCCTGCCATTTCTTATGATGCTATGTTCCATGAGAAACTGTTTTCTTTTTTTCGTAGACTCCAGATTCATGTCACTCTTAAATAAAGAGCTGTCCCCAGAATTTCCCTGTGAGAGTGTCGTGGAATGATATATCAGGGAAACAAGCCCTTCGGCCCAACTCATCCTTGCTGACCAATTTTTGTTGCCAAGCGAATTCCATCTGCCTTCATTTTGCCCATATCCCTCTAAACATTTCCTATTTGTGTACCTGTCCAAATATCTTTTAAACATTGTCATTGTACCTGCCACTACAGCTTCCTCTGGCAGCTCGATCCATAAACACACCAACCTCTGTGTGAAGAAGTTGCCCTACAGGTCTCTTTTAAATCTTTCCCCTCTAACATTAAACATATGCCCTCTGGTCTCGTCTGATCTACCCTGGGAAAAAGATTGCAACTATTCACCTAATGTGAATTCACCTGTGATTTCTTTGATTAACGCATTTATTTCCAACAACACTAAGTGCAGACCCGTTGGGGTCTGCTCCCCCAACGCAATATTCCACCACTCACCCATAGCCCCCAACTGCGCAGGCGCGGCTCATTTCCCCTCATCCCCCAGCACTCCCTCCCCCTCCTCATCACCCTCTCTCTTCTTTCCCCCTCCCCTCCCCCAATCCTTCCCTCCCTCCCCTCCCTCCCTCCCTCCCTCCCTCCCTCCCTCCCTCCCTCCCTCCCTCCCTCTCCTTTCCCCTACCATCTATCACTCCCTCCCTCCCTCCCTCCCTCCATAACTCCTCTCCCCTCCCTACCCACCTCATATCCCTCTATTCTCCACCTCCCCCACTCCTCACCTCCCTCTATCTTCCCCCCAACTATCCCTCCTCACCTCCCCCACTGCCCTCCTCTCCCTCTATTCCCCACTCCCTGCCTCACCCACTCCCACCTCCTCTCCCTCTATTCCCCCTACTCCCCCACTCTCCCTCCTCACCTCCCCAACTTTTCCCCTCCCTCCCTACCCCCTCCTCTCCCTCAATCCTCCCCATCTCCCTCCTCACCTCCCCAGGATCTCGAGGGTGCCGCTCCTTTCCCTCCTTGCGTGCCCCGGAGGCAGCAACGCTGCCGCTACAGAGCCAGGCTCAGCGCCCAGGCCTCGGATCGTTGCGTGGCCTCTCCCCATCCCTGGAGCAGGCCGTTGCCACAGCTACCGCTGCCAGCCTCAGCGCCCAGGCTCCGGATCATCGGTGTTGCCTCTAACTTTTAAAATATACCATCGATCTGAACAAAACTTGCTTCACTAGCACAGGACAAGGTGAGTAAGGTGGGGCAAAAATTGTAGCGCTATCATGTACCGTTTTTGCGCAAGTAGAAAAACACGCAAACTTTTGTGTCAAATAGGCACAACAGAGGATGTACTTCCTACGGCAGCTGAGGAAGCACAATCTGCCACATAGTCTAAGGTTCTCTAATGAGATAGATGGTAGCTCAGGACTACTCTCTAGCTAGTGATAGGATGGTTCAGTTGCCTGATAACAGCTGGGAAGAAATTGTCCCTGAATCTGGAGGTGGGCATTTTCACACTTCTATACCTTTTGCCTGATGGGAGAGGGGAGAGGAGGGAGTGACCGGCGTGAGACTTAACCTTTCTCTTTCAAATCTTGACTGACTTGCTAGGTATTTTCACCTTTTAATTTCATATTTACTTTTACACGTTTTATTTGCACAACAGGTTTGGAAGCAGCATCGGGACAGTCATTTGCAAATTCAGTGAAAATGGCTGTATCACCAAAGTTGGCAGTCAAACCCAATTGTGAAGCAGAAAAGGTGAGAGCAAGAGTAAGAGATGGAGGGAGAGATCCTCTGAATGTGTTTACTTTACTGGCTTTAATAATTCCCTACCACTTCTCTCCTCATGACGTTGAACATGGTCCCACAAGCATACGCAGTACTACCATTCCTGATTAGATATTTAATGATGGTGGACTCTACATGGCCTGGCAGCAAGTTCCACTGTACATTCACGTATCTGCTCTCCAGCAGAATGTTGGGTACAAGGTGTGTGGAAGGAACTGCAGATGTTGGTTTATACCGAAGATAGACACAAAGTGCTGGAGTAACTCAGCGGCTCAGGCAGCATCTTTGGAGAAAACGGAATAGGTGACGTTTTGGGTCGGGACACTTCCTCAGACTGAAGATCTGATCCAAGTCTGGGATTGAAACTTCCTTGAACCCTTGTTTTTCCAACTTTGTCCATGCTCTAAACAACTGTTAAAGTTCCCTACCTGGGTTGTCATTACAAAATCTACTTACAATGTAACTCGGCTGAACTTCCAGTCTGATATCCAGCCTGAAATTAGATGTTTGCTGCAAAATATGGAGATGTACTGAAATGTCTGCACTTAAGAGTCATAGAGTCCCATCTGCATGTCCCACCTGCCTGTGTTTGGCCCTTATCCCTCTAATCCCGTCCTATCCATGTACCTGTCCAAATGTTTTTTAAATGTTGTGATAGTACCTGCTTTAACTACGTCCTCTCGTATGGCAACTCGTATCATACACCCACCACCCTTTGTGTAAAAAAATTGCCTTTCAGGTTCCTGTTAAATATTTCCCTCCTCACCTTAATCCTATGTTGCCTGGTTCTTGATTCCCCTATTCTGGGCAAAAAACTCACTTACCCGACTTATTCTTCTCATGATCTTGTCCACCTCTATAAGATCACCCCTCATCCTCCTGCGCTCCAAGGAATAAAGTCCCATCCAAAACTTAGAACAGCCACCTGCCACAACTTGACGGTTTGTGCGACGGAACTGGTAGAACTTAGTCGACTCCCACAAATAATTTGGGCTTTGACATAAAGAATGTATATTTGAAATTTGCAGAGGGAAAATACTTGTCTGACTGTGGCGTAGGATATTAAGGTCTTTGGCAAAGTGAGGGGATGGTAGATGGGAGATGCGGGGCAATTGAATGTGTTAGATATAGTTATAGAGTCATTGAGTCATACATAGTGTGATAGTGTGGAAACAGGCTTTTGACCCAACAATGTCCCAGCTACCCTAGTCCCACTTGTCTGCGCTTGGTCCATAACCCTTCAAACTTGTCCTATCCATGTACCTGTTCAACTGTTTCTTAAACGATGGGCTAGCCTTGTGAGTGTCACAGAATCATAGAGTGATACAGTGTGGAAACGGGCCCTTCGATCCAACTTGCCCACACCGTCCAACATGTCCCAGCTACACTAGCCCCTCCTGCCTGTGTTTGGTCCATATCCCTCCAAACATGTACCTGTCTAACTGTTTCATAAATGTTGGGATAGTCCCTGCCTCGACTACCTCCTCTGGCAGCTTGTTCCATATACCCAACCACCCTTTGTGTGAAAATGTTACCTCTCAGATTCCTATTAACTCTTTTCCCCTTCACCATAAACCTATGTCCTCTGGTCCTTGATTCACCTACTCTGGGCAAGAGACTCTGTGCTTCTACCTGATCTATTCCTCTCATGATTTTGTACACCTCTATAAGATCTTCCCTCATCCTCCTGCACTCCACGGAGTAGAGACCCAACCTACTCAACCTCTCCGTATAGCTCACACCCTCTAGTCTTGGCAACATCCTCGTAATTATTTTCTGAACCCTTTCAAGCTTAACAATATCTTTCCTATAACATGGTGCCCAGAACTGAACACAATATTCTAAATGCAGTCTCACCAACATCTTATACAAATGCAACATGACCTCCCGACTTCTATACTCAATACTCTGACTGATGATGGCCAAAGTGCCAAAAGCCTTTTTGACCACCTTTGTTATGCATTTGTACTCCTAGATCCGTCTACTCCACAACACTACCCAGAGGCCTACCATTTACTGTGTAGGTCCTGCCCTTGTTCGACGTCCCAAAACGCAACACCTCACACTCCTCTGTATCCTCAGCAGAATGATGCTAGAGACGTTTATTTTAGAGATACAGTGTGGAAACAAACCCTTCGGTCCACCAGGTCTGTGCCGACCAGCAATCACCCGTATGCGAATTCTATCCTACACACTAGGACCAATTTATTTTACGGAAGCCTATTAACCTACAAACTTGCATGTCTTTGGAATGAGGGAGGAAACCAGAGCATCCAGAGAAAACACGCGCAGTCACAGCGAGAACGTGCAAACTCCGTAAAGTCACCAGTAGTCGGGATCGAACCCGAGTCTCTGGCACTATAAAGCAGCAACTCCACAGCTGCAACAGTAGGATAGCACACTACATTCTGAACAGAAAGCAGAGCAGAGGGGTAAGAATGTAGTTTATATCCATTGTCTCCCTTGACAATCCATCATCAACAATCATTAATTTCTCCTTAAAGTAATTAAATCCAAAATGTCTTTTTACCTTTTCTAAATCTGAGCCAAACCTCATCTCGTTATCTATGACAGTGATGAACACACTGATGTATGACTTTTTTTAATGCTCTTTATGATCTTGAATGCTCCTTGAAGTACACATCTTGAGCCTTTCCCTTTCTTGTGCAGAAAATCTCAGTTATCACATCCGCTCCTAAAACCTTAGCACCAAATCCCAGCAATAGATTTAATTTAGAGAGGTGACGTTTCTGGTCGAAACATTTTTTTTAGACTGATTGTCTGAATCATCGCACACCCTGTCTGAAGGAGGATCCGACCCGAAACTTTACCTATCCATGTCCACCAGAGATACTGCCTGTTCTGCTGAGTTACTCCAGCACTTTGTGACTTTTTTTTGTAAACCAGCATCTGCAGTTCCTTCCATCTGAATTTAGTTTGTCTTCTTCACGCCCCTCTTCAATGTCTACTTTAAATAAAGCATATGATAATGCGTAGTCATCCTGAAACAGTTTAAACACCGCTCAGTTTAACCACTGAACGAATTTGAACGAATTTGAACGATTTTCATCCAACCCTAATCCTTTCTCCACCGACCACCTCTTGCTACACCTTAGAGACGTTTTTTTTATCGTGTATTTTGATCCTGTTGTCTTGGTTTTTGCACGATCTTTCTTTTCGCTGTATTGTAAAATGTATGTGTAATTTACATTTAATTTATGTTTTGTGTGTTGTCTGAGTCTATGTGCCTGCGGTGTTGCTGTAAGCAAGATTTTCATTGTACCTGTATCTCAATGTATTTCTGCAAATGACTTGACTTTTCATTGCTGTGTAGCCACCACCGGTTTGAATTATTTACGGCCATGTTGTGATGAGCGCCACACTATCCATCATGTGGGTAGTTTAGTTTAATTTAGTTTAGTTTCATTTATCGTCATGTGTACAGGGAAACAAGGAAAAGCTTTTGTACCCTGTGAAATAACCACTGCAGTTCACTATCCTTTCTGAATCTCTTGATGTTGTGTTTGTTCACCTTAAATAGTGTCTGCCCATCATTTTCACATTCTTTCACACCACTGATGGCATCCTTGTATCCCTTCATTATCACCTCTTCCCCAGCCAACAATGGATCATTATAGGCTCCACCCCTCCTTGGTCATCTGTTGCCAGCCCTGATTTGTTCTGGCCTTTTCTTACCTCCAGTTCCCCCACCTACGTTGTTTCTGAAGAAGGGTTCCGACCCAAAACGTCACCCATCCTTTTTCTCCAGAGAAGCTGCCTGACCTGCTGTTGCAACAGCTCCTTGTGTCTATCTTTCGTATAAACGAGCATTTGCAGTTCATTTTTGCACACTCTTTTTGTATTTGACTTCCTGTTAACTTTCAGATTCAGATTCAGATTCAGATTCAATTTTAATTGTCATTGTCAGTGTACAGTACAGAGACAACGAAATGCATTTAGCAGTTGCCATACCATACTGTGATGCAGTTGGTAAGGATGCTCTCGATGGTGCAGCGGTAGATGTTCACCAGGATCTGAGGAGACAGATGGACCTTCTTCAGTCTCCTCAGGAAGAAGAGATGCTGGTGAGCCTTCTTGATCAGAGTTGAGGTATTGTGGGTCCAAGAGAGGTCATCGGAGATGTTGACTCCCAGGAACCTGAAGCTAGAAACACGTTCCACCTCCGTCCCGTTAATGTGGATGGGGGTGTGCGTGCCGCCTCTGGACTTCCTGAAGTCTACAATGAGCTCCTTGGTCTTCTTGGAGTTAAGGGCCAGGTTGTTGTCAGCGCACCATGCTGCTAAGTGCTGGACCTCCTCCCTGTAGGCCAACTCATCGTTGTTGCTGATGAGGCCAATCACCGTTGTATCATCTGCATACGTGATGATGGTGTTAGTACCATGTACAGGTGTGCAGTCATAGGAGAAGAGGGAGTAGAGGAGGGGGCTCAGCACACAGCCCTGTGGAACGCCGGTGTTCAGGGTGAGGGTTGAAGATGTGTGCTTGTCTAACCTCACAGACTGGGGTCTGTTGGTTAGAAAGTCCAGTATCCAGTTGCAGAGGGAGGGGTCGATGCCCAGGTTACCGAGTTTGGTGATCAGTTTTGATGGTATAATGGTGTTGAATGCTGAGCTGTAATCGATGAACAGCATTCTTACGTAAGTGTCTCTGTTGTCGAGGTGGGAGAGGGCGGAGTGAAGTGCCGTTGAGATGGCATCCTCCGTACTCCTGTTCTTGCGGTAGGCAAACTGATAGGGATCCAGTGTGGAGGGTAGGCAGCTTTTGAGGTGTGCCAGGACCAGCCTCTCGAAGCACTTGGTGATGATGGGGGTAAGTGCAACTGGGCGGAAGTCGTTGACTTGCCGCAGTGGAGTGTTTTGGCACTGGCACGATGGAGGTGGTTTTAAGGCAAGTGGGGACAACTGCTTGGGCAAGTGACAGGTTGAAGATGTCAGTCCAGACGTCTGTCAGCTGCGCAGCACAGGCCCTGAACACGCGCCCGGGGATGCCGTCAGGGCCAGCAGCTTTACGTGCATTAGTCCTACTCAGTGCCACGTATACGTCGTAGGGGGTGAGTGTGAGGGGTTGGTGATCGGCAGGTAGCACAGCCTTGATGGCTGTCTCTAGATTGTCCCTGTCGAAGCGGCCATAGAAGTGATTAAGCTCCTCAAGGAAGGAGGCGTCGCTGGATGTGGGGGTGGTGTTGGAGGGTCTGTAGTCCGTGATGGCCTGGATGCCTTGCCACATGCGTCGGGGGTCGGAGTTGTTGTTGAACTTTCTGTTGTTGAACAACTTTCTGTTGTTTGTCAAGAGCATAAGCCCCAGTAGTAATGTCTAGTTTATCCTCTTAGTTCCTCATTGTAGAATGTAGTTATCTTTTCATTCTGTCTATTTATTTACATCCTGCAGTTCCTGTGCTAGTTTCTACAAAATCTATATTCACACATTGCTGCCTTAGGAATCAGAGAATGAGAAGAGGAGTTTCAATCTCTGACCTTTGCACCAACCATCTACCTATCAAAACCCGTCCTTGCCTAGGTCTACTTCTCACCCTCCATTCTGCCTCTCTTCCCTCCCACCACACACAGTCTGAAGCAAAGATCCTATAGTGAGCAAGATAGTCCACTCGACGAAAAAAACGTAGTACGGTCATGGGCAGATTCATGGGTAATTATAGGCCCCATTTCCGTAACCGGCTTCCGTCTCTGCACCAAAGATCCCATAGGATACTAATGCGGAGACGGAAGCCGGTTACGGAAACATCCGCGTAAAAATAAAAGTTATTTGGCAAATATCTTTTCCTCATTTTCAGAATTTTAATTTATTAACACAAACTGTCCCCCCGCAACGTTGATTACACTGCGAGTCGGGTCAGGTCGGGTCCGGTTACGGAAATGGATGAAAAAAAGGCCCACGTTCTGTTCCGTTGCGTACTACACGTCAGCCCATTTCATTTAGCAGGAGTGGTCCATCTTGCTCCGCTATAGGATCTTTGGTCTGAAGAAAAGTGCCGACCTGAAACGTCACCTATCCATGTTCTCCAGAGATGCTGTGTGACCCGTCAAATAATTCTAGCACTTTATTTCCTTTTTTGTAAACCAACATTTGCAGTCCCTTTGTTTCTACAGTAAGCCAATTAATATGTTAGGCTTGGTCTACCACTCACTGAGATCGTATCTCCGAGCTAAATCCATTAGTTTAGTAAGGTGTAGATGCAACCAAGTTCCTGTCGGCCCAAGATGTTAATTGGCTTACTGTAGAAACAAGCAGATGCTGGTTTACACCAAAGTTAGACACAAAGTGCTGGCGTAACTCAGCAGGTCAGGCAGCATCTCTGGAGAAAAATATATTTTGTGTAAGGACCCTTCTTCAGGTGGAGGGTCTCGACTGAAAACGTCACCTATCTTTTTTTCTCCAGTGATGCTGCCTGAACAGCACTTTGTGTTTATACAATTAATTAAGGATTTGAAGAAGGGTCCCAAACTGAAACATCATCTATCCATGTCCTCCAGAGAAGCTGCCTGACCCATTGAATCACTCTAGCACATTGTATCTTTTATTGTAAACCAGCATCTGCAGTTCTTTGTGTCTCCATATATCTGCCTTATTTATGGCTTTAGTTAACAAATGTCCGTCATCTTCAGATTTTAAATTACAATTGGCCCATTATCAATCCTTGCTGGCAGTAAAGAGGTCCAAAACTTGTGAAGGGAGGAGTAGAAGTTTTAGACGTCTTTATTGTGACCTTATGGCATTCCGGGAAGGCGTAGACCCAGCGTAGCTGTTTCCTGAGTCTGAAGAAAGATCTTGACCTGAATCGTCACCTATCTATGTTTTCTAGAGATGCTGCCTGACCTGCTGAGTTACTCCAGCACTTTGTGCCCATTATGTAGCCGATTCCTTACTGGCCAGAGCACTGCTTACTGTTGAAACAAGCAACTGCAGATGTGGCAGGGTGGGGCTGCAGTAGAGTTGCTGTCTTACAGCGCTTTCAGCGCCAGAGACCCGGGTTTGATCCCGATTACGAGTGCTGTCTGTACGGAGTTTGTACGTCCTCCCCGTGACCACATGGGTTTTCTCCAAGATCTTCGGTTTCCTCCCACACTCCAAAGGTGTACAGGTTTGTAGGTTAGTTGACTTGGTATAAATGTAAATTGTTGCTAGTGTGTGTAGGATAGTGTTAGAATGCGGGGATCGCTGGTCGGCGTGGACTCGGTGGGCTTAAAGGCGTGTTTCCATTTTGTATCTCTAAAACAAACTAAAAACTACAGACTGGGAACTGAGCATTAAAGGCCCTATTTTATTTCGACATTGCATCAGTTGCTTTGATTCTGGAAGTCATCCACCATCCGCTTCTCTTCTAAAGCTTTAGGGGTAAATCTAGCGCACGGCAGACGACATATTAGTGAAGTACAGCAATTATGCCTAATTAATGCATGCAAATTAATTAATTAGGAAATAGGTTTCTGTAACTTAACACTCTAGGGTTTAATTTTCTCTAGCAATGCAACAGTTAAAGTGTTTGCATAAAATCGCTTTGTTCCTTCAACACAACATTTAAGCTGCCCTGTTTATTTTAATTGGCTTAATGACTTTGTTAAAAGAACACAAACAGATTTTACATCTGTGCACTAATCAATGTATTTTACCTGAAGAAATTGAGCCCCTGGGATAGATATCCTAGTCATTGGTCATTTTTACAGTGACTTATTGCCATGCTGTAAATGCAGTCAAGGCATCAAGGCTGTTTTGGGCAAGTTAATTACCATGTATTAACATTGCTAATGTGCTTCGTTTGCACGTTGAGGTGTTAAACATGAATAATTCCAACTCATTTCTGATTTAAGGTGTTTTACCATTAGAGATGAGTTGACTTTTGAGTTTAGTTTATTGTCACGTGTACTTGGCTACGGTGAAAATTGTTTGTTGCGCGCTAACCAATTAGTGGAGAGACAATGCATGATTGCAATCGAACTGTCCTACAGATACAGGATAAAGGGAATAACGTGAATAATGTTTAGTGCAGGATAAAGCCAGTAAAGTCCAATCAAAGATAGTTCAAGGGTCCAATGAGATAGACTGCTCTCTAGTTGTTGGTAGGATGGTTCAATGTCCCTGAATCTGGAGGTGTGCATTTTCACACTTCTATACCTTTTGCCTGATGAGAGAGGGAAGAAGGGGGAGTGCCGGGGTGTGACTGGCCCTTGATTATTCTGCTGGCCTTGCCGAGGCAGCTTGAGATGTAAATGGAGTCAATAGAAGGTAGTCTGAAGAAGGGTTTCGGCCCGAAACGTTGCCTATTTCCTTCGCTCCATAGATGCTGCTGAGTTTCTCCAGCTTTTTTGTGTAACCTTCAATAGAAGGGAGGTTTGTTCGTGTCATGGTCAGGGCTGCGTTCACAATTCTCTGCAATTGTGAACACAGACTTGCGGTCTTGGATGGAGCTGTTCCCAAACCATGCTGTGATGCATCCAGATAAGTTTTAAAAAAAAATCAGAGTTTTCCGTGTTGATAATTAGCCAGTTAGTGATTGAACCTAGACACAAGGAACTACAGAAAAAAGAAACAAGCTACTGGAGAAACTCAGCCTCTCGGGCAACATCTCGGAGATAGGTCACATTTCGGGTCTGGACCCTTCTTCAGACTCCAGATATGCTGCCTGACCTGCAGAGTTACTTCAACATTTTATGTGTCTGTTTGTAAGCCAGCATCTGCAGTTCCTCGTAGAAATGGTTCATTGTAGATTCTTGTAGATAAGGAACTACAGATGCTGGTTTACAAAAAAAAGACACAAAGTGCTGGAGTAACACAGCATGTCAAGCAGCACCTCTGGAGAACATGGATAAGGCGACAATTAGGGTGGGGGCCATACTTCGGACTTAAGAAGGGTCCTAACCTGAAATGTTCTCCAGAGATGCTGCCTAACCCCCTGAGTTGCTGCAGCACGTTGTATATTTTTTAGTGACTGGACCTTCCGTGACAAAACCTTGTTGGTTTAGTTTAGTTTATTATTATTGTCACGAGTATTGAGGTACAGTGAAAAGCTTTTTGGTGCATGCTATCCAGTCAGGGAAAAAATGATACAGGATTACAATCAAGCCGTCCACAGTCTATAGATAAAGTTCAAAGTTTATAACTGTTAGTGCAAGATAAAGTCCAGTAAAGACAGATTAGATAGTTAAAAAACTGGGATACCTGTTTCCATAAACCCTTAATGGAATATGGGAAAACTATTTTTCTCTGTGTAAAGGGAACAAAATTATTCAGTCAATTTTAGACAAATCTGATCAGCCACAAAAAATACTTTTTCTCAACTTTTCAGGCAGTAACTGGTGTTTTATTTGAAGGTTTTTATTTGACTTTCTGCCTTATCTGTACGGGTGTATACACTGTGCTCCTGATAAAACATGAGCATCATGAGCTGTCCATGCTCTGCAGCAGTGTATCAGTGTCGTGGGCAGCCTGGAACACCCAGTTAGTTACCAGTTTAAAGTCTCAGCATGTGAACAGTGAAAATGTTCAGCCTGCAAATGAATCACTATCACCTCTGAATATATAGCAAGTAGCAAGTATTTAAGCTGCAACTCCTTTTTCCATTTGTCTCATCTGGTATGCTTGCCTTCATTGGCTGAGGCATTGAGTCGGTCTGAAAGTCACAATGCAGCTTTATAAGATGTTTTTAGGCCACATTTGAAGTATTGAGTGCCGTTCTAGTCACCCACATTGCAGGAAGGATGTGGAGGCTTTGGAAAGGGCACAGAGGAGGTTTACCAGAAAATGCCTGGATTAGCTACAGAGAGAAATTGGACAGATTGGATTGTTTTCTCTGGAATGTCAGGGGTTGAGGAGAGGATTGATGGGAATATATACATTTGTGAGAGGTTAGATATGGTAGATAGTCAGAACCTTCTTTCTCAGGATGGAAATATCAAATACTTGACATAGCCTTAATGCGAGAGTTTAGTTTAGTTTAGTTTGCTGAAACAGGCCCTTCGGCCCACGGAGTTCGCGGCGACCAGCGATCCCCGTATACTAGCACTGTCCTACACACTAGGAACAATTTACAATATTTACTGAAGCCAATTAACCTACAAACCTGCACGTCTTTGGAGTGTGGAGGGAAACCGAAGCACCTGGAGAAAACCTACGCAGTCACAAGAAGAACGTACAAACTTCGAATAGACAGCACCCGTCGTTGGGATCGGACCCTGGTCTCTGGCGCTGTAAGGCAGCAACTCAGCAACTCTACTGCTGTACCACTGTGCTGCCTCGAGATGAGCAATGTTTACAGAGGATGTGCGGGGCAAGTTATTTTACACAGAAGGTAGTGAGTGCCTGAAACTTGCTGCCGGGAGTTGTGGTTGAGGCAAATATGATCGTGGCATTTAAGAGACTGTTGGATAGGCACATGGGTATGCAGGGAATGGATAGATATGGATCACGTGCAGGTAGATAAGAGTCAGTCCTGGCACCATGTTTGGCACAGGAAAATGTGGGCCGAAGGGCTGTTCCTATGCTGTACCATTCTATATGAAACAGAGGTAATGGTTCAGCGGTTATGCATGTAACACTGGTAATGCAGACGAGGTTGACTATAAAAAAATAAATGCCCCATAATTTGGAAGTTATGAAGTATTATACAGTGTATTTAATTATTTTCTTCCCTCATTAATTAGCTCATTTAATTTCTGGGCTGCAGGGAAACACTTAGTGTTCTTTATCACGGTTTTGACTATTCAGAGGAATAAATGATAGTTCTTGCATCCCTTCACTTAAAGTGCCACAGGCTGGCAGTGTCACAGTTGGTAGAATTGCTGCCTCGCTGCGCTAGAGACTTGGGTTCGATCCTGACCGCAGTTCTGTCTGGGTGGAGTTTGAACATTCTCCCCATAACCGCGTGGGTGTTGGTTTCCTCCAGATGCTGCGGAAGTTTCCCCCCACATCCCGAAGACATGCTGATGATGATGATGATGATGCTGATGGTGATGATACTTTATTGTCAATTGTACCTATGCTGGGTGCAGTGAGAATCCTTGTTTTTGCTTACAAAATACACAAAAGGGTCATCACAAAGACACCAACAAAGTTACAAAACGTACTCATCCCTTCTTTGTTCCCCCCACCGGGTCCCCCTTTGTCTCGGCGACGCAGCCCGTCCACCACGACCTGACACCGACCACGGCCCGACCGTTTGTAGGTTAATTGGCCCTCTGTAAAATTGCCTCTAGTGTGTGGGGTGTGGATGAGAAGTGGGATAAAACAGAACTAGTGTGAACGGGTGACCCATGATAGGCGTGGGCCGAAGGGCCTGTTTCCATGCTGTATCTCTAAACTGAACGGGTGATCGATGGTCAGCGTGGGCTCGGTGGGCTGCATATTTTCATGCAGTATCTCTAAACTAAACTAAATTTTAGACACAGATGCTGTGGTGGGTGACAGAGACGTGGCTGATCCTGTGGCACCTTTTTGAGAGCAGCTGTGTCTCACATTCCCTGTTTCTTGCCCATTATACGGTGAAATCATCTGTTGAAGAATTAAATGGCAGCTTTAGGGCAATTAACCGCAGTGGATGAGGTTGTTTGAGGGCGTGAGTTGTATAAAATGGAGCACACAGCTTAATCCCGTGACAGTACTTTCCTTGCGCGTGTGGGCCAAAGCTACAGTAGGACAAAGCTGACTAATTTGAAGTGACAAGAACCTTTAGTATGACATTTGCAGGCTTCATATCAAAGCTGATTATTTAAAAATGTAATTACTACATGATTATTCTTGATCAGCAACCAGCCAACTTTCAGTGACTACCATGTACTATCTAAGTAATGAGAGGCAATTTCAATATTGTGAGGGAACTTCACGTTATGATGCAACATTTTTGTTTCTTCCTCCTACTAGGATGTAATCCTCCTGGTTAAAATTCTGCTTTCAAACAGATTCTGTCATTTTGCTGCCTCTTAGTATTGGTTTGGGTTTTATTATGGGGCTACGCTCTGCCATCTGCATTGGGGATGGAGCCTCGGAGCTTCCGTCAGCCAGTTCCTGTGCACCCCCAAGATGGGAAGCATCAGAATTTTAGGTATTAACAGGATGGTGGAATACGCCGATCCAAAAGGATGACCAGGTGTACCGGACGCGGCCTTCAGCAGTGGAGTCTGTACGTGCTCCCTGCAACTGCGTGGGTTTTCTCCGAGATCTTCGGTTTCCTCCCACACTCCAAAGACGTACAGGTTTGTACGTTAATTGGCTCGGTATAAGTGTAAATTGTCCCTAGTGTGTAGAATAATGGTAAAATGCGGGGATCGCTGGTTGGTGTGGACTCGGTTGGCCGAAGGGCCTGTTTCGCGCTGTATCCCTTAACTAAACTAAACTAAACCCTGCACCTACAACAACTGGGACTTGAAAATTACTTCAAATCTAGCAACACTGTATACTGTATATATAGTATTTGCTCAGGGCTCGAAATTAATGGTTGCCCGGTTGCCAATGGCCACCTAAAGTCCCGCCGGGCAACCAAAAAGCCGAGCCATTTTGCCCGGCTTGATACAGCAGATACACGGGCTGCTAACTTGCAGTGAAGAGGGGAAGGCGTTCCGCATGGGCGCGGGGAGGGTTGTGGGCTGGCGCTCGCCATAGGCCGTGGTTGCCGGGGCGACGGCTGTTGTGTGGGGTGACAGAGGATCAGAGCGAATGACTGGCCCCACACAGCAGCGGCAACGGCGCCTTCACCTCCTCAGGCACCCCGCACGCCCTCATAGCGGCCGCTGCTTGCCACTCCGCCAACGTAGATAACCGCTTTCAAAACAAACCCTCCTGCACGCCAAGGCCGGGAGGAAGGAGGGAGGCCCCCTTCCGCCGTCTGAAGCACCTGCTTGGCCCCGCACCTTCATGTTGGCTGGCGGAGGAAGGGAGACGGTGGCGAGGAGATCCCAACTCCGGCGGTGGCACTTGGCGGTGGACAGGGCCGGCCAAGGCAGCGGGGCGATGATGCCGGTGTTGTCCGAGGAGCGCTGACCTTCCTTCCTCCTCACCTCCTCTGTACCCTCTCTCTCTCTCTCTCTCTCTCTCTCGTACGCCCCCCCTCCACCCCCCTTATCCTGGTATACTTCCTCTTCATCCAGCACTGATCCCCATTCCCGCCTCTATTCAGTCCTCATTGACATCCCCTGTGCTCCTCTCCCCATCTACCCCCCCCCCCTTCCCCCCACCATCTATTCATCCTGCACTGATCTCCCTATCAACATTGATTCTCCTTCCACACCCCATCCATCCTACACTGGTCCTCCAATTCATCCTGTACTGACCCCCCTTCCTATCCATCCTGCACTGCTCTCCCCATTTATCCTGTATTGAACCCCCCATGCATCCTGCACTGATCCCCCCCCATTCATCCTGTATTGACCCCCCCCCATTACCTCCTCAAACACCCCCCCCCTCCCATCTATCCATCCCGCACTGATTCACCCCCCCCCCCCCGACCCTACTGCGCTGGATTAATGAAATTGTGAACATGCGAAACATTAAAACCGCAGTGTTCGATTGTCACTGCTACCGTTGACACGTTATTACAGAATTCATGTTAACGGCAAATCAATGCTCTTAATATGGAGTATCAGTACTGTAGTTATTTAATGAGCAACATTCACAAGTATACGTTGGATTTATCCAGGTTTTACTTCCATAGTCAGTCATATACATCACAAATTTGGTCAGGAGATATTGCAGTTGAAATTTTAACGTTAATTTTGAAGTGGGAATGATAGCAACAGCGTTTATCACTAATTTTTTTTTAATCTGGTGCATACAAACTGGGTATCTTCATTGCTGTTCACAACACATACATCGAATCTGAATGTCTATTCAAGAAGAAATTTGTGGCGTTTTGACACCTTTAAACATATTACCAAAACAACATTTGCTGCAGTTATGTCCTTTGGCCATCTCTTGTCAGTTAGTGTAATGTTTAACCTGTCAGATGGGTATAGTCGGGTTTAACAGCCATTATCATTAAATGCCTTTAGAAATTTCCTTGCAACCTGTATATTTTGTTGTGGATAAATTATGTGGGAAGCGAGAGTGTTTCTGTGCCAATAGCAATAACGACCCATGCTATGACCATGTCATGATAATTTTCAGTCCTTCACAGAAAAAGTGCTTGCATCAATCTGTAGTGTGCATGATTAAGCATATATTTTGCCATGGTCCAGGATTTATTGACACAAGTTGATCATACGCTGAATAACCACATGTTTGTTTGGAAGTGGAAAGAAATAATAGAAATTGCATTCATTGCAATGTGTAAAAAGAGTTGAGATACTGTATTATAATTTTGCTGCATGTTATTGTGGTATATATCATGTCTTGATTAGTGAATATGTTTAGTTTGTGACTTTATTTGAAGCAGAAATAATATGTGAATGCTTCATTGAGTATAATTCCGACTGGTAAACGCACTTTGTCCGAGCACATTATCGCACGTGTCATGCAAGCCGTCTTAAATGACAACCTAAACTGTCATTTGGCAACTTAAAAAGCTGCCTAGGTTGCCCGGCTGGCATCAGAGAAAAAAAGTTAAGTGAGAGCCCTGTATACTACTACTATATACTTGTACTGTATCTCAGGTACTTATCTAAGTTGCATCTAAGGGCTTATGTATAGTGATACTTACACTGAACTGAATATAAAAATGAATTTCACTTTCCCTTGATACATATGACAACAAAGTACTATTTAAACCACTGAACCGAGATAAAGTGAAAAACTTTCCAGTCAATTCCCACCATGTATGATGAGTACAGTCCATTTGGTGATGGTGTTGTTGCAATCTCGTTGGGTAGGATGCTCTTAGGACAATGAAGGAGAGGTTTTGTCAGGGTGACGTGGTGTGAGTTCCAGGAGAACTTGGCTTAGTAATTGGAGACAGAGAGTGACGATAATAGGTTCTGTTTATGATTGGATGCTTGTGACTAGTGTTGTTCCGCAGAGTTTATTGCTGGGACATTTGCTGTTTGTATTGTATGTGAATTATTTGATTGTGGACGTAGAGGGATGATTAATGTTTCAATGGTGCAATGGTATTTTATTGTCATGTGTACCTAAGTACAGGTCCTCCACCTATTTTTTGGCACCCTTGTTTCCGGAGCCCTTCTGGATTATCTATTTTGCCGGACCAACAGAGGTCATGGCTGAGATACCCGCCTGCAAAGTCGACCGTGGAAGTCAGCAATGGGAATAGACCTGCTGGCTCCAGCCAGGCTGGAGTTCCAGAGCCCTGGCCACAGGGGAACAAATTTGACCCGCTGATCCGGTCCCAATGTAGTCAAAAAGAAGTGGTCCCAATGAAGTAAAAATCGGCCACCTCACCCGGCCTAGGAGACACGATTGGGGGGACTTCCAGGGGGAGATTTTTTCCAGATTACAGGGGGGGGGCAGTTGCCGGAAAATTGGTGGTGGACCTTTACATTGAAACCTTTCTGCATACAGTTCAGCAGCAATCCTATTATAAATTAATCACAATCATACTTAGTATATGATGGTACGAAGATTGGCGGAGTTGTTAATAGTGAGGGTCGGCAGACTATAGGATGATATTGGTGTTTTGTGAAGTGGGCTGAGAAATGGCAGATGCAGTTTAATCCAGATTCATGTGAGGTGATACATTTTGGGAGTACTGTTGTACCCCATGAATGGTAGTGTTTACCAGGAATAAATGCCATGAATAGGGGACAGATTTAGGGTAAGCGGTAAGTGATTTTGAAGGAATCTGAGGGGGACCAGAAAGTGGCTATTGCTTGGTGCGGACACGTGAGAGAGTGCTGGCAGCAGAGCCACTGACAGCACTCAAGCAGTGATTGCACAAGTGTTTGAATCGCTGTGGCGTAGCTGGACTCCTGGCCAAGGGCTGGAAGATGGGATCAATACGGATGGGTGGCCACTGCTCAGTGTGGACATGGTGGGCTGAATGGCCTGCTTCCACGCTGTAGGACTGAGTGACCTGATAGTGTTCTCATGCACCTTTCAGCTTGCCTTTCTGGATTTGGGAGGTGGTGTCAAAGAAAACGGTCTCCTGGTGCTCACCACGGCCACAATATGGGTTGGATAGGAGAATTGGATAGTTACAGTGGAAATGGGGTGACAATGAAGTGGATGCTTAGACTTTATTTCATAGAACATAAAAAATAGAATAGTGTAGCACAGAAACGGGCCCTTCAGCCCACAACTGAACATGATACCAAGTTAAACAGATCCCATCTGCCTGGACATGATCCGTATCCGTCTTTTCCTTGCACTTCCACGTGCCTATCTAAAACCCTCTTAAATGTCACTATCGTATCTGCCTCCACCACCACTCCTAGCAGCACATTCCAGGTCCTCATTACTCTCTGTATAAAAATCCTGTCCCACACACCTTCATTGACCTTTCCCCCTTTCACCTTCTAGCTATGCTCTCTAGTGTTAGATATTTGTTGCATTCAGTGCTGCAGTCATGGATTATGGGCATGGACATGGCTGGTAAAGCTGGCATTTGTTGCCCATTCCAAATTGAGGTGATAGTTAAGAGACAACCAGATGGGTGTGTCTGTAGTTCAGTACAGAGCAGAATGGATAAGAATGGCAGCTTCCTTTCCATTACATATTCAGTTCATAGAGTCGCACAGCTTGGAAACAGACCCTTCTGCATTGACCAAGATGCCCCATCCAAGCTAGTCCCATTTGCCTAACCCTGGCCCATATCTCTCTCCTTTCCTATCCATGTACCTGTCCAAATGTCTTTTAAACAAAACACAAAGTGCTGGAGTAACCTAGGCACACCCTCAAAAGGAAAGGACAGGTGACACCCCCAGGTCAGGATCTTTCTTCTTTAGGGCAGCACAGTGGCACAGCGGGAGAGTTGCTGCCTTACGGCATCAGAGACCTGGGTTCAATCTTGACTAATGGGTGCTGTCTGTACGGAGTTTTGTACGTTCCCCCTGTGACCTGTGTGCGTTTTCTCCGGGTGCTCCGGTTCCCTCCCATACTCTGAAGACATACAGATTTGTAGGTTAATTAGTCTTGGTAAAATTGTAAATTGTCCCAAGTGTGTAGGATAGTCTTAGTGTAAGGGATCGCTGGCCGGTCCGGACTCGGTGGGCCTTTTTCCGTGCTGTATCTCTAAAGTCCGAAGTTCAGACTCGAAACGTTGCCCATCCACTCCCTCCACAGACACTGCCCGACCCCGCCGAGCTACTCCAGCACTCTGCCTTTTCTCAAGATTCCCACTTTTGCAGTTCCTTGTGTTCCAAATGTCCTTTCCGTGTTATTACTGTTGTTATTGTACCTGCCGTCAACACTTCACCTGATCAGCACTTCACAGAAAGAAGCGTGGCACCACGGCACAGTCGTGCCCGCATATGATCCACACCTCACACAAAGTAGCTGATCCTTAATGTCTGCCTTTTCGGGTCTGAACTTTAGACTTTAAGATACAGAGTGGAAACAGGTCCTACGCCACACCAAGTCCGCGCAGACCAGCGACCTTTCGTCAGTGGGTGGTGAACCTTTGGAATTCTTTGCCTCCAAAGACTGTGGAGGCCAAGTCAGTGGATATTTTTAAGGCAGAGATAGATAGATTATTGATTAGGACGTGTGTCGGAGGTTATGGGGAGAAGGCAGGAGAATGGGGTTAGGAGAGATAGATCAGCCATGATTGATTGATGGAGTGGGCTAAGTGGCCTAATTCTACTCCTATTCCTTATGACCATCCCTGCACTAGCACTATCCTACACACTAGGGATAATTTACAATATTACCCAATGCTATTAACCTACAAACCAGTACATCTTTGGAATGTGGGAGGAAACCGGAGAAACAGGAGAAAACCCACGCGGTTACAGGGAGAACGTATAAACTCCACACAGACACCGTAACTTCATACCCGTAGTCAGGATCGAACCAGAGTATTCTCTGTTGCTCAAGACATATGGCAAGGCGTTGCACAGATCCTCAGAACAAATAAAGTTTAAAGATCAATTCAGTTGACATTAAAAACCCCAGTCAAACTAATCCATGAAATTGACAGGTAGTGCCAATAAACTCCTCTTCCTGCCACCGTGATAACACAAAGTCAGAGCACACCGCTCCACTCATGACTGCAGGCTAACACTGCCGTTTATTGTAATGCCAGCACTACCTTCCAGGCAGTTGGCTCAGAGTCAATTTCATTTTTCCCATAGGTTTTGTTAAATCTTTCATTAATACCTATTCCACTTATTGGACATGATGAAAAAATGAATCCATATATCATATATTTTTAGAGATTAATCTTGAACCTTACAGATTTACTAGCCGGGGAATGAATCACTCATCACACTGTGACATCCTCACAGTCTAATCATTCCTGTTCCTACAGGCTGTGCATTGAGGACACCTGCCACTGCGATTCGGACGCTGATAATTATCACTCCATTCTTTAGCTAATTTGGCTTGTGACTTTTGCTGATGGATGAAACGTTATTTTGTGCAATTATGGGCTGCTTCTTGATGTGATGCTTCACCAGTTCATTTACTTCTTGGACGGATATATACATATATGTTTGAAAAGGACCAGCTATGTGATTTGTGCAGTTATGGTAGTTTTGTTAAAAAATAATTGCTTTTCTGATGATGGATTACTGTGCTTTCTTCCTGCTAAATATTAGTTAATTGGCCCTCTGGAGCAGAACAAAAGCGATGGTAGAACTGATGCGTGTAGTTTTAAGTTATTGTCACGTGCACTGAGGTACAGTGAAAGGCTTTTTGTTGCATGCTATCCAGTCAGCGGAAAGACTGTACATGATTACAATCGGCCTGTTGACAATGAACAGATACAGGATAAAGGGAATAACATATATTGCAAGATAAAGTCCAATAAAGTCCAATTAAAGATAGTCTGAGGGTCTCCAATGAGGTAGATGGTAGCTCAGGACCACTTTCTTGTTAGTGATAGGATGGTTCAGTTGCCTGATAATAGTTGGGAAGAACCTGTCCCTGAATCTGGAGGTGTGCATGTTCACACTTCTGTACCTCCTGCCTGATGGGAGAGGGAAGAAGAGGAAGTGAGGGTGAGACTCGTCGGTGATTATGCTGGTGGCCTTGCCGAGGCAGTGTGAAGTGCAAATGGAGTCAGTGGAAGGGTTTGTGTGATGGTCTGGGCTACGTCCATAATTCTCTGCAATTTCTTGCGCTCTTGGATGGAGGTGTTTCCAAACCATGCTGTGATGCAGCCCAATAAAATGCTTTCTGTGACACATCGGTTGAAGTTTGTGAGAGTTGTTGGGGACATGCTAAACTTCCTAAGCATTTATTGCAATATTGCCAAAATACAAGGAGCTCCTCCTGACTGTTCACTGAGCAGATGCATTCTGACATCCTTGAATACGTTACTGCAATGAATCAATGAATAGCTGTCACAAACGCACTGAAACAAGGGCTGCACAACGGCGTAGTGGTAGAGTTACTGCCTTATGCCCCTGTCCCACTTCGGAAACCTCTGGAGACTTTACGCCCCACCCAAGGTTTCCGTGTGGTTCCCGGAGGTTTTTGTCAGTCTCCCTACCTGCTTCCACTACCTGCAACCTCCGGCAACCACCTGCAACCTCCGTGAACCGCACGGAAACCTTGGGTGGGGCGCAAAGTCTCCAGAGGTTTCCGTTCAGGTTTCCTAAGTGGGACAGGGGCATTACAGCGCCCGAGACCTGGGCTGGATCCTGACTATGGGTGTTATTAGTGTGGAGTTTTTATGTTCTCCCTATGACCGCGTGGGTTTCCTCCGGGTACTCTGATATACTCCCACACTCCAAAGACATGCAGGTTGCTAGATTAATTGGCTTCGGTAAAAAATTGTAAATTAGCCCTAGTGTGTAGGATAGTAGTGGTGTGTACGGGGTGATCGCTGGTCGGAGTGGTCTTGGTGGGCCGAAGGGCATTTTTCCGCGCTGTATCTCTAGAGTCTAAAGTAAAACATGCCACCCATGTCACAAAGTGCTGGAGGAACCCAGCAGGTTACGCAGCATTCGAGGAAGGAATGGACAGATGACGCTTTGTGTCCGCATCCTTCTACAGACGCACGGAAGGAGAACTGTTGTGAGACACAGTGGTTGGAGTGATGGCACCTTAGATTCTGGTCGGGGCAGAATGGGGAGGTCTGGGAGCAGAGCTGGAAACCACATGGGACAAAGTAACGGCGATGTGCTGAGGAAAGACAGATGGGCGTAGTAGTGAGTCTGGGTCAGAACATAGTTGAACAGCAGAACAGCGGAAATCACAGAGGGAGTGGGGGGGGGGGGGGGGGCATTGTGAAAGAATCTCACAGAGCACCTGACACAGAGAGAACCTGTTGAAAATAGGCATACAGTACACTGAGGTCATTTTTCATTGGAGCAGTCAAATGGAGGCACAAGAGCCTGCAGATGCTGGAAGCGTGAGCTAAACAGAAAGTGCTGGAGAAACTCAGCAGGTCAGGCAGCATCTATGGAGGGACGGATAGTCAATGGTCAGAAGACATTTTGTGTTTGCTCCAGATTCCAGCATCTGCAGTTTCTCCATGCCTCTCATGTCAGTAACTTGATTGAACAGTTTAAGGACCAGTTTAAGGGTAATGAGATTGAACGTGATGGGCAAATGAAACAGATTCATGCAGAAAAAGACACAAAGCATCTCTGGAGAAAATGGATAGGCGACATTTCGGATCAGGACCCTTCTTCAGACATTGCAGTTGCGCCTACAGATTCCTGTTTGTAAGAGTACATAAGACATAGGAGCAGAATTAGGCCATTCGGCCCATAAAGTCCACTCCTCCATTCTATCATGCTGATCTATCTTCCCTCTCAACCCCTTTTTCCCGCCTTCTCCCCGTAACCTTTGACACTCTTACTAAGCAAGAACATGTCGTCTCTGCTTTAAAAATCCCCAATGATTTGATCTCCACCGCCGTCTGTGGCAATGCCTTCCAGTTTCACCACCCTCTGGCTAAAGAAATTCCATCTCGTATCCATTCTAACGGTACGTCTTTTCTGAGGCTGTGCCCGCTGGTCCTATTGCCTCTATTGCGTTCCGATCATGATTTTGTGTGAAACATAACACCCATCTTAATGTGCAGCAAATTATGTGAAAAGGATCTGGAGATCATATGCAGATTTTGATTTCACTGTTTCAATTGCCTCTGTTCCAGATATATTGTCCAATCCTTGCCCGATATCAGGAGCTAGAAAAGTTGGTGTTGTGTAGCTCCTGAGTGATGAAGAACTGGTCTGTTTGCACCTTCGAATCTTCCAGCAGGAGAGGAATTCGTTCAGTTCGTCATGCCTGCACAACTGTTTCAAAGAGCTGTACGACTTAATACTAGTTTTTCCCCTTTCACCCGGAAATTTAGTTCACCGTGCATAATGAGTTACCTTTTTGTACATTCCAATATGATTATAAGGACACGGTAAAAGACCAAAAGTGCTGGAGTAACTCGGTGGATCTGGCAGCATCTCTGGAGAACATGGATAGGTGTTGTTTTGGGTCGGGACCCTCCTTCAGACTGATTGTAGGATGGTGGAAGGGGGGGGGAGGGTGGGAGGGTGAGAAGAACGCTGGAAAATGGGACAGGCAGGGCAAAGCATGGCAGGTATTAGGTCAACACAGGAGAGGGGCATTTTTGCCAGGCAAATGGTTGGAACAAAGACTGGAGATAGCCCCTACAATCAGTCTGAAGAAGGGTGTCGGCCTGAAACATCAGCTATCCATGTTCTCTGGAGATGCTGCCAGTCCTGCTGAGTTACTCCAGCATTTTGTCCGTTTGTGTATTAACCAGGGTCTGCAGTTCTTTGCTTTTCCAGATACTCTGCATGAAGAAATTTCTCTTCCGTAGAAAAGGGGACAATGATATTAAATATGTGGCCAATTATTTTAAATATGTGACTTGACTGTAGTGCAGTGGCCAGAATCTTGCACAACCCTCTATTTTGAACCCCAAGGAGCGATATCTATTAATATCTTTAAATTGACCCAACTCCCTTACCTTAAAGGGGTGGCAGGGTGGCACTGCAGTGGCTACCTCGCGATACTAGCGACCGGGTTTGATCCTGATCTTGGACGCTGTCTGTGAGGAGGTTTGCACGTTTTCTGTGGCTGTCTGAGTTTTCTTTAAATGCCCCAGTTTCCTTCTGCATCCCACAGACGAGATGGTAGGTTGTCGAGGCACAGTAAACCACGCCTTAGTGGAGGGTTACTGTAAACTGAATCAGCGTGGGGTTGTAAAATGGAAACGCAAGAAACTGCAGACCCTGGATTCTCGAACCTTAAACCAAAGTGCCGGAAGAACTCAGTAGTCTTCCAGCATCTGTAGAGGGAATGGACAGATGACCCGCAACATTGTATACGCATTTCCCTCCACAGATGCTGACTGACCTACTGAGTTCTACCAGCAGTTTGTTTCCTAGCTCAAAGTGGAATAAATGGAATTAAGCTAATGAAATTGTTTCCCTGGTATCTGGAATTAGCCAATGAACCGAATGGCTCCAGTCCTTACTGTTATCAGAATGAGATCATTTTTACTGTCCTCATTTACAAGGTTCAAGATATATTTTCTAAACTGCAGAAACTGTGCACTGCCACCTACTAAGTCTGGTCAGTCTACACCCTGGATCCCTTTGTGTTTGCATCCTCATCAAAATAATACTTGTAGTGCCTACCCATGTTTTCTTCCCAATTGCGACAGTCCCCTTTGCCCGATCCCTGCCCATCGCACCTGTCTCTTCACATTCTCCTGATCTGCTACTAGCTGGTTCCGTGGTTACTAAGATACCAAGTGTTAACCACACAATTGCTCTCCCTATAACCGATCTGCCAATTTATTTCTAGCCGTTTGATTGAAATTAAAGTTGTTTTTGAAATTATTTAGCGTTACAAGGAAATTTTCAGAAATTTCGTGCAACTTTGTATTTTCCCTAAATTATCTCGATAAAATTCCTGGAGTACCCTGTGCCAAATGTAAATGCAATGGAATTATAATGTTATAATAAACGGCATAAATATCCAGCTGTTACATACAGCTGAGAATGGTGTAACTAATTAACACATAGCTCATTGCCAGGAATGACTCATTGAGTGTATTAGAGGCCATATGGCCTGTTTTACTCTTGTGTTTTTCTATCTAATTCTGTGTAATTGTTCTTGTCCTCGTTCATTCATATCGTTTCCACGTAAAATTAATCACCTTCCCCGCCCCAGCACGCACCCATGGGAATGCTGGCCGCAGTTTGAATCAGTAGCAAGGAAGTGTGTGGCTACAGGCGGGAGGAAACTCTGGAGACATTTTGGGGCCTCGGTGGATGTTGAGGTTTGAACACTGGAGGAGTGCCAGAAACAAAGTGAGCATTTCAAGAATTGAGGTCTTGGAAACAGTTGAATCTGAGTGAAAGATTTCAGGCCAAACACCTTCGTTACAACTGGGAAAGAAAGAAAACCAGTTTGTTTTAAGTTGTAACCGGGTTGAAGGAGGTATGGAAGGGAGAAAGCGAGGATCTCTGATAACATTTAATCAATGAACCAGTTGGATTTCTACACCCATGCCAGTCTTTTCTAGTTCTCGTTGCAAGTTACTACTTGCCACATTCATTGACATCAACTACGAGATTTGGAAGCAGTGCTTCCTAGTTCAATAAAATAACTCTTCACAGAAGGTTGTCAAGACTGTGCCACCTATATGTTTTGGTGGGCACAGTGGCACAGCTGACAGAGCTGCTGCCTTACTGTACCGGAGGCTCAATCAATCAATCAATCAATCAATCGATCAGTCTGAAGCAGGGTTTCGGCCCGAAACGTCGCCTATTTCCTTCGCTCCATAGATGCTGCTGCACCCGCTGAGTTTCTCCAGCATTTTTGTGTACCTTCAATCAATCAATCAGTTTTATTCGTCACTTGCACATAAAGTGCAAGTGAAATACATCTGCAAGCAGCGGTACAATGAAAAAGAACACACAAAAACACAATTAAAATGTAACACTAACATCCACCACAGCATACAGCACAAAATTTTATCCAGTCCTCCTCCATTTCCCCCCGTGGTCGGGACCTCATCCCTCCGCAGCCGCCGCTGCGGGCGTCCAGATGAGTAGACAAGGTAAGTCCTGAATCGGTGCCTCCCCACCGGAGACCGCGGCTTCAGGTTGGTGTAGGCCGCAGGCCGGCGGTCGAAGAACTAAAGTCCCCGCCGCGCTGCAGCCGGAAGCACCGTATACTGCAGGGCCGGTGGTCGGAGCTCCCCTCCAGGGGTCCCCGGCGAGGGACCCCGCTCCGATGGTAAGTTCCCGCCGCGCCCGTGGAAGAAGTTGGCCGCGGGCAGGCGGTCGGAGCTCTTCTCATCCCGGGTCCCCAATGAGGGATCCCAGGCCCAGGATGCCGCGCCGGCTGGAGCTCTGCAGACCGTGGCTTCAGTCTGCCGCGGGCCAGCGAACGGAGCGCTCCCCACCGGCAAGGGCTCGCCCGCTCCGCGACGAGAGTCCACGCCGCGCCCGCAGCTGAAGCCCCGGGCGTGTCTCCGGGAAAGGCCGCACTGATCCTCGACGTTAGGCCACGGGGCAGGCGAAATGGAAAAAGTCGCCTCTCCGTGGAGGAGGCGACCGAAGCGGTTTCCCCCCCTTATCCCCCACACAAGACACACAGAGAAACATTAAAAACACTCGTGTTTGATCCTGACTTAGGGCACTGTGTGTTGAGTTTACATGTCCTCCCTGTGACCGCACGGGTTTCCTCCGGGGGCTCCAGTTTCTTCCCACATCCCAAAGGCGTGCAGGTTGGTGGGTTGATTGGCTTCTGTAGATTGTGCCCAAGTGTGCAGGGAGGGGATGCGAAGGTTAGATAACATAAAAGTAATGTGAAAGGGTGATCGATGGTCAGCGTGCACTCAGTGGGCTGAAGGGCCTGTTTCTGTGCTGTATCTCCAAACCAAACCAAATGCCCTCAAAGTCAATACGAATCTGTTGCAGATCTGCTGTGAAGGTTTGTGGTGCGTATTCTAAACGCACCTCCGCAATGAACTGCCATGTGTATTAATATGCCACGGGAATCAATATCACAGCAGCGAAAGGTCATCTATATTAATCTGCTGAATGCATTTTACAATGAATTGCCACACAATTTAACGCACTGATATGTTGTCATTACATTGAATCATCACGCACTTGAGTTGGATGAAGTCATGGTTTATAATAATAATTATAATAAAATTGCCTCAATCATTAACACACTGATATTGTGACTTTTTTTTCAGCAATGTTTCTTCCTGCCTTTTTGTCGGTGCCCTTGAGATCAAGGAAGGTATCTGTCCATTTGAGTTCTGTTAGGGCAGAGGTGGCTACAGACACGATCTTCTCCTCAGTGGTGAAATCAGTCATTGTACATGCTCCTTGTACAAGCACAGAAGCTCTTGTGAGAGGGTGAGTAGAAGGATATCAGTCATGCATAAATATTCATGCATTGAAAATAGGGTGAACCTAGCTGGCCAATTAATTTCCTGTTCATAAAAATTATGTTTCATATCTTATCTTTATATCCCCTGTTCAACACTTCCAAAAGCACCATGCAGCTCATGAAACACTTTTGAAATGATGTGACTGCTGTAATAAATTGATTTTTATTGTCAGCTGTGCCGAGAAACAGTGAAAAGTGCAGATAAAAATCTAGTGTAAGGGCCACAATATGGTAAAGTTGAAGATCAATAATTTATCCTTGGCACATGAGAGGTCCGTTCAAGAGTCTGGTAACCACGGGGAAGAAGCTGTTCTTGAATCTGGTGGTATCGTGCATTCAAGCTCTTGTATCCTTTGCCTGACAGAGAGGGGAGAAGAGAGGATGACCTGGATGTGTGGAGTCCTCGATTATGTTGGCTGCTTTCCTGAGGCAACTTGAAGTATAGCTGGAGTCGAGGGGGAGGGTGGGAGGTTGATTTGCGTGATGGACTGGATACATTCATAACTCTCTGCTATATTTAGTGGTCATTTGGACAGATCAGTAACCGTAGCAAGCTGAGCCGTTTCCCGATAGAATGCTTTCCATGATGCATCTCTAGAAATTGTTAAGAATCACTGGCGACTAGCCAAATTTCCTTAGCCTTCTGAGGAGGTAGAGGCATCAGTATGTTTTATTGGCCGTGGAGTCAATGCGAATGGACCAGGCCAAATTGTTAATTAAATTTACACTGGCAACTTGAATCTCTCGACCATCTGCACTTCAGCACTTTTGATACGGGCTGGGGCATGTATTGGATTGGATTGGTTTGGATTCCTTTATTGTCATTCAGACCTTTCGGTCTGAACGATATTTTGTTGCCTACAGTCATACATATAATAATAAATAACAAAACATACAATCAACACAAATTAACATCCACCACAGTGAGTTCACCAGGCACCTCCTCACTGTGATGGAGGCAAAAGTCTTAAAGTCTTCACCAGACTTCAGCTCCTTTTTGATGACATTAAGGGAGAGGTTCTTATCTTGACCTTACTAGGTTCCCTATCTGCTTCCACAATTTGGCTGCACAGTCGTGAACGTATAGGGAGTATAGTAAGAGGCTGAGAACACAACCTTGTGGGCCATTAGTGCTGCGAATCTTCGTGGAGGATCTTTTCCCGCCTATCCTCACTGACTGCAGTCAATGGGTCGGGAACTCAAGGATCCAGTTGCAAAGGAGGTGCAGGTGCATTACATTACTTAGTCCAGGAATTTGAAGATGAGTTTATTTGGAATTATGGTGTTGAAGATGGTCACCAAAGAGACTGATGTAGGTGTGTCCTTGTTATCCCTTTAGGGCCAGGGAGATGGCATCTGCTATGGCATCTGCTATGTGGTGGTAGGTGAATTGCAATGGATCAAGGCTGTCTTGGAGGCTGGAGCTGATGTGTTCTTTGACCAGCCTCTCAAAGTACTTCTTGATGCCAGTCATTGGACAGGGGTCATTAAGGCACACAACTTTATTTTTCTTTGAGACAGGGATGATAGTCATAGAGTAATAGCCATACAGCATGGAAACAGGCCCTTCGGCCCAAATTGACCATGCTGGCCCACATGCCTCATCTGCATTCGTCCCACCTGCATGTGTTTGGCCCATAACCTTTCCTCTCCATATACCTGTCCAAATGTCTAAAAAACATAGTACTCACCTCAAGTCCCTTCTCTGGCCGCTCATTGCATATACTCACCACCCTCTGTGTGAAATAGTTGCCCTTCAGGTTCCTATTATATCTTTCCCTTCTCAACTTAAACCTATGTCCTCTGATTCTTGATTCCTCTACTCTGATTGTTGTTTTCAACAATTCATTGGAATACTCCCTAAACGCTGGAATGAACCAAATGTATTAGTAATAATTCTTAAACCAGTTACTTTCAGCAAGAAGCTGGATACTTAGTTAAATGAGGGAATAATGTGCAGGGCTGCGTGTAAAGAGCTGGAGTATAGGAGATGTTAAATGGACATTCAAAGACTTAGCAGAACCGTGATAAATCAAGCTGTTTCCCTTCGTGATTTTTTTTCTCGTTTGGGTACATTGAGTACAAACGAGTTCCTGTGACATATTACTTTGCCAATCAAAATATATCCGTGCCTGTAAAGAGATTGCACTGAATTCCCCTGGATAAATGCTGCAGCTTCATGGAGCATACAAATGAGCAGGAATAGGGCATTGAATCCCTCAGGCATGCTATTGCCATTTAATAAGATTACTGCTGATTCCCAGTCTACCCGCAGTAACCTTTCACCCCCTTGCTTATCAGAAAGCTTTCTGTTTCTGCCTTCAAACTGGTACAACTTCACCTCATGGAGTCATACAGCGTGGAAACCGGCCCAAGTTGCCCACACCAACCAACATGTCCCATCTACGCCTTGTGAGGAAGACCATTTCAATGACTCATGACCCTCTGAACGAATAAACTTCACCTCATCTCCATCTTACATGTTAAACAGTGATCCCTGATTTTGGATTCTCCCACAAATTTCCTTTCCACATCAAGACCTTACAGTGACAAGTAAAATGAATAAAGGAAAGCCAGTGGATGTAGTGTATCTGGACTTTCAGAAAGCCTTTGATATGGTCCCACACAGGAGATTAGTGGGCAAAATTAGGGCACATGGTATTGGGGGTAGAGTGCTGACATGGAAAGAGAATTGGTTGGCAGACAAGAAACAAAGAGTAGGAATAAACAGGTCCCTGTCAGAATGGCAGGCAGTGGCGAGTGGAGTGCCGCAAGGCTTGGTACTGGGGCCGCAACTATTTACAATATACATGAATGATTTAGATGATGGGATTAAAAGTAACACTAGCAAATTGATGACACAAAGCTGGGTGGCAGTGTGAACTGCGAAGAAGACGCTAGGAGGTTGCAGGGTGACCTGGACAGGTTGAGTGAGTGGGCAGATGCATGGCAGATGCAGAATAATGTAGATAAATGTGAGGTTATCCACTTTGGCGACAAGAACAATGAGGCAGATTATTAGCTCAAAGGTGTAAGATTAGGAAATGGGGAAGTGCAGCCAGACCTGGATGTCCTTGTACACCAACTGGAAGTAAACATGCAGGTGTAGCAGGCAGTGAAGAAAACTAATGGCATGTTGGCCATAATGAAGGGATTTGAGTATAGGAATAAATAGGTCCTTCTGCAGTTATACAGGGCCCTGGTGAGACCACATCTGGAGTATTGCGTGCAGTTTTGGTCTCCTAATTTGAGGAAGGACATCCTTGCTATTGAGGCATTGCAGCGTAGATTCGCGAGGTTATCCTTAGGATGGTGGGACTGTCATATGAGGAAAGATTGGAAAGACTGGGCTCGTATTCACTGGAATTTAGAAGGATGAGAGGATATCTTATAGAAATGTATAACATTATAAAAGGACTGAACAAGCTAGATGCAAGAAAAATGTTACCAATGTTGGGGGAGTCCAGAACTACGGGCCACAGTCTAAGATTAAAGGGTAGGCCATTTAAAATTGAGATGAGAAAAAGCTTTTTCACCTAGAGAATTTGTGGAATTCTCTGCCACAGAAGGCAGTAGAGGCCAGTTCACTGGATGAATTTAAAAGTGAGTTAGATAGAGCTCTAGGGGGCTAGCGGAATCAAGGGATATGGGGAGAAGGCAGGCATGGGTTACTGATTGTGGATGATCAGCCATGATCGCAATGAATGGCGGTGCAGGCTCGAAGGGCCAAATAGCCTCCTTTTGCACCTATTTTCTATGTTTCTATGTTTCAATTATCTCTTATCCTCTTACCCTTTTGAATTCCACTTTTGGCCAGTCTAACCTTTCCTCATAAGGCAAACTCCCCATTCCAGTTATCAGTCTAGTGTGCATTCTCCAAACTGTGTCTGAGCTGTTAATATTCTTCCTCAGGTAAGGCAGCATTTTACATGGTACTCCAGATTTCGTTTCAACAGTGCCTTACATAACTTGAGCATAATCTCCCAGCTTTTATATTTAATTGTCTATTATAAACAAGAACGTTCTCTTGGCCTTCCTACTTGCTTGCTCTACCTTAATATTAACCATTGTGATCCATAACAGATCCCTCTTCAATATTTAAATTGCTCACCATTTAGTTAATGTTTATACTCAAACTATCTGCATCCTTTGTAATCTCCTTATGAATGATGTATTGACAATGTGCAAATTTAGCCACTTTATCTTCATCCACTTCAGTTTTATACGCTGGAAATAACTGGTCCAAGCACTACTCCTTGCATCTTGCAGTAAACACAGTTTCAGAACTTTGCAAAATAAGGTACCTGTTTCTACATAGCCACCTTGCTGAGGGAGGGCATGGAGTGAGGGTCATGAAAATAGGGAGATCACATTTATTTGTAGAGTTGTATTGCTGAGGAACTGGCCCTTCAGCCCACAGCGTCTGTGCTGAATATCATGTCTTTCATCTTTAGAGACACAGCACGGAAACAGGCCCTTTGGCCCACTGAGTCAGCGTCGACCAGCGTTCACCCCATACACTAGCTCTGTCCTACACATTAGGGACAATTTACAATTTACCAAAGCCAATTAACCTACAAACCTATACGTCTTTGGAGTGTGGAAGGAAACCGGAGCACCCGGTGAAAACCCACAAGGTCACAGAGAGAACATACAAACCTATACCAACAACACCTGTAGGTAGGCAGCAACCCTGTGCCGTCATTTAATAAAATAACACAAATCTCTCATGCCTGCTTTTATACCATATCCCTCTGTGCTCTGGTCATTCAAGAACCTGTATGGATGCCTCTTAAATGTTGTTACTGTCCCTGCCTCCACCACCTCCTCTGGCAGTTCATTCCAGACACCAACTACTCTGTGAAAAATTTACTTCTCATATCTCCTTTAAATCTCCCAACCTCTCATCTTAAAACAATACCCTCTAAATAGCCACGCCATGTATTGGTTACTTAGTCTAAAATCAATGCTCTCTAGATTTAGATACTCATGGGAACAGTCACTGGCTATTTAGCCCATCTATGCCTATCATGTCACCTCAGCCTCCTTTGCTCCATGAAACACACTAGGAATAGTAACCCATGGTAATCCCTCCTAATTACTCGAGCCCTCCAATCAAAGTTAATATCTTTGTGAGTCTCCTCTGCACTCTCTCCAGTCTAATCATGTAATTCCTTTAGGCTGACAACAGCAGAAATGTACACAATACTCCAAGTGCAGTCGAATTCATGTTTTGTTCAACTGTAACATGACATCTCGGCTCTTATACGCAATGCTTTGGCCGTTGATAGCAAGCATGCCACACGCTTTCCTTCCCATCTTACCTATCAGGCAATTATGTACTTGTACTGCAATCCTGTGCTCAGTAACACTGCCCAGCACCCTGCCCTTCACTGTGTACGTCCTGCCCAGTTTAAATTCCCAAAATACCTGACTTTTTACCTGTCCAGATTACATTTCATTTGCCATTCTCTTCCTACTTTCCCAGTTGAACTAGTACCTGTTGTAACATTATTTGCTGCCCACTATACCATCAATGTTGGTATCATGGTAAACTTACTAATTATGTCATTTACATTCTAATTACTAATCACGCCATCTACATTGTCATCCATATCTAGTGTTCAGCCTATGAGATCTGTGGGTCAAGACATCTCTATATACCCATTGTGTACTCACTTTGGTTCGATGTTGCCTGGCACCCTAGCCCAACAGAATATTAGCTGTTTTGGATCTATATTGTGTGTGCTACTGATATCAGCAGATGTTAGTGTACAAGAATCTGTTTCAATATCAGCTACAGCCAGTGATACAGTGCTTCTAACCATAATATATCCACAATTGCTTCACTGGGGCATTGTCAAACTAAACTTGACATCCAACTATGTAAGACCGACGAGAGACACAAAATGCTGGAGTAACTCAGCGGGTCATGCAGCATCTCTGGAGCAATGGAAGAGGTGACGTTTCGGGTCAAGACCAGATGCCAGATGTATGGACAATAATGAATGCCTATGAAGTGAAGTTTAAAGGAGATATGTAGGGTGAGTTTTTTACACAGAGGGTGGTGGGTGCCTGGAACGCACAGCCAGAGGTGGTGGTGGAGACAGATACGATTGATACTGATGTTTAAGAGACTTTTGATAAGCGCATGGATATACACACAATGGAGGATCACGTGCAGGCAGATGAGATTAGTTTACTTGGCATAGACATTGTATGCCACAGGGCATGTTTCTGTGCTGTACTTTTCCAAGTTCTATGTCTTAAACATTAGAAACAGAAATACTTACCACTTGGCCACAGGCACTTGGAATATTATTGCATCTATATCTCTGTAACAATGTCCTTTAAAAGGCATATTAATGTCAGTGTTGACGTATTATTATGAGTTGGCGATTACTGCTGTAAGAACTGAAGACTTGGTCATTAGATCCTCTGTGATTGCAATGGATTCGGTGCTTGTATGTAATATGCAGGACTATAATTGTAAATATATTGCTGTTACTCTCAATCCTGATCTAAGTCACAAATCCTCTGGCCTCTTTGGGGGCCAGCATCTTCTGTACATGGACCACCCTTTGTGTGAAAAAGTTGCTCGTTTCTTTCCTATTAAATCTTTCCCTCTCATCTTAAACCTATGCCCTCCAGTACTTGATTCAAATCCCCTGGGAAAAGGACCACGTGAGTTGACCTCATCTATATTCCTCAGGTTTTTATACACTTCTAGAAGGTCACCTCTCAGTTTCTGACACTCCAAGGTGTAAAGTCAGAGCTTCCCAACCTCTCTTTATTACTCAGGCTTTTGAGTCCTGGCAACATCCTCGTAAATCTTCTCTGTGCTCTTTCTAGCTTAACGGCATCTTTCCTACGGCAAGGTGACCAAAAATAAACACAATATTCCAAGTGCGGTCTCACCAACATGTTGCAACATAATGTCTATACTAAATGCCTTGACTGATGAAGGCCAGCAGAAATACCCCTCTTCTCCATTTCCTTGTCTCTGCATCTTAAAACGTACATGACTTTTTACGTCTATTATAAACCATCGACTCCAACTATCTAGACTACGCTTCTTCCATCCCTGCCTCCTGCAATGATTCCATCTCCTACTCCCAATTCCTCCATCCCAAGATGAGGTGTTCCACACCAGGCCATCCGGGATGTCCTCATTCTTTAGGGAACGGGGGTTCCCCTCTTCTATCACAGATGAGGCCCCCACACGTGTCTCCGCGGTGCCCTGTAGCTCCGCCCTTGCTCCTCCTTGCCCCGGTTGTCACAGATACAGAGGCCCCCCCCTGCTCCTCATGTTCACCCAATCAGCCGTCACATGCAGCACATAATCCTCCAACATCTCCAACGGAATCCACCACGAGTCACGCCTTCCCATCCCCACCCCTTTCTGCTTTCCGCAGAAACAGTTCCACTTGCAACTCCCTGGTTAACTCATCCCTTCCCACCCAAACCACCCCCTCCTGAGGTAGCTTCCCCGACAACCTCACGAGATGCAACACCTGTCCCTATACCTCCAACCTCAACTTTGTCCAGGGACCCTGACAGTTCTTTCAGGTGAGGCAAAGGTTCACTTGCACCCCCTCCAACCTCATTTACTGTATCCGCTGTTCCAGGTGTGTACTCCTATATATCGGCGAGACCAAGTGCAGACTCGGTGATGGTTTCGCTGCACACCTCCGCTCTATCCGCCTCGGCCTACGTGTTCTTCCGGTTGCCACACACTTTAACTCCCCTTCCCATTCCCACACTGACCTTTCTGTCCTGGGCCTCCTCCATTGTCAGAGTGAGGCCAAATGTAAATTGGAGGAACAGCATCTCATATTTTGTTTGCGCAGCTTACACCCCAGCTGTATGACTATTGATCTCTCTAACGAGTGGGGGGTTATAATTTAAGAAGAATATTTAATTTTAAGGTACAAAGAGTCCGCACGACCAGAAAAACTTTTTGTATTTCGGTCTGTGGAGTAGGATTGTGGAACAGTTTGAATGTGGAGTTAAAGCAATGTCCAAATATGAACCAGTTCAAATTGACATACAAAAAACTTTTTTTCACAAGGTACAGGGATGAAGGGGATGGTTGACAAACAGGGGTTAATGTAACAATAAATAAATAATAAAACAATTCCTCCAATTTGATGACCTCGAAAAGATCATCCACACATTAGTCTCCTCCCGTCTCGATTATTGCAACTCCCTTTACACTGGCATCAGCCTGTCCTGCCGGCAACTGGTCAAAAACGCCGCAGCGAGGCTCCTGACGGGCACCCGAAAAAGGGACCACATCACCCCGATTCTGGCCTCTCTCCACTGGCTCCCTGTGCGGTTCCAAATCAATTTCAAGCTCCTTCTTTATGTTTACAAAGCCCTTAACGGGCTCTCCCCCACCTACATCAAAAATCTGCTTACCCACCACACCACCTCCAGGCCCCTCAGATCAGCCGACCATCCCGCGGTCTAGGCATAAGCTCAGGGGCGACCGCACTTTTGCGGTTGCAGCACCTAGACTATGGACAGCATCCCTCTTCCCATCACAACTGTCCCCTCCATCAACTGTTTTTAAATTAAAACTTATTTCTACTCTCAAGCCTTTCTTGAGGTCCTCTGAGGGAGCGCTGTATGTATGTGTTTATGTATGTATTGTTGATCTATGTACCACTGTTTGTAGCACGTTAGTACCTGCACCAATGTAAAGCACTTTGGTCAACGTGAGTTGTTTTTAAATGTGCTATAGAAATAAAATTGACTTGACTTGACTCTCAGTCTGAAGAAGGGTCTTGACCCGAAACGTCACCTATTCCTTTTCCCCATAGATGCTGTTTGACCCTCTGTGTTACTCCAGTTTTTTGTGTCTATCGTCGGTGTAAACCAGCATCTGCAGTTCTTTCCTACACATTCTTACTATTCAAGTTCTGTAATGTTGACTGGTTTTCTACTCACTGATGCTGCCTGACCTTGCAATGAAGGCATCTTCACTACTCGGCTACAGTGTGGCTTAAGAAGATGGTCACCAATCCCTTCTGATGTACAGCCTGGGATGGGCAACTCATATTTGCCTTGTGAGTGTCAAAGAATCATAGAGTGATACAGTGTGGAAACAGGCCCTTCGACCCAACTTGCCCACACCGGCCAACATGTCCCAGCTACACTAATCCCACCTGCCCGCATTTGGTCCATATCCTTCCAAACATGTCCTATCCATGTACCTGTCTAAATGTTGGGATAGTCCCTGCCTCAACTATCTCCTCTTGCAGCTTGTTCCATACCCTTTGTGTGAAAAAGTTACCTCTCAGATTCCTATTAACTCTTTTCCCCTTCACCATAAACCTATGTCCTCTAGTCCTTGATCCACCTACTCTGGGCAAGAGACTCTGTGCATCTACCTGATATATTCCTCTCATGATTTTATACACCTCAATAAGATCACCCCTCATCCTCCTGTGCTCCACGGAATAGAGTCCCACCCTACTCAACCTCTCCCTGCAGCTCACATCCTCTAGTCCTGGCTACATCCTTGTAAATCTTCTCTGTACCCTTTTGAGCTTGACAATATCAATTAAAGTGAAGTAAAATATTTTGGCTGTGCTTTGGTAACACACAGGAGTACTCTGTAAACATTAACTAATGAAAGGCCTAGATAGAGTGGATGTGGAGAGGATGTTTCCAGTCATGGCAGAGTCTAGGACCAGAGGTCATCAGAATAAAAGGACGTACCTTTAGAATAGAGATGAGGAAGACTTTCGTTAGCCAGAGGATGGTGAATCTGTGGAATTCTTTGCCACAGACAGCAGTGGAGGCCAAGTTGTTGTGTAATTTTAAAGTGGAGATTGATAGGTTCTTGATTAGTAGGGGCGTCAAAGGTTTACGGGGAGAAGGCAGGAGAATGGGTCTGAGAGGATTAGCCATGATTGAATGGTGGAGCAGACTCGATGGGTCGAATAGCCTAATTCTGCTCCTATATCTAGGAACATGAACTAATCACCACCAGAAGGAACCCCATCACTGAAAGATGCGTTGAGGCACTGTGTTATTAGGCACGGAGAGAAGGATGGGGGGGGGTGGGGGGGGGGGGGGACCTCATTGATACTTACTGAATAGTGAAAGGCTTGGATAGAGTGTATATGGAGAGGATGTTTCCACTAGTGGGAGAGTCTAGGACTAGTGAGCATAGCATAAAAGTAGATGAAGATGAATTTCTTTGTTCAGAGGGTGGTGAATCTGTGGAATTCATTGATGCGTAGGCCGATATTGGGTATTTTTAATTGAACAGATTGACAGGTACTTGACTTGTGAGGGTGTCAAAGGTTATGGGGAGAAGGAAATAAAGATCAACCATGATTGAATGGTAGAGTAGACTCGATAGGCTGAATGGCCTACTTCTGCTGCTATGACGTATGAACATGTTCGGCACTCACATAGTGGGCTGAATGGCCTGTTCTAGAGCTGTACTGTTCGATGTTTTAACGTCTTATTAATGACATTATATAACTAACATAATCTAATTGGAGATTAGAGATGGAAAGACCTATCCCAGTTATCGGAGCAACTTTAGAAAGCTTCAGGTCGGCACAGTGACACAGCCGATGGAGCTGCTGCCTCAAAGCTCCAGAGACCCGGGTTCAATGCTGACCTGGGGTACTGTCAGTGTGGAGTGGGTTTACTCTGGGTGCTTCGATTTTCTCCCACATCCCAAAGACGTGCGGGTTTGTAGGTCAATTGGCCTCTGTAAAAAGATCGCCACTAGTGGATTGAAGTGGATATTACTAGTTTGAGAGTGGATTAACATAGAACTAGTGTGAACAGGTGATCGAGGGTCAGTGCAGACTGTGTGGGTCGAAGTGCCTGTCTCCATGCTCAATCTGTACACTAAACTAAACCAAGCAGGAAAAGACAAAAGATCGCCTGGCTTTTCTGCTTCTAATCGCTGTGCAGCAGATGTTTGTGTAATGTGTGTGCGAGGGCAGGGATTGTCTGTGGAGTTGCTCATAAGAACTGTCCTCAGGTAGTGGGTTCTGTCTTAACAAACGTCCTTAAGTCGATTTTATCCATGCCGGAAAATAAACAAACATTATTCAAAATGGTAACCATACCGCCACTGTATTTTAAAGCAAGGCATCAAAAACTGGTCAGAGAGGAAACATTGGGATGTTGCAGAAAGGAACTGCAGATGCTGGTTTAAACCGAAGATAAAGTCAGCACTTCAATTCCTTAGCATTCATCAAAATGCTGGAGTAACTCAGCGGGACAAGCAGCATGTCTGGATAGAAGAAATGGGTGATGTGTGGGATCTAGACCCTTCTTCAGACTGAGTCAGGGGAGAGAGATACAGAGATAAGGAAGTGTGAGGTGTGAAAATGAGACAAAGGGGACGGAGTTCAGGGAAAATGTGGAATAAATTATTATTAGATCAAGGTAAATGGAAACGTAGGGATGTTTGTAGGAGTGACCATGTACATACGTCGGACTTCTGGTGGGAGCTGACTCATATACACGGGGTGTCGCTAAATCGTCCATAATGAGTTTGAGCTTAGTTTATTGTCACGGTAGAGGTACAGTGAAAAGCTTTTGTTGCGTGCTAACTAGTCAGCGGAAAGACAATACATGATTACAATCGAGGTGTCCACAGTGTACATGATAAAGGGGATAACGTTTAGTGCAAGATAAAGCCAGTAAAGACCGATCAAAGATAGTCCAATGGTCTCCAATGAGGTAGATAATAGCTCAGGACTGCTCTCTAGTTGTTGGTAGGACGATTCCCAGATGAAACGTCAGCACTTCAATTCCTTAGCATTCTTGAAAATGTCGGGAAGCATTTTTTGACTGCAGGAGTTGATGGTTCTTTTTGCCATTCACTTGAGGACAAGCAGATGTCAATCTTTTTGAAGTATTTGCATACCTGCTAAAATAATGTAAAGCTACTCTTGTCTATGAATAACTTAATCCGTTGGGAACTTCTGATACTGTGCGACTCGCTGACTTATAAACGTATGTGACCTTTCAGCTTATCTGCAGTAATAGGATGGGTGGGTTTAGACTTAACCTTTACAATAATGTTCATTGTGATTAATATTTATCTGCAGTGAAGCTGGCTATAAATGCCACCTCTCCATTGTCAGTGATAAATATCCATTTCAGCACCGTGATTGCCATGCAGGCTCCAGCAAGCTCAGGGCAATAAAAGGGCAATTGAAGCAGAGGCTAAATTGCCTGCCCATTTTCCTCGGGGGTTGGGCTACAGAACAGTGCGGCCTGAACTCCAGTGGTGGGTACATTCCCTGAGAACCAACCCACCTTTACAACAAAGATAGACACAAAGTACTGGAATAACTCAATGGGCCAAGCAGCATCTCTGGAGAACATGGACAGGTGATGTTTCGGTTCGGAACCCTACAATCAGGCTGAAGAAGGGTTCTGACCCGAAACGTCACCTATCCATGCTGCCTGGCCGGCTGAGTTACTCCGGTAATTTGTGACTATCTTTGGAATAAACCAGTAAATCTGCAGTTACTTGTTATTCCATCTTTATAACACGTGCAGCTTTAAGGGTCATACAACATGGAAACAGGCCCTTCGGCCCACTGAGGCCATGCCATCAACCATCCATTCATCAACTCATCGTACACTCATCGTTCTAAGTGTTGGAGTAGTGTGATGGCCACAGTGCTGAAGAGGAATCCTGACCCGCAACGTCACCCATACATGTTTCACAGGTGTAGGAGAAAAGAACTGCAGGTGCCGTTTTATACTGATGACAAACACAAAGTGCTGGAGTAACTCTGCGGATCAGGCAGAATCTCTGGAGAAAAAGGATAGGTGACGTCTCAAATTGGAAACCTTCTCCAGACTGGAGAAGGGTCTCGACACCGAAATGTCACCTGTCTTTTTTCTGCCTGACCTGCAGAGTTCCTCCAGCATGCAGTTTGCCGCTCCACATTCCTGCATCTGCAGTCTCTTGTGTCTCCTCTGGATTACTAGTCCAGTTCTTTAAACACTATTGCTGTGGTGCAATACTTATCAGAACCATCAAACTCATAGAGAATCCTAGCGAACATTACTAAGTCAGCTTCCTTTCATGCCGGCCAATTGAACCATCCTACTACTAACTAGAGAGCAGTCCTGAACTAATATCTATCTCATTGGGGACCACTGGACTATCTTTGATTGGTCTGTACTGGCTTTATCATGCACTAAACATTATTCACGTTATTCCCTTTATCATGTATCTACACATGGTGGATGGTCGATTGTAATCGTGCGTTGTCTTTCCGCTGATTGGTTAGCACGCAACAAAAGCTTTTCACTGTACCTCGGTACACGTGGCAATAAACTGAACCAAACTAAGTCAACTCAGGTTATTGGGATGAGGGGGTTCAACTGCTAAGGGGATGGAAGGAGCCCTCTCTTGGAAACTGGCTGAGTTGCAAAAGGTTGGATGGTTTTGTTGATTTGCCAACAGCTGGGCAACCCATGCCTGGATACAGAATTCAAAATAAATAAAAGAGCAATTAAAAATAATTACCTTTGTGACTCCTAATTCCCAGCAACAGATGCCAAGGGGTGAAGAGTTTTATTTTGGTGGGACATTGACTCTGTGCCTGTGCTTTGTTTCCTGGCTTATCTTTGTGAGAGTATATGCCTCACATTGTTGGCAATTTAAGATCATAAGGACCCAAATTATTCTAGTTTAGTTTAATTTATTTTCACGTGTACCAAGGTACAGTGTAAAGCTTTTTGTGCGTGCTAACCAGTCAGCGGAAAGACTATGGTGCAGCGGTAGAGTAACATAGAAACATAGAAAATAGGTGCAGGTGGAGACCATTCAGCCCTTTGAGCCAGCACCGCCACTCATTGTGATCATGGCTGATCGTCCCCTATCAATAACCCGTGCCTGCCTTCTCCCCATATCCCTTGACTCCACTAGCCCCTAGAGCTCTATCTAGCTCGCTCTTAAATCCATCCAGTGACTTGACCTCCATCTCCTCTGTGGCAGGGAATTCCATAAATTCACAACTCAGTTGCTGCCTTACAGTGCCAGAAACCCGGGTAAATAGTCCCTGGTGTGTAGGATAATGCTAGTGTACCGGGATCACTGGTTGGCATGGACTTGGAAGGACCTTTTCCCGCACTGTATCTCGAGCCATCACAGTGTACAGACACAGGATAGAGGGAGCAACGTTTAGTGCAAATTAGCGGCAGAAAAATTATTTGTTTCTCAGAAGAACTAAAAGAATGACCCAGTTTAGTTTATTAGATTAGTTTAGAGATACAGCGTGAAAACAGGCCCTTCAGCCCAACGAGACTGTGCCGACCAGCGATCCCTATAAACTAGCACCATCCAACACACTGGGGACAATTTACAATTTTATCGACCAATTAACCTACGTCTTTGGAGTGCGGGAGGGACCTGAGCTCCCAGATAAAACCCACACAGTCACAGGGAGAATATACAAACTCCATACAGACAGCACCGGTAGTCAGGATCGAACCCGGGTCTCTGGTGCTGTAAGGCAACAACTCTACCGCTGTGCCACCGTGCCCCCTAACATTAGCTCAAGTCAGCCCCCCCCCCCCCCCCCCCCCGCTGAATTTTGACATCTTAAAATGTGTACAGAATAAAAGACTGGACAAATGAAATGAGGGAAATATAAAGAGAGGTAATGTGACGGATCAAATTGTATATTGTGAAGGTCATCTCTCTGTGCCTCCATAAGATTAGCACACACTACAGCTTATGTAGTGTAGTTTATCCGTGCTGAGAGTGTGTTACACTGGAGGGTCCTTTCAAACAAAGTATTATTTCTCATATTATTTTGCAGCCTTTTAGTCCACAGATGTCAGTTTACAGAGCAATCCCATTTATCCTTTTTATTTCCTTGAAACTAACTCTCCCTCACATGTATAAATATCTCCCCCAATCATAGTCATAGAGTGATACAGTGTGAAAACAGGCCCTCTGGCCCAACTTGACCACACCGAACAACATACACTAGTCGCACCTGCCTGCATGTGGCCCATATCCCTCTAAATCTGTCCGATCCAAGTACCAGTCCAATATAAATGTTTCTTAAACTTTGCAATAGTACCTGCCACAATTACTTTTGGCAGCTTGATTCACACACCCGCCACACTTTGTGTAAAAAAGTTACCCTTCAGATTCCCATTGAATCTTTTTTCGATGGACAAGGGCTGATTAGGGATAGTCAGCATGGTTTTGTATGAGGGAGGTCATGTCTCACAAACGTGATGACTTTAGAATGGGTTTAAAAGGATTGCGTAAACTGCAGGCCGAGTGGGTGTCAATGGAATGCAGCAAACATCAGTTGATGAGCCAGATGCCGGGCCATCAGGGTTGGGGCGTAGATAAGGTGAGGAGTTGCATTTTTTTTCCTCAGGGCAACAGAGTCCCAAACTAGAGGGTGCGGGTTTAAGGTGAGAGGGGCAAGATTAAAAGAGACATGGGATATTTTTTCACACAGAGGATGGTGGGTAGATGGAACGAGCTGCTGGAGGATGTGGCAGATGTGGGTACAATTACAACATTTAAAAAAAAAACTTGGACAGGAAAGGTTTGTAGTGGGCCAGGTGCAGGTATGGGACCAGCTTGGCTTGGCAATTTGGTCAGCATTGGCGAGTTGGCTCGAAGGAACCTATTTCCATGCTGTATAACTCTATGACCCATGGGGAACAACGATATGGCGGACCAATTGAATAACTACTTTGGTTCCGTCTTCACAAAGGAAGACATAAATAATCTGTCGGAAATAGCAGGGGACCGCGAGTCAATTGAATGGATTAAAGGCCGATAAATCCTCAGGGCCAGATAGGCTGCATCCCAGAGTACTTAAGGAAGTAGCTCCAGAAATAGTGGATGCATTAGTAATAATCTTTCAAAACTCTTTAGATTCTGGAGTAGTTCCAGAGGATTGGCGGGTAGCAAACGTAACCCCACTTTTTAAGAAGGGAGGGAGAGAGAAAACGGGGAATTACAGACCAGTTAGTCTAACATCGGTAGTGGGGAAACTGCTAGAGTCAGTTATTAAAGATGGGATAGCAGCACATTTGGAAAGTGGTGAAATCATTGGACAAAGTCAGCATGGATTTATGAAAGGTAAATCATGTCTGACGAATCTTATACAATTTTTCGAGGATGTAACTACGTAGTAGCGTGGATAGGGGAGAACCAGTGGATGTGGTGTATCTGGACTTTCAGAAGGCTTTCGACAAGGTCCCACATAAGAGATTAGTATACAAGCTTAAAGCACACGGCATTGGGGGTTCAGTATTGATGTGGATAGAGAACTGGCTGGCAAACAGGAAGCAAAGAGTAGGAGTAAACGGGTCCTTTTCAAATGGCAGGCAGTGACTAGTAGGGTACCGCAAAGCTCAGTGCTGGGACCCCAGCTATTTACAATATATATTAATGATCTGGATGAGGGAATTGAAGGCAATATCTCCAAGTTTGCGGATGACACTAAGCTGGGGGGCAGTGTTAGGTGTGAGGAGGATGCTAGGAGACTGCAAGGTGACTTGGATAGGCTGGGTGAGTGGGCAAATGTTTGGTAGATGCAGTATAATGTGGATAAATGTGAGGTTATCCATTTTGGTGGCAAAAACGGGAAAAGCAGACTATTATCTAAATGGTGGCCGATTGGGAAAGGGGGAGATGCAGCGAGACCTGGGTGTCATGGTACACGAGTCATTGAAGGTAGGCATGCAGATGCAGCAGGCAGTAAAGAAAGCGAATGGTATGTTAGCATTCATAGCAAAAGGATTTGAGTATAGGAGCAGGGAGGTTCTACTGCAGTTGTACAGGGTCTTGGTGAGACCACACCTGGAATATTGCGTACAGTTTTGGTCTCCAAATCTGAGGAAGGACATTATTGCCATAGAGGGAGTGCCGAGAAGTTTCACCAGACTGATTCCTGGGATGTCAGGACTGTCTTATGAAGAAAGACTGGATAGACTTGGTTTATACTCTCTAGAATTTAGGAGATTGAGAGGGGATCTTATAGAAACTTACAAAATTCTTAAGGGGTTGGACAGGCTAGATGCAGGAAGATTGCTGCCGATGTTGGGGAAGCCCAGGACAAGGGGTCACAGCTTAAGGATAAGGGGGAAATCCTTTAAAACCGAGATGAGAAGAACTTTTTTTCACACAGAGAGTGGTGAATCTCTGGAACTCTCTGCCGCAGAGGGTAGTCGAGGCCAGTTCATTGGCTATATTTAAGAGGGAGTTAGATGTGGCCCTTGTGGCTAAAGGGATCAGAGGGTATGGAGAGAAGGCAGGTACGGGATACTGAGTTGGATGATCAGCCATGATCATATTGAATGGCGGTGCAGGCTCGAAGGGCCGAATGGCCTACTCCTGCACCTAATTTCTATGTTTCTATGTTTCTATGATCCTATGACTCAATTTCCCTGGACAACCGATTATCAGAGTTTTATCGTATATAAGTGCAAATTATTCGCAATTGCACATTTTCAAATGACTGTTTTTTGTAATTTTTATGTGTGTTAATAATCACGGCAACTAACAAGAAACTCCGCTTAAGTAACTAATTTAATCTCACCTCAATGATTCCTTGATCAGCCCTGCTTCATCCCATTAACTCTAATATGATGAAAGACTCCTGCAATTATTTTTAATATGTTTACAATTCCATATTCCCTGCACTCACCAAACACAAGAGCTATAAAAATAAGACGATAAACACTTTAAAAATTAATCTTAGATGGGATACAATATGGCTGAGTGCCACGCTCCTGGGTAAATCGTTCTCTTGTTGTACAGCAGCACAGATTGAACCACTCTTGTTGTACAGCAGCACAGATTGAACCACTCATGCTGTTTGATGACACTTGTCACCACTTTCTCTCTGCCTCAGCTATCCCCATGAGCCTGGCATTTATTCCGTGTGTTAATCACAGAGTGGTGCCAGCACGGACTGAAGCCGTTTGGGGCAATGAATCTATGTCCAGGGGCGGCACAGTGGAGCAAGGGTAAAATTGCTGCCTTAGAGCACCAGGGACCCGGGTTCGATCCTGACTACCAGAGCTGTCTGGTACGTTTTTCCTGTGACCATGTGGGTTTTCCCTGGATGCTCCGGTTTCCTACCACGTTCCAAGGATGTACAGGTTTGTAGGTTAATTGGCTTTGGTAAAAAATTGTAAATTGTCCTTAGTGTGTAGAATAGTGTAGACTCGGTGGGCCGAAGGGCCTGCTTCTGAGCCGTATCTTTAAAAAAACTAAGAGCCATACAGCTGGTCCCAACCCTTCTCCTCTCCTGAAGCCCAGCAACACACAAGAAGAAAATCGCCCAAAAAAAACCTGAATCATTTGAAATGCAGGAAACTTGCCCAATAAAGGACCGGGGGGATGGTGTCTGCTTTTGACGATTGTCCGCTATAACCGAGTGAGTGGGGATAAAGTTCAACTCAAGGCCGGGAGGAAAGAAATACAGCATTGGGGGGGGGGGGGGGGGGGGTGGTAAACAAGTGGGAATTCACAGTGTGCAGGAAGGAACTGCAGATGCTGCTTTAAATCGAAGGTAGACACAAAATGCTGGAGATGCTGCCTGACCTGCTGAGTTACACCAGCATTTTGTGTCTACCCGGGAATTCACAGGCCCGGTGAGTCACAGAGCCCCTGGCTCCACATGCGGTCGATGCACCAGGGATGGGCCCGGTACTCACGCCATCCTCATGCTGCTCCCTCTCTCCACTCCGAAACTGGAAGCCTCGGTCCGCTATAACCAAAATCCATTATTATGCAGGTCTGTTATTGCGAGGGTTGTGCAAGTGCGATTAACTTGCATTGATATGGTAAAGCTCTGATGATCAGCTGTGCATGAAAATGGTGTCATATGGTGCTACACGGCAGGGAAACAGGCTCTTCGGCCCAACTTGTCCATCCCAATCTATCCCTGATGGTGGATTCCTGAGTCCAAACACTCACTGCGTTTAAATATAAAGACAAACAGGGGCGGCGCGGTGACGTAGTGGTAGAGTAGCTGCCTCACAGCGGCAGAGACCCGGGTTCAATACTAACTACAGGTGCTGTCTGTATGGAGTTTGTACATTCTCCCCGTGACCGCATGGCGTTTCTCCAGGATCTCCGGTTTCCTCCCACACTCCAGAGACATACTGGTTTGTAGGCTAATTGCCTTTGGTAAAAATTGTAAATTTTCCCCAGTATGTAGGATAGTGCTAGTGTGCGGGGATCGCTGGTCGGCGCGGACTTGGTGGGCCGAAGGGCCTGTTTCCATGCTGCATATCTAACTAAGCTAAACTGGGCAGGCTGAACTAAGGACAAAGTGCTTAAGTAACAGAGGGTCAGGCAGCATCCCTGGAGAACATGGAAAGGTGACGTTTCAGGCCAGGATCCTTCTTCCGACTGTGACACAGTCACCTACCCACTTCCTTGAAACTGACTCTCCCTCACATGTATCCACTGAGTTACTCCAGCGTTCTGTGCCCTTTATTATTGTAAACTAGCATCTGCAGTTTCTTGTTTATTGCATTTGATTGGCTCACTTGTTCTATAAAAAGGTTAATGGAACCACTTATTACAGCAAAGCCTGTTGTGGCTGGGAAGGTTATTTGCATCGAGTGTCATTTGAGAGTTGGGCTGGACTGATGAAGCGAGGCAGTAATTAATGTGATCTCCCAGGATCGATACACTGTTTTATGCCTGGGTGTTAATTGTGCAGCTGGTACTTCATAACAGAAGTTTATAGATACAGCACAGAAACAGGCCCTTCGACCCACTGTGCCAACCAACAATCACTCCCTATACTAGCACTATCCTACACCTTAGGGACAATTTACAATTTTACCAAAGCCAATTAACTTTCACATCTTTGCAGTGTGGGAGGAAACCGCAGCACGCGGGGAAAACCCTTGCGGTCACAAGGACAATGTACAAACTCCGTACAGACAGCACCCGCAGTCAGTATGGAACACAGGTTTTTGGCGCTGTAAGGCAGCAACTCTACCACTGTGCCATCATGTTTTCCATGTCTGCAATTGTGTCTCAGCTCAGGAGAATTGTTCAGTGCCTCCCCCTTCCCAGCTCTCCCACGTGGCCTACTGTTTCTGCCACTTCCTTTCTTTTTTCCTGCCCCCCCCCCCACCCCCCCCCCCCCCCCCCCGACATCAGTCTGAAGAACGGTCTCGACCCGAAACGTCGCCTGCTCCTTTTCTCCATAGATGTTGCCTCACTCGCTGAGTTTCTCCAACATTTTTTGTCTACTTTGCTCAGTGGATGATGTTGGTTTTGAAGTCACTCCTGCCGTTTTGGTGGCAAAAAGCTTTGAACAGCAGGATCCTAGGCACACTGTGTAGTGGTGTAGTCTGAATTATACCAGAAATTAAATTGCACAATTCATGACACCACCCTTGTAATTGTGCACTCTGTATTTCCCCCTTTGCTCTATCTTTAGCAATGTTACAAAATTTTGAGATTTAAAAAATCAAGTCTGCAATTTATCCCATCAGATAAAGCATAACAATAAGTTTAATTTGACACCAAATTCACTTTCATGTCTCAAGTATTAAAAAAGTTATGACCATTTTCATACTCGGAAATTAACATCTTGTTCCCTATTGATTTTCAATGGACATTACAAAAAAGCTGTGATCTTGGATAGTCAAAAGCCCATTTCTTAAGGAAAGATTAACATTTTTAAATAGCCTAAGTGTCCAAAGATTATTCACAAATAATTCACAATATAACATGATTTTTATATCTAATTTACATTAATTTATAGGCCAAATGGAAGGAATTTAGCGTTCAATTGCTGTAAATAAATGCCCATTTAAATCGGCTTTCTAGTGGGTTCATGTGGAACGCGCTGGTTTAGAACGTTGACATCGCGCTGGATTAGTGCCTCAAATGCCGAGAAAAATACTGCGGGATATAAAAAGCCCAAAATGAACTACTCGCTATAGATAACTTGATATACAGGGTTATATATATGCCCCATTTAATGTAAAAATAAGGTACATACCTTTAATTGTTTGCTTTATAAAACCCTGGGGCTGCGAGAGGTTGCGGAATGAGACAGTAATTTTAAAACTATTAGAACTATATTATCGAGGCCTATAAAACTAATAATACCTTTTGCGACTGGGTCTTGCAGCGATTTTTCGTTAATGATTTACTAGGCTGAACATGTGCGATTAGTACAGCCTAGTAAAAATCGCGTTTTAAACCCGCCGCCTCCAAACAGCGCCAAAATCGCGGACATGGCTGAGGGCAGATTCCCAATGACGATTCAGGTAGGTTTTGTAACATACCTACTATCTTTAGTTACGAGATGCAGGTATTTTATTTAATTATCTGGTATTTTATTTAATTCTTCACGTGTTTAAATTATAATGATTTATATTTGATTGTCTACGGTATATCGTGTTGTTACTTGCGAGCAAAGCACCAAGGCACATTCCTTGTATGTATACATACTTGGCTAATAAAATTTATTCAATTCAATTCAATTCAATTCAATACAGCTATTCTGCCCATCGAGTTCAAGGCAACCATTGAACACCTGCACACTAGTTTGATGTTATCCCAGTTTCGCTTTCCATACACTAGGGGCAATTCACAGAAGCAGAAAGGTGATGAGTGGGACAAAGTTTTTACACAGAGGATGATGAGGCCTGGAACACACTGCCATGGATGGTGGTGGAGGCAGATATGAGAGTGGCATTCAAGAGATTTTTCAATAGGCATGTGGATATACAGGGACTGGAGGGATATGGACCCCTCCCACCCAGCAAACCACCTTATCCAGTCTCTCCCTTCAGGGAGGCGCCTCAGGTCACTTGCTATAAAATCCACCCGCTTTAAAAACAGTTTCTTCCCCTCAGCAATAAGAACACTCAATTCCCTCCAATAACAGACAATACTAAGGACTTTTGATGTATCCAGTGTCTTGTCTATGGTCTTTGTCTGTTCTTTTACACTGTGTATTGTTGGTGAGATTTGTGATTTGTGATGTGGTATGGATGCACTTTATTACTGTGATCTGTGTTATTAGTGTTAATGTGACTAAAGCAGTGTACCATCATGTACCGAACCCAAACACCACCAACCCTGGTCGCGTGGCAAATAAAGATTCTATTCTATTCTATTCTATTCTATTCTATTCTATTCTATTCTATTTTACTTCGGAGTCACGTGAGTGATTCCGTGAAGAACCCGTTCAGCACGCACGTGCGGCATTACGTCCAGCAGAGCAACAACGGCAGGCGGGAGTCGGGCTCTCCCGCTATGGAGGTGAAAGAACGGACCGTCGGGTAAGCTGACGTCGGTTTCCTTCACAGGGAGCCTTCTGCTGTCCGGCAGAGAAGAAAGGCTCTGCAACAGACCTGTCCCCCGCTCGATTCTACGGAGGAGCGTTTCCATCGCGGGGGCAGCAACAAGGCGGCAGGACCACTTACCCGGCGCTCCGCTATCCTGACACTGCGCCGAGCCCAGCCCCGCTAGCGCCTAAGCAGCGGGCTGGAAGTAACGTCACGGAGGCATCCGGCCGGTGGCTCCGACTTATCGGACGGGACGTCTTTCCACCCGCCCGGGAGGAAAGACAACCGCCTGCACAGACCTGCCCCCGTTTGACTCCACGGAGGAGCGTTTCATCTCGCGGAGGCAGCAAAAAGGCGGTAGGACCGCTTACCGGGCGGTCCGCTACCCCGACACCGTGACCGAGCCCAGCCCAGCCCGCTAGCGCCTGAGCAGCGGGCTGGATGTACAAGCCAAGGAAGAGGCGTCCGGCCGGTGGCTCCGACTTATCGGACAGGGACATATCTCCACCCAGGCTGGGGAGAGACAGCCGCCTGAGTCGCATGGAGCGGCTCTTGGAGCAGGAGCTCCAGCGAGGTGCACCCCAGGAGGGGCGCTCTCGCAGAGGGGGGTCAGGCACTCCCTCCACAGTGCCTTGTGCACTGTCCATTGCTTCCTCCTTTCCAGAGGATAGCTTTGGTGACCAGGACTGGGCTGGTCAAGAACAGGGGCAATGGCTGAAGATCTCGGGAGTATGCAAGGGGTGCAGGAACAGGAAGAGCTGCTAGGTGTGGTGGACAGCTACGTGGAAACCCCACGTGCAGGAGGCGTTAAAAGCCTGACGACAGCCATCACATCGTTTTTTCCTCGGTCCATGGACAAATACGGAGATGACCACAACCTTCGTAAACAAGTCATAAGACCCCAGCCACTGAGCCAGACCCACTGCTCTGTGGCAAAAACCTCACAAAGCATATGAAGGACATGCAAGAGGTTTTACAAAACTTTCGGCTCATGAGGGCAGGGCCGGGACGAGTAACCAAAAACAGTAATTTCCTACGCAGCAGCACCCCATCGCATCCATCAGTCAACGTCTATCATATCGGACTGATGAAAGCTTGGGGTCCGCATCTATCACCGAAAGTTTTATTTAGACCAGGGCCCAGAGCGGACCCCATGGAAAATGTGCCACCCCCCAACGTCACCGCCACGTCAGACGACGTGCAACACTCGTTGGACCGGCAGGAAACAGAAGAATACCCATAACCATGGAGGTAGGTGGGTCTGGTTCCTACCAGTATATAGAGTAATACTAACACATGGGAGTCTATCACGAGTGATCAGTATATACTCAATGGCATTAGTGAATACAATTCATACTAGAAAAATTGCCACCAGGTCAACATTCACCCCAGAGGGTATTTTTTCCTCTCTACGTTAAAGAAACGAGAGGGACAAGCTGAACTGGTGAGAATAATTACAAAGGGTATCATGGGGAAACCTGAACCCTTGCAATTCGTATCAAATATATTCACTAAACCTAAAAAGATGGCGGATGTCCCATCATCATTGACTTAACTTTACTAAACATGTTTGTTAAGTATATACATTTCAAAATAGAACCGGTTGTTACTGCCAAACAATTAAATTCCAAAGGATACTTCATAACAAGCATTGATCTTAAAGATTTTTACCATTTAGTACCATTCACAAGGATCATCGCAGATACCTGAAATTTAACTGGATGGGGTAGCTATAGCAGTTTAAAGCGTTACCCAATGGGCTCACATCAGCCCAAGAGTGTCACCCAGACACTAAAACCAGCTCTGGCAATATTCAGAAGACAAAAACATATTGTCATGGCATATCTTGATGATATCCTAAATGGTAGGCAAGACCATGAATTTGACTATGTTAGCTGTTCAGCTACCAAACAGTTATCGAAACCCTGGGGTTATCTTATATCCAGATAAATCTAAGTTGAAGCCATCCACAATCATGGACTACTTGGGCTTCACAATTAATTCAGTCTACGTGACTGTAACATTGCCAAGATACACAATCGTACAACAATTTAATGGTCAACAAACTACCAACTACTCGACAAGTAACAGAGTAATTGGGATAATGGTAGCAGCATTTCCAGCTATATAATTCGGACCTTTGTACCAAAAACGACATACAGGTCATTATGATCGTTTCATGAAGTTACCCACTGAAGTAATATCAGAACTACAGTGGTGGGCAAAAAACGTTTGACATAGTTTCAGCCTATTATCATCACTAACCTTACGTCAGTTATCCAAACAGATGCCAGTGCTCAAGACTGGGGAGCACCTAACTCTATATCCAGCACAAGTAGTAGATGGACTAACTCAGAATCATCGTTACCACACACTGGGCATTAATTATCTAGAGATGTTTGGGTGACATTTTATGGTTTAAAAGCATATGCATAAATATGCATCACTTGCATGTACGGTTATAAATAGATAATACTACGGTGGTGGCCTACATTAACCATATGGGCGGCATAAAATCGATATCATGCGACAAGTTGGTCAACACAATTTGGCAATGGTGTGTCCAAAGACATATTTGGCTATCAGTAACTTACCTACCAGGTAAGCTAAATACAGTGGCTGGCACCACATCACGTAAATTTAATGACAACATCGAATGGATGTTAAAACCCCAAAAATATATATTTTTCACAAAAGTTATCAAGCAATATGGCACGCTAGATATCGATTTATTTTCATCTAGACTAAATCACCAGGTACCTATGTATGTCGCTTGGGAACCAGACCCTGAGGCAGCAGCGTTAGATGCATTCGTGCTGGATTGGGGACATTTTTCTTCTATTCATTTCCTCCCTTCTGCCTCATCAGTCGGGGGCTACGTACAGTACAAATGGACTCTGCTTCAGGTAATTTGATAGTACCCGACTGGCCTACACAGCCATGTTCCCAATACTCCATGACATGGTTGTTGAAACTGCGATGGTATTCCCCAGTGACCCAGAGTTATTAACACCCAGTGTCGGGCACAAGCCACCCGTGCCATGAAAAAATCAAACTCCTGGGTTGCAGATTCTGCACAAACCACTTCTGGGACTGGGATTATCATAACAAACCTTCAACACCATGTCAGCATCCCTCCGAACATCCACTAAAAAACAGCACTTGTCCAGCATCAAAAAATGGGAGAAGTACTGCTTGAATACAGAGACCACCTACTCAACCGCTACAGTTACCAACGTACTGGAATTCCTGGCGAACCTTCACCACGATGAAGGACTTCAGCTACAGAGCCATCAACACAGCTAGAAGTGCCCTGCCTGTCTATTTAAAACCAGCTCCAGGACAACAGGCCATGGGGTCCCACCAGCTGGTGGTCAAACTAATGAAGGGTATTTACAACTCTAACCCCTAGACCAAGGTACACCCATATATGGGATGTCAGTGTGGTCCTGACATACCTCAGGGGATACCCACCAGCCAGATCCCTCAACCTGAAACCATCTATGCTCAAAACACTCATGTTGATGGCACTTGTAGCTGCACAGAGGGTCCAGTCACTACACCTATTGCGACTGGACACCATGCTCACAGCTCCAGACCAGTCCTGTCGTTATCCAGGGAATGATCAAACAGAGCAGACCAGGAACACCTAATCCAGTCGTGGAATTCCGGGCTTACCTGCCAGAAACACGGTTATGTGCCATGACCCTATTATCCTACATAGACACAACCAAAATATTCGAGGGAGATGAAAAGCCTTGTGGGTCAGTCATAAAAAACCTTATGGTCGGGTGACGAGCCATTTCGAGATGGCTCAAGCAGGTGCTAAAAGCTGCTGGGATAAAAACTAACATGTACAAAGTTCATTCCACCAGGGCAGCATCCACGTCGACGGCTAAAAGAATAGACGTGCCTATAAACCACATCCTGGCTACAGCAGGATGGTGGGGGGAAAGACCGTTCAGAAATTTTATAATAAGCCGTTGGCAAAACCTGTTTTATTTGCAGGAAAGATTTTACAGACTGCAAATATTTAATTTAAGCCCAGGGGAGCAATTTAATTTTTTTGTTGTTATTGTTAAAAAATACCATTGTGTTTTTCTACAAACAGATTCATTGGTTGATTACGATAACACACTTCCTCCCTCAAAGACTTCGGCAGTGATGTAGTAATAACTGTTACACGGTTTGAAATCACAGAGCTTTGAAATCTTCACGGAATCACTCACGTGACTCCGAAGTAAAATAGTAAGATTAAACGAGAACTTACCAGTTTGAAGTTTGATCTGTATTTTATGAGGATTTACGATTAGGGATTACGTGCCCTCCGCCCCCACCCTCAATAATATGGGTCAAGTTCATAAATTGATGTCTCCTTATCTTTACTATGTTTACTTCAATAACTGTGTCTATCTGTGATTCCACACCGCTGCTTTGAAGTATGCCGCGCATGCGTGCTGAACGGGTTCTTCACGTAATCCCTCATCGTAACTTCTCATAAAATACAGATCAAACTTCAAACTGGTAAGTTCTCGTTTAATCTTACTATTCTATTCTACATGCAGACAGTCGGTCTTGGTATTGTTAACGAAAACTTTAAAACACAACACAATGATGGGGCAAGGCAATCAAGACTTTATTTTAAGAGCACCAAATACAGCGATCGCTGCAAGCTATCTGGTGATTGCTCACCAAACAAAGATTCATCTGCTACATTATACACAAAAATCTCCCTTTGATGAGTTATTTACAGTTGCAGGCATTTAAGTTTTTTTCCTTCTTCAGAATAGCCTTATAACAATTATGTCATGCACCTCAAAAAGGCACAGATCAACAAACATAGCTCAATCCCACCTCATTGCAGATAAACAGATGTCCTGTTACCTTTTCAACCTCATTTTATTGTTTTACAATTGCCATTTGTCGTTCACAGTATCATGTTCCACACGGACATTGCGGGCCAATGGGCAGAGATGGGGTAGACAGTCAGACCCTTTTTCCCACGGTAGAAACGGCAAAGACTAGAGCCTAATGGACCTGGCGCACTTAGGCAACTTTTTAGGCGACTCAGGAGATTATGCAGTTGCCACATGGTCGCCACATGTTCGCGGGTGGTTGCCGGGGAGTCGCCTTCATGGTTGTGAGGAGTTCCCTCATTCTGGGAACTAGTCACGGCCTCATTATGGTCGCTGCAAATCTTTCAACATGTTGAAAAATTAGCGGCGAAGAGAATGAAGCCGCCATGGAGAGTAGTGAGAATTCTCGTGCTGTAGGTGGGTCGCCAGGAGGTCGAAGGTTCTCGTAGGTTGTAGCCGGTGCTGACCAGTGAATTTCATTGGCTCATTGGGAAAAAATATATAAGCAGTAGTTTTCATAACCAAGGATAACCGACCAGTAATGTTAATGTCTGCCGAGCTTCACAGCCGTGTATCTCTGGCTTCTTAAAAGTTGTCTTCACTCCTTCTCCCCCCTCTCTCCCCCCTCTCCCCACCTCTTTTAAAGGACTTACCGTACACTGTGCTTTTTCGCTTCTTAATTACAGCGCCAACCTTCCTGTTCATCGCGATGTATGTCTGTATCACATTGGCTTTGCACTGTGTTAATTTTTTAGACAGTGCTCCCTCCGCTTGCCCTGTCCCCCACCTGCATAACGGGCTGGTGAAGGAAGCGATGTGTGTGTGTGTTCCACTCTGACAGTCGCTGTTCCATTTGCCGGTTTTTCAGGCGACTGCCGGCAACTTGACAGTCACCGGCAGTCGCCTGAAAAATCGCCTAAGTGGGACTGGCCCTTAATACTTTAAGGTGAGTGGGGCACATTTTAAAGGAGATGGGCGGGGCAGGTCGCTAAAGCCGTGCGGTTCCCGGAGGTTTTTGTCAGTCTCCCTACCTGCTTCCAGTACCTGCAACCTCCGGCAACCACCTGCAACCTCCGGAAACCGCACGGAAACCTTGGGTGGGGCAAACACCTGCAACCTCCGGGAACCGCACGGAGGTTTCCGTTCAGGTTTACTAAGTGGGACAGGGGCATAAGACAGAAAGTGTTGAGTGCCTGGAACGCACTGGCAGAAGACGGTGGTGGAAGCAGATATGATAGTAGTGTTTCATAGGCACTAGGGTGCCAGGCAATGGAGTGACATTGATCATGTACAGGCGAAGGGGATGAGTGTATCTTGGCCTCATGATCGGCACGGACATTGTGGGCCAGTTGCTAGTGCTGTGCTGTTCGCTCTTCTCATGAAACATACTATTGAATGTCCCGGGATGTGTGTCCCTTAGCTGCATTAAGGAATTCTCCTCACGCCCGACTGATTTTTTTAATAGATATTGCAAGGACACAGGCAACCGAGCTGACAAAGGATCACCTGTGTATTATTCTATCCTACTCACAGGGGGCAATTTACAGAAACCAATCAACCTAAAAACCTGCATGTCCCTGGGTGATCGCTGGTCTGTGGGGCCTCAGTGGACCGAAGGGCCTGTTTCCACACTATATCTTTACTTTAGACTTTAGATACAACGTGGAAACGGGCCCTTCAGCCCACTGAGTCCGTGCTGATCAGCGATAACCCCGTGCACTAACACCATCCTACACACTTGGGATAATTTACAATTAACAGAAGCTTATTAACCTACAAACCTGTGCGTCTTTGGAGTGTGGGAGGAAACCGGAGCACCCGGAGATAGCCCAGGAGTAGGTGGGGGAACGTACAAACTCCCTACAGACAGCACCCGTAGCCAGGATCTAACCCGGGTCTCTGGTGCTGTAAAGCAGCAACTCTACCTCTGTGCCGCTGTGCCATGTTCTAGCCCCTCCCAGCACCATGCCGGTAGTACTGCGGTGCTTTGAATGATCTCCCCGTCTCTCCGCTGTGCCGCCCGGGATACTCAGGGTGTGGGGAACCTCCTCACCCTGCCGCCTGTGAAGTGAATCTGAATCCAAAACTATCATTCAAGTGGGACTACTTCACAGAACAACAAGTTCCACAGTCACTCACCAGCTGGCACCGGGGTCCCGCTGTAAATCACCAGAAACAACATTCATTCCAGCACTTATGGATTTTTTTTCCCCAAACAGCTGCTGCAGCATTTAGGGAATTCACGGAAGATTCCTGAAAACAAAGACTTCCAATAATTCCACATTAAAGTAGACAGAACATTAAATCCTATGAAGACGTAAGGAACATAAAGGACTGACATTATGCGATAAACATTGCATTGAGATCTTGGCAGTTCTGATCATGGACTCAGCTTCACATTCCTGCCAGTATTCCCTAACCACTGAGCCTCCCCTTGTCCAAAATCTCGCCCCCGAGTCTGTTCAAGGATTCATCTTCCACAGCTGATGTTTAGCTTAGTTTACAGATACAGTGTGGAAACAGGCCCTTCAGCCCACCGTGTCCACACCGACCAGCGATCCCCGCACCGACCAGCGATCCCCATACAGACAGCACCCATTAACACTATTTGACACACAAGGGACAATTTACACTTATACCAAGCCAATTAACCTACAAACCTGTACGTTGTTGGACTGTGCGAGGAAATCAAAGATCTTGGAGAAAACCCAGGCGGTCCCGGGGAGAACGTACAAACTCCGTATAGACAGCACCCGTAGCTGGGATGGAACCCGGGTCTCTGGCGCTGTAAAACAGCAACTCTACTGCTGCGCCACCGTACTGCCGGTGATGGAGAATATCAAAGATCCGCCATTTTCTGTGAGTGGGAGAAGGGGAATAGAAGCTCAGGGCGCAGTGGTAGAGTTGCTGCCTTACAGCGCCGGAGACCCGGGTTCGACCCCGACTCCAGGTGCTGTCTGTATGGACAAAAGCCTCCATTGTCATTGGGAGAATATACAAGCTCCCGTAGTAGGTGTAGTCTTTCGGTGGGTCAAAGGGGTCGTTTCCATGTTGTATTTCTAAACTAAACTAAACTCTGCAACCAGTGACTTCCACCTATGTGAAGAACAAAGGCAATGGACACGTGGGGACTGCCGCATCTCCCAGGTTCCCCTCCAAGTCACACATTGGCCTGATGTGGATTTTCATCATCGTGTGCTGTTGTTTTTGCCATTCAGTGAAAGATTTGCCTGCACCGGTTGTCCCCATGTGGCTTCAGTGAGTAACGCAAGGGCCAGCATTAGTCTTAGGGAAATGGCCCCCCTCTCCCATCCCCCCCCCCCCCCCCCCACCCCCGTCACACTCTCAGGGTTGACGTGAGATCGTAACAATGCCAGCATTGCTCTCCCACCATAGATGAGTTCATAGCACAAAATAAAACCATGTTTTGGAAGCTCCTGCCGACATAGGGCGAGAATCCTGTGTAATTTCAGTCAGGCCCTGGTAGGTTTAATTTAATATAGAGATGCAGCGTGGAAACAGGCCCTTCGACTCACTGAGTTTAGACTGATCAATGACCCCCGCACATTAACACTATCCCACTAGGGACAATTTCACATTATACCGTCCAACTAACCTACAATCGGACCCCAACCCCCACACCGGGTGATTCACTCCCACCGCAGGGACAGACGTTTTATTTATTACCTAAATGTCACCCATTCCTTCTCTCCAGAGATACTGCCTGTTTTGTGCGTGGGAGCTTGGGTGCATTGCGCAAACACCGAGACGGTAATAAATAAAACGTCTGCCCCCGCGGTGGGGGTGAATCACCCTGGTGTGGGGGTTGGGGTCCGATGGCGGTGCATCGCGTTCAGTGACTGGGGCACTCCCGTGGGTGGAGATGGAGGAGAGAGAGAAGGGGGAGAGAAGGATAGAGAGAGAGAAGGGAGAGAGAAGGGAGAGAGAAGGGGAGAGAGAAGGGGAGAGGAGAATGTAGAGAGAGAAGAAGAGAGAGAGAAGAGAGAGAGAGAGGAGGAGAGAGATAAGAGAGAGAGGGGGAGGAGAGAGGAGAGAGAAGGGAGATAGAGAGGGGGAGAGAGAGGAGGAGAGAGAGAGTAGGAGAAAGAAGGGAGAGAGAGGGGGAGAGAGAGAAGAGGGGAGAGAGAAGGGGGCGACGGGAGCGTGGGGTTCATTTTCGCACACAAGCTATAGGTGACTGGGCAATCTGAACCAAGCACCAAGTTGAAAGCGGCCTAAGGTGTGCATTCCTCGGGACAGCCCCCACTCTCCCACGGCCACCCTCCGCGGGCTGTGGGCCGGGTGGAGCGGAGGTTTGGGACAATGTTCATGCCTTCACAGTGATGTGATGGACGCGGGGGTCTGGACCAATCGCTTACAAGTCCCGTCCCCCGGCAACGTCATGTCCGTTATTAGACTTTTCTGTTGAGCGGCAGTCGGTCCTTTGGCCTGTAGGCGACGCCGCCTTTTGGGTAGGTGGCATTTCGACAGAACGGCCATTCGGAAGTTTAGCCGACACAGCTTTTCAGTTCGTTGACTTTTAGCTTAGTTTGCATTTAGGCGTCCCATCCTTTCGGTTAGTAGGCGTTTCGTCGTCAGACTCTGTCGGTTAGTTGGCGTTTCGTCGTCAGACTCTTTCGGTTCCTTGGCGTTTCGGCCTCGTTTCCATTCGGTTCTTTGGCTTCGACTTCTTTGCTTCGGCCTCTCGTCCGTCGGTGCCATGTCCGCACACGATGGGAAGCAACCAAGGAGAACATTAATAGGTTCTTTATATTTAAAGGGGTTCAGAGAGCAAGTCAGTCAGAGGGAATTGTGTCAACTCCAGACAGATTTGCAGCAACTGCTCCTTCTGCAGTCGAGAGGAGTGGATGTGAGGGAGGAACTTAGACAGTTGAAGGGCCGGCAAGCTCGGCTCTTTACCTCTGAATCCTCCAAGATCATCTTCTGATCCAGGGTCCACCACATGGAGCAGGATGAGACGTGCTCACGCTTCCTCTTCCATAAGGTTCACAGGGGGAGCTCTGTGATGAACAGCCTTAGGGAGGAGGACGGCTCGGTAACATCCTCGCAGACGGAAATGCTGAGGATCTGCAAATCCTTTTATACAGAATTGTATGACAGAAAGGCCACAGACAGCACCGCCTCCCAGAACTTCCTGTCCTCTATCACGGAGGTCTTGGAGGACAGCAAGCGGGAGAATCTGGACCAACCATTGACCCTAGAGGAGCTGACTGGCTCCATCCGCTCCTTTGACTCGAGTAAAACTCCTGGAAGCGATGGCTTACCGGCCGAGTTGTATTCGGCTCTGCGGGACTGGGTGGGCCCAGACCTGCTGGAAGTGTACAATGACATGCTTCTAGCTGGCAGCATGTCAGACTCCATGAGGAAGGGTAGCATCATCCTAATCTACAAGCAGAAGGGGGAAGATGAATGACATAAGGAATTGGAGTACCATCACATTGGTGAATGTTGATTACAAGATCCTGTCTAAGGCCATCGCCAACCGGGACAAGTTTGTTCTAGGACAGGTGACCTACCCGGACCAAACCTGAGCTGTATCTGGCAGGAAAATAGACAATAGACAGCCTGACGCTGCTGAGAGATACCATTGCCTACGTACAGGGCAGATGGGTGGATGCATGCCTAGTCAGCTTGGACCAGGAGAAAACCTTCGACAGGATATCGATCCCGTACATGAGGGACGTGCTCTCCAAAATGGGCTTTGGGGAGGGAATCAGAAATTGGATCCAACTGCTCTTCACCGATATCCGTAGTGCAGTCCAAATCAATGGGTGGGAATCAGACAGTTTCCCTGTAAGGTCTGGAGTCAGGCAGGGTTCCCCTCTCTCCCCTGCCTTGTTCATCTGTTGTATTGAACCTTTTGCCGAGTCCATCAGGAAGGATGCGAGCATAAGAGGAGCGACATTGCCAGGCAGTGGGGGCATTCAAGTCAAGACCTCCCTGTACATGGACGATGTCGCTGTCTTCTGCTCGGATCCAAGGTCGGTCCGCAGATTGATCAGCATCTGCGACCAGTTTGAGTCGGCCACGGGAGCCAGGGTGAACCGCAGGAAGAGCGAGAACATGCTCTTTGGCAACTGGCCCGACCGATCTTCCGTCCCCTTCACCATCAAGCCTGACTTCTTGAAGGTGCGGGGGATCTGGTTCGGAGGGGCTGAGGCGAGTAACAAGAATTGGCTGGAGCGGATAAACAAGGTGGGGAAGGAGCTGGAGCTGTGGAGGCAACCGGGAAACTCTCCATAACGGGGAACAATTTGGTCATCAGGTGTGAGGTGCTCTTGGGGCTGCTGTACTTGGTGCAAGTGTGGCCTGTCCCTCCCTCCTACGCCACAGGGATCACCCTGGCCGTCTTCCAGTCCATCTGGGGGTCGAGGATGGACCGGGTGTGACAGGCCACAATGCACGGCAGACAACGGGGGTAAAAGCGTGCCCAACGTCGCCCTCATCCTGATGGCCACCTTCGTGTGGCTGCATCAGGCGGAGCGTAGAGCCAAGGCACGTGGGCACCAAGTGTCACTACCTGCTGAGGTTCTACCTGTCCCCGGTGTTGCGAAGGATGGGCCTGGCGCAGATGCCACGCAACGTGCCAGTCAGCTGGACATTGCCGCACCATCTGTCGCTCGTGGTAAGGTTCTTCCGGACCAACACCTTTGACCACGTCCATCGGGCAGTGGCCAGCACGGAAAGTCCTGCAGGCACTGCGGGGAAATGACTCGATGGATCCGGTGGCTTGGTTCCCAGAGCAGACTGCCTAGCTAGTCTGGCAAAATGCCTCATCGCCAGAACTCACCAACAAGCACCAAGACCTGGCTTGGCAGGCGGTGAGGGGAGCCCTCCCAGTCAGATCCTTCCTGCACCGTCGGAACCTCACTACCAGCGCACGCTGCCCGTGGGACGGCTGCTATGGAGAGGAGACGGTTGCCCACCTCTTTACAGAGTGTGAATTCGCAAAGACTGTCTGGAGAAGTCTGCAAGGGTCCTTGTCACAATTTATTCCAAACATTTCCGTCACAGAGGACTCTGTGATTTACGGACTGTTCCCAGGGACACATTCCGAGACTGACATCGTGCTGCTGGAAGGTCATCAACTCGGTGAAAGACATTCTTTGGTCTGCCCGAGCGTTGTTGACCACCCAGTGGAGCGAGATGTCCGTCAGGGAATGTTGCCGACTGGCCCGCTGCAGACTGCAGGAGTACGTGCTGAGGGACGCACTGAAGCTCGGTGCAGCCAACGCCAAGGCTCTGTGGGGGAGGACCACAGTCTAGGGTTTTTCCGCTGCTGGACATGGGGGGCAGGGTGTGGTGGAGACGCCCCTCAAAAATAAGAGAAGAGATTCCATGCCAGTGGGCCACATGAGTGGCAAGGGTGGGGGATAATATTGTGATTTGGTGTAAAAAGTATTGCATGTTTGTATAGCTTCCGAGAATGTTGGATGGAGTTTTGTAAGCATCATGTAGAAAAATAAAAACATAGAAAATAGGTGCATGAGTAGGCCCTTCGGCCCTTCGAGCCTGCACCGCCATTCAATATGATCATGGCTGATCATCCAACTCAGTATCCTGTACCTGCCTTCTCTCCATACCCCCTGATCCCTTTAGCCACAAGGACCACATCTAACTCCCTCTTAAATATAGCCAATGAACTGGCCTCACCAACCTTCTGTGGCAGAGAATTCCAGAGATTCACCACTCTCTGTGTGAAAAATGTTTTTCTCATCCCGGTCCTAAAAGACTTACCCCTTATCCTTAAACTGTGACCCCCTTGTTCTGGACTTCCCCAACATCGGGAACAATCTTCCTGCATCTAGCCTGTCCAACCCCTTAAGAATTTTGTACGTTTCTATAAGATCCCCCCTCAATCTTCTAAATTCTAGCGAGTACAAGCCAAGTCTATCCAGTCTTTCTTCATATGAAAGTCCTGACATCCCAGGAATCAGTCTGGTGAACTTTCTCTGTACTCCCTCTATGGCAAGAATGTCTTTCCTCAGATTAGGAGACCAAAACTGTACGCAATACTACAGGTGTGGTCTCACCAAGACCCTGTACAACTGCAGCAGAACCTCCCTGCTCCTATACTCAAATCCTTTTGCTCTGAATGCTTAACATGCCATTCGCTTTCTTCACTGCCTGCTGCACTTGCATGCCTACTTTTAATGACTGGTGTACCATGACACCCAGGTCTCGTTGCATCTCCCTTTTCCTAATTGTCCACCATTCAGATAATAGTCTACTTTCCTGTTTTTGCCACCAAAGTGGATAACCTCACATTTATCCACATTATACTGCATCTGCCATGCATTTGCCCACTCACCCAACCTATCCAAGTCACGTTGCAGCCTCCTAGCATCCTCCTCACAGCTAACACTGCCCCCCAGCTTCGTGTCATCCGCAAACTTAGAGATGTTGCATTCAATTCCCTCGTCCAGATCATTAATATATATTGTAAATAGCTGGGGTCCCAGCACTGAGCCTTGCGGTACCCCACTAGTCACTGCCTGCCATTCTGAAAAGGACCCGTTTACTCCTACTCTTTGCTTCCTGTCTGCCAGCCAGTTCTCTATCCACATCAATACTGAACCCCCAATACCGTGTGCTTTAAGTTTGTATACTAATATCTTACGTGGGACCTTGTCGAAAACCTTCTGAAAGTCCAGATATAACACATCCACTGGTTCTCCCTTATGCACTCTACTAGTTACATCCTCGGAAAATTCTATAAGATTTGTCGGACATGATTTACCTTTCATAAATCCATGCTGACTTTGTCCAATGATTTCACCAAATGTGCTGCTATTCCATCTTTAATAACTTTAATAACTTTAATAACTTTAATAACAAATGTATTGGATGTATTTATTTCTTGAATGAGGTGTATTTTGAATTTTTAAAAGAGCAATTCAATAGACTGAACTATGCATTAGTTGTTGTGTTGCAAGGAGTGTTGACCCTGGAAGTAGATGCACTTTTGAAATTATTTCTATAATTTACCATTCAATGTTCATCCTTTGCTCGCTTCCTTTCTCCTCACTTTGGCTGATAATTAAACTATAATTTGTAACCCAGGCACCCGTTAGACGAGTGCTTACCAAGGACAATGTCTGTACATTCATCTTATTTTACAGGACATGTGCTCTTTCCATTCAATGTAGGCATCAGGTGTGAGAGAGGAACTCAGATGCCTCCAGAGTTTAGTTTAGTTTTAGTTTAGAGAATCAGCGCGATAAAAGGCCCTTCGGCCCACCGAGTTTACACCGGCCAGTGATCCCAGCACACTAACACTATCCTACACTCTAAGGACAATTTCTAATTATTACTAATGCCAATTATTCTACAAACCTGCCTTTGGAGTGTGGGAGGAAGCCGGAGCATCTGGAGAAAACCCACCCTGTCTTCCACAGCTAACAATGGACCATTGTGGACTACACCTTACCTTGGCAATCGGTGCCGGCTCTGATTTGTTCTGTACCCTTCCATACTACTAGTTTCCATCTCCCCTGACTCTCAGTCTGAAGAAGGGTTTTGACTCAAAACGTCACCTACTTGTATTCTCCAGAGATATTGCCTGAGCCGCTGTTTTCCAACATTTTGTGTCTATCTCCTATGTCTACTACAGCCGTACAGAGGCGGCAGTGTGTACCATCTATAAATGCCAGATTTACTCACCCTGGCTCTAATGGCAGCATCTCCCAACCCCGCAATGTCTATCTCCAAGGAGATCGAGGGCAGCAAGTGGGCTTCAAACACCACCACCAATAGGTTCCCCTCCCAGTGTTCACCATCCTTGGAAATATGTCACCCGTTCCTTCATCTTCACAGGGTCTAAATCCTAGAACTCACTCCCCTAATCCCCTTCACCAGTGGTTCAAGAAGGCAGCGAATCACCACTTTCTCAAGGGCGATTAGAGATGGTTATTGGATGCTGTAGTCCTTGGGCCAGAGGGGGCTACCGTGCACCCCCCCCCCCCTATCATCCTACTTCTTGGGTGTCATTTTGTTCATTGGCATCTCTTCTGACGGAAAAATTATGTTCCCAAGAAAAAAACTCATTTGGACTATGTTTTTTAACCCCTTATTTCAATCTATGTCAAAATTGTGTTTTTTTCACACGTTGCCCTCTTTCTTGTGGCCCTCTTCCATCATCCTATATCAACTGAAAAGCAAAACCAGATTTTCGTGTGCAGCACTGGACGCGTGATGATGGGGATGAAGCATTCAAACAGTGTACAAGAAAAGATCTGGCATGGATGCTTTCCCGGAAAGCGAGTAGTGAGAAAGGGCAAGAGCTTCCAGATTGGGCTGGATTTGTCCCAGCAACAGGTGAGGTGCCATCAAATGTGACCACCATTGACTACTATCCTGTGATCAATCATCCCATCACGGAATTTAATACAGTTGTTTACAGTTTAATACAGTGTTTACGAGCTTCTGATGAAGCAAGTCATGAGGTTGGCCAAGAATATGTCATTACAACATTTGACTTGGGTGTCTGCATGAAGGCATATCCTCTCATGTGGAGTCATCCTGCAAAGTACAAGAAGCACATTGTGTTGATTGGCATATTTCATGTCATTTGTGCATACTTCAAAAATGCTTGGAACGAAAATGGAAGGATCTTGACTTCAGGATGTCCTCATGGAATCGGGACTTATGTCTACTTGTTCTATGAAAGGTGTTGTGACAGGAAAGAACTACGACAGATGTCTGCACTGGCACAAGACGATGGTGGAGTGCTTGGAGAGGCTCCTTCTTGATGAATTCCTGTCTATGGCTGGAAAAGATGCAGTGCTGTCCATTATACCAGTGGAATCAAAGGGCATCTTTCAAGAACTCATCCGATCGCCAACAAAGCAGGCACTTGCTGAAGTCATGGCCAATGCAGATCCCAACACATTGATGGAGTCGTATGAGAGCTTCAAAGCTGATGTTCGAAAAGGATCTCTCGGGAAGACGGCACAATTTTGGTTGTCGTACATGGAATCTGTGTGGATTGCTCTCTCATTGATTGGGTCTGTGAAAGAGAACAACTTTCCGTTGTACTAGCACTGTCTGTTTCTTATGCCCGATCTCTTCTTCACCATTGGTGGTCATACTCCCGCTATCTGTCCCACCTTGCTGTGTTCTTGGCAAACATCAAAGAATCACATCCCGGTGCCCTGGCTTTCCTCAAACGAGGTGCCATCAGTGTCACTAGGTCGTTCATACCAGGAAACCGATGTGCTGTTGACAAACCGATTGAGGAGACGATCGTGAAGCACGGCAAACCTCCAGGTGGTGGTGGTAGTGGTGTTGGGCTCTCTGGCATCTTGGAGAATCACAGTGCTTATCAGAGATGGGTTCGAACGTCAACAGAAAGGGCACACATTCTCTCTGCAACTCTCAGCCTCGCAGACATGACTTCTGGTACCAATCGCGGAAGCAAACACAGAGATCAACATCCAACTGCGACAAGGAAAAGTGAGGCATGTGTAAAGAAAGCCGTTGATGCTGTAAGGAGCTTCCTGAATCCTTTTGACATAGATGACAAGACTGGGTTGTAAGTACTCTCTTCTGGTGCACATGTTCCGGCTGAAGTTGAGAAAGATGTCATAAAGGTACTTACCACAGGGAAAGAACAGAAAGAGAAGTTCACCAGAGAACGACTTGAGAAAAAGACAGCATTCTCTGAACCCATCAAGAAACTGGCTCAAAACCATGGCCGAAACAAAGAAAAGAGTGAAGCTGAAATCTGAACGAAAGGTTATAGAGTACAAGCAACAAGGATATATTGCTTTTCAACTGTTGGTCAAAGCACAAAGTTCTGGCAGTCAACTCAATCTGACCGCTGTACCCTACTCCATTGGTACATCAGACAACTTATTTGCAAAGACTGATAAATCCAAGGGCCTACACTACCTGTTGAAGTATGTAGACAACTCGCAACCTCCTGCCAGTAACAAGACATTGATAGTGGAAGATGGCAATGTTGCATTCTACTATCTCAACGAGATTCCTGCAAATTTCAATGAGATTGGCATCAAAATCTTCAATGCATTGTCATCCAATGATGTAGTCTTCAGTACCGATATGTACAAACCAGATTCAGTGAAGTCAAGTGAACAAACACGGCGTGGGTGTGCGGAGAAGAGAATAATCAAAGGAGGAAAGACTAAAATACCAAGAGATCGGAAGCAGCTCTTGATGATGGAACAAGAAACAGCTCATTGAACTTCTTCTTGATGTGTGGAGTGAGCAAGACATGGCAGAGAGACTACATGGAAGGAAGGTGATCTTCATTAAGGAAGGAGAGGCCACACTTGTTACTTCTCAGAATGGGAAAGAGACACCATAGTCTGAGATTCAATCTCTGAAGTCGAACAAAGAAGAAACAGACTCGCGAACCATCCTACACTGCATCTATGGCAAAGAGTAAGGATATGACCACGTACAAGACAAAAGCCCAGACAGCAATATCTTTTTCATATTGCTTCACTTTGCAAACAGCATTCAAGACACCACAGTGTTCTTTGACACAGGGAGCGGCAACAGGCAAAGGCTAATAGATGTCACCCATTTTGCAAAACAGTCCACCTCAAAATACTGCTCAGCATTACTGGGACTGCATGCGTTCTCAGGCTGTGACTCAACAAGTACCTTCAAAGGAATCAGCAAAGTCAAGCCAATCAAACTGATGCAACAGTGTAACAAATTTGTGAAACCTCTGGCAGACCTTGGTGATTTTCATAGAGTTGAAGATGATATGGTCCTAATTTAGTGGATTATTTATGTATCTTTACTAAGAAACTGACTCAATTGCAATTCACAGACCCCAAGAAAGAGGGCAAAGTGTGAAAAAACACAATTTTGACATAGATTGAAATAAGGGTTAAAAAACATAGTCCAAATTAGTTTTTTTCTTGGGAACATCCAACAGAATTTTCCGACAGAAGAGATACCAATGAACAAAATGACACCTAAGAAGTAGGATCACAGGGGGAGTGCATGGTAGGCCCCTCTGGCCCACGGACTACTGGTCTGCTGTCTTGCTAATGGTTATCAAACAAAAATTGCTGCTATTTATTTACCACGCAATACTAACATGTGGAATCAGCCATGATCACAATGAATGGCGGTGCAGGTTCGAAGGGCCAAATGGCCTCCTCCTGCACCTATTTTCTATGTTTGTATGAATTTATTGCCACAGACAGCTGTGGAGGCCAAGTCAATGGATATTTTGGCCTCCACAGTCGGTTGACATATTCTTGATTAGGACAGTTGTCAGGGGTTATGGGGAGAGGCAGGAGAATGGGGTTGAGTGGGAAAGATAGATCAGCCATGATTGAATGAGTGATGGGCTGAATGGCCTAATTCTGTTCCTATCACTTATGGACCTTAACAACTACGATCTTTTATGGACTGCATCTTTGGTTTCAGTAGAAACTTCCTACTGAAGTTTCTACTGAACAGGAGTTTCTACTGAAACCAAAGATGCAGTCCATAAAGTAGTACAGTTATTATTTTAGTAGTACAGTAGTAGTACAGTTATTATTTTATTGTATTTTCAATGTTATATATTGTGGAGTCATAGTGTCATACAGCACGGAAACAGACTCTTCAGCCCAATTCGTCCATGCCAATTCAAATCCCCAACTAAGCTAATCCCATTTGTTCATGTTGAATCTATGTCCTCTGCCTTTTGATTCCCCTAATACTGGGTAAAAGACATTGCATTCACCTTATCTATTCCCCTTATGATTTTATACACCTCTGTAAGATAACGACTTCAGCTTCCTGTGCTCCAAAGAATGAAGTTCTATCTTGCTCAACCCTTTAATGTAGCTATGGTCCTCAAGTTCTGGCAACATCCTTGTAAAATCTTCTTAGTTTACTTTAGTTTAGAGACACAGTTCAGTAACAGGCCCTTGGGCCTGCCGAGTCCGCGCCGACCAGCGATCCCCATACACTAACACTGTCCTACACACACTAGGGACAATTTACAATGATATCAAACTGATTAGCCTAGGGAGTAACTGGGAGTAACAGGGAGAATGCACAAACTCCATACAGACAGCATCCATAGTCAGGATTGAACCCGGGTCTTTGGTGCTATGAGGCAGCAACCCTCCCATGCCGCTCCAGCTCTTCTTCCAGCTTAACGACATCTTTCCTACGGCAGGGTGACCAAAACTGAACATTACAGAGATTGCGAGATTGGTGATTAATAAGGGTGTCAGGGATTATGGGGAGAATGCAGGAGAATGGGGTTGAGAGGGAAAGATGGATCAGCCTAGAATGAACAGCGGATTAAACTTGATGGGCTGAATGGCCTAATTCTGCCCCTATAACTTATGAACTATTATGTTATTGTGTAATTGTGTGTTATTGTATTTATGGGCCTGTTAAGCTGCAGCAAGACAGAATTCAATTGTTCACATTGTCGGCACATATGACAATGACACTTTCTGGATTCTTGACACTAGGTCCCATCAAAACAAGAGGAAAAGATATCCAGAAAACAATCAAAACAAATCTCGGTGTCTTTGCACAGAAATTATGCTTTGTTACAGCTTTTGCAAGCTGCATCATCGAGGTTTAAGGTTTGACAGAGATGTTGCACTTCAGTACAAAAGGTTGGAATAAATATGTTGTTAGAACAACAAAGAGGTATGGATTGACAGCCAGAAGCTCCATGCTGTGGTTAGATCAATAAGAAGGTTATCATGAGAGGAGGGAAGATGCTATCCCAGCTATCTGACAGATTCCCATCTTCCCCATCTACCCTTGACACACAAGCATTAAAAACTGAAACTTAGCACCAGCTAAGGTACTTTGCAGTTACTATTGCAACGTTTAAGAAACATTTAGATAGGTACGTGGATGGGAGAGGTTTAGAGGGATACTAGACTAAGTGGGACCCTTAGGGTCCCAGTCACACGGGAGGCCTGGTCCCCCAATGCAATATTCCACCATTCACCTGTTCCCCCAACGCAATGGCGGGAGCATTCTGTAGCGGGGGGACAGGGGACGGCTTCAGGAGGGGAGCATCCTGCAGCCAGGGGAGGGGGATGACTTCAGGTGGGGCCTGTCGGGAGGGGGGGGGAAGATGTTCAAGATTCAAGATTCAAGAAAGTTTACTGTCATGTGTCCCAGATAGGACAATGAAATTCTTGCTTTGCTTCAGCACAACAGAATATAGTAGGCATAAATAAATACAGAACAGAACAGAACAGATCATATACCATATACCAATGAATATATATATAAACACATAAATAAACAGATAAAGTGCAATGGGCTATTAATAATCAAAGTTTTGTTTGAGTTGAGTGTAATAGTAAGATTAACTGAGAACTTACCAGTTTGAAGTTTGATCTGTATTTTATGAGGAGTTACGATGAGGGATTACATGAAGACCCCGTCCAGCACGCATGCGCGACATTCTTCAAAGCAGTGATGTTGAATCACAGAAAAACACAATAATTGAAATGAACATAGTAAAGATATGGAGAACTAAGATCCCAGTTGATCTCTATAATTGAGGGTGGGAGCGGAGGGCACGCAATCTCTCATCGTAACTCCTCATAAAATACAGATCAAACTTCAAACTGGTAAGTTCTCGTTTAATCTTACTATTTTACTTCAGAGTCATGTGAGTGACTACATGAAGATTTTAAAGCTCTGTGATTTCAAACCGTGTAACAGTCCATACTTCACTCGCTGCTGAAGTCATCCAAGGGAGGAAGTATGTTATCGTAATCAAACATGAATCTGTTTGTAAAACAATAATGGTATTATTTGAAAATAATAACAAAGAAATTAATGCTCCCCCGGGCTTAAATTATTTATTTTTTGCAGCATCTAAAATTCTCTCTGCAAGTGAAACAGGTTTTATAATGGCTTGTTGTAGAATGTTTGAAAAGATCTTTCCATGGACCACCCCGCTGTTACCAGGGTAGGTCCAATGGCACATCCATACTGTTAGCCGCCGACGTGGATGCTGCCCTGGTGGAGTGAGATTTGTAAATATCGGTATCCACTCCAGCAGCTCCCAATACCTGTTTGAGCCATTAGAAATGGTTTGACTCGGTACCCTGACCCAGTGGCTTGTTTGTGGCCGACCCATCGTCGCTTTATGTCTCCCTCGGGAATTGTAGGTTGTGTTGATATATTGTAGAAGGTGAGTCATGACACATAACGGTGGTCCGGTGAGTACGCCCGGAATTCCATAATGAGTCCTGAAGTTCCTGGTCTACTCTGTTTTACCAGCTCCTGAATGGTGAATGTTATTTGGTCTGATGTTACGACCATATTGTCCAGTCTGAGTAGGTAAAAGGACTGGACCATATGCTGAGACTAAGCCATCAGCATGGCCGTATACAGGGTGGCTGTTTTCAGAGTAAGGGATCTGGCTGGTGGCCATCCCTTAGGTATGTCAGGACAACGAGATATGCAATGACAATATGTTTCCTTAATGGTGTCAGGCCTGGTTTCAATATCTTGAAAAACAGTTATGGCTCATATTAGCCCATTAGTAAATAATTTGTACTGCCATAGTTACCCCATCCAGGTAAATATTTAGGTATCTCTGATGATCTTTATGAATGGGTATTGAATAGTATGCATCTTTTAAGTCGATGCCTGCCATAAAGTATCCTTAGGAAATCCATTGTTTGGCAGTTACAAATGTTTTCCATTAAAGTGTGTATACCTGACGAAAGTATTCAATGTGGTTAAGTCAATGATGGTGCGACATTCACCATCATTTTTGGTTTTAGTAAATTTAATACGAATTCCAAAGGTTCATATTTAGACTTCTCTATGACCCCTTTGTACGTAACTTCTCCAGTTCAGCTTGTCCCTCATGTTTTCTTTTTAGTGAGAGGGTAAAACCCCTTTGGGGTGCATGCTGAACTGGTGGCAAGTTTTTCTTGAATTCAATTTTTATCCTTGAATACTTTTTGGTATATAGCTACCAAGTGTGATAGTTCTTCATGCTTCCAACAACAGGTGTAGTTTCCCCCCCTGTTAGCACAATCCCCTCACCTTTTATGTGATGGTAGGAACCAGACCCACCTACCTCCACTGTTGTTTGGTGGTGTGTTCATTTCTTCGGTTTCTGGTTCCTTGTCTGTCGGGGTGGTGTTGTTGGGGGGTGGCGCATTTTCCATGGGGCCCGCTCTGGGCCCTGTCCCGAAAGACTTGCGGGGATGGTATGCGGGCCCCGAGCTTTCACCAGTACCATGAAGTAGACGCCTACTGGTTGATGCGTAGAGGTACTGCCGTCTGGGTTTGCGTGGTTTGCTCGTTCCAGGTCCTGCCCTCATGAGGCCAAATGCCTTGGATTCTTTGTCTAGATTTTAGGCTTGATTTGGTAATTCTTTGCCTAATAGCAGGATCTGTGGTTCTGAGGTCGGCGTTCTACACAGTCCTGCAAATTTTTGAGGTTGAGGGCAGGTCTTATGACCTCCTTCCGGAGGTTGTTGATCACGTACTGTGTTGCACAGTAGAGCCAGGGTGATTTGGCATGTCAACCCTGTCCATGGAATGAGCATATGAAGTGATAGCCGACGTCAGGGGTATCAACATTTTTTGCAATTTTAAGTTTTTGAACACGACCGGGTATACCATCAGGTCCAGGTGCTTTTCGGGGGTTCACCCCTCTGTAGGGTTTTCTGACGTCGGCCTCCGTGACTGTGACCGAAATACCATCACAGCGAATGGGGGCTCGAGAAGGCACATCAGTATTCTCCCTATCAAAGCGTGCGTAAAACGCATTGAGCTCTTCAGGGAGTGATGTTTCGCTGACGTGTGCTGCCTGATTTCGCCTTGGAGGAGGTGATTGCATTCCCCGCTCCGCCACACTCCCCCCCCCCACCACACACTCCCCTCCCCCCTACCACACACTACTCCCGCCCCAGCTGCTGAACATCTGTCTCGTCCTCCAGCTTGGAGCAGAAGTCTCTTTTGGCCTTTTTGATGGCCTTACTAGGGGTTTTCGTGTAGTCCTCAGTATCTTCAGACATGAATGTCCGGTGTCCGGACTTCAGAAGAGTGCGGATCTCATAGCTCATCCACGGCTTCTGATTGGGAAACATTTGGAAGGTTTTTGATGGGATGCAGTCCTCCACACATTTCTTTATGAAGCCTGTAACGACTGTGGCGTATTCATTCATGTCCGTTGCCGAGTCCCTGAATATTGCCCAGTCTACAGGCTCCAAACAGTCCTGTAGGATGGTGGGGGTAGGGGGGATGGTGAGGGGTAGGGGGGATGGTGAGGGTAGGGGGGGGGGTTGGGGGGATGGGGGCTAGGGGGGGTTGTGCTGGTTCATTAACTGGGAGGAGGTGTAGGCGGGTTCGCCGATAGATGCCATTGTCAATACTGACCAGGTATGAGCACCGGTCGTAGCCTCGGAGTGACCGTAAGCGGTCAACTTGTCCCTTGTTGAGCGGTTGAAGCAAGAGAGCTGGTTTTATCATAGTATTGTCTTTGTATGTTGCGGTGGTGTTGGGACTGGAATTGGATCGCCGACGGTGCTCGAACTTGTGGTTCTAGCAGTTGCTTGGCCATAGGCAGGGTGGAGCGGGTTCGCCGTGACATGAGTCGTTCGTCCGAAGATCCCAGGAGAGGGTCGCGGGCGATGTTCCGTAGGTTGAGTAAGTCGAAATAAACATCAGAGCCGGCCCTGTGTGAGCGTCCATTAGTTGTTTTGCACTTTTTACCATGTGCTTGGCCAGGCCGTTGGACTGTGGGTACTCTGGACTGCTGGTGGTGTGGTGAAAGTCCCAGCGTTTCGCGAAATTCCTGAAGAGCGGACTGGAGAATTGAGGTCCATTGTCTGAGAGTAGCTTTAGGGGGCTCCATGGACAGAGAAGTGGTGAGTGAGTTTTTGAATGACCATGGCTGAGGTCCGGCTACCGAGCAGGTCGATTTCGAACCATCCTGAGTAGGAATCGACTAGAACCAGGAGCGCAAGACATTAGTTGTTTAAGGGTTTCAAATGCCCTCTGCTGGTGCTGGTGCCAGGACCAGTGGGTATCCTTATGGGTCAGTTGTCGCAGCGGGGCTGACAGCTCGCTGAAGTTTGGGATGAATTTTCCCAGGTTGTTTACTATACTTAGAAATCGTTGTAGAGCTTTCTCGTCCGTAGGTGCTGACATTTCATTGATGGCAATGGTTTTAGATGGGTCTGGCCTGAGTCCGTTGTTGTTGAACACATGGCCGACATTAGTCACTTCGTCGACCCGAAACCTGCACTTGAGAGGGTTGAGTTTGAGATTTGCCTCCCTGGCACGATCCAGGACCTGCTTCAGGTTTGAGTCATGTTGTGCATTACGCCCAGCGACCATGATGTTGTCCACGATTATGTCGCATGGGTAGCGTCCATTAGTTGGACGCTAGTAAAGTGTTGTTCCATAGTATGTTGAAAAACTTGATGCCAAATCGATGCCAAATTGTATAGGTAAGAATCGGTAGCGTCCAAATGGTGTCGCGAATGTGGCTAACATGGAGGATGCATGGTCTAGCGGTATTTGCCAAAATGAGTTCTTTGCATCTAGGACAGGGAAGACTGTGACTTTACCCAGGTGGGCAGCGACTTCTTCCACCGTCCGCATCAGGTGGTGTGGTCGTTTATGGCAGTGTTTAAATCTTTCGGGTTGATGCTTATTTTGTCTTTGTTTTTCTTGACTGCTGCGACCAGGGTGGAGACCCAGGAGGAGGGGTCGTTGACAGGGGCTATTGCGCCCAGTGTTTCCATTCTGTCTAGTTCAGCTTTGACGTAGTCCTTCATTGCATGCGGAGAACGAACGACAGGTATGACTTCCTTGTGTATTGCTGTATTCTGTGGGAAGCTTGCCCAGCTGGTTATCAAAAAGGTCTTTGTATTGATCGAGTAGTTGTTCGGTGGGACTTTTGAGAGGTCGACAGCTGGTACACAGTTTTGCCGAAGAAGACTAGTTTCATATCGCGGCATGCATCAATGCCCAGAAGGAGGGGCACTTCCCCTCTAACAATGAAAATATCCAGATTGTAAACTTGAGACGCTAGATGGCATTGAAATGTGACCGTACCAACTGGTTGTAACTCCCCCCCACCAAATGGATGCAACTTTGAGTTTGTTTTCATGACAGTTTCGTTGATGTGAATTCTTTGGAAGTCTGATAGAGAGATAACATTACATCTTGCTCCGGTATCTATCTTTGCAGCAACTCTGGTATTGTTGATACTGGGTGTGTCATTGGATCGCTGTTTGTAGACGGTGAATCGGGTGTACAAGAATGTATGTTTTGGCTGTCTTCTTGCAGGTGCCGCCGTTGTGGTTCTGCTGGAAATACTGATTCTGTTAGTGTCTCGTGGGAAAGTTTGGGCTTGAGCGCATAGAGAGATTGTTGTGGCTGGGCCCTGTTAGCAGGGACTTGAATCGGCCCATTTGAGGGATCTTCCATCGCCCAGTGTGAGTTTCAACATCGGGAACTTCGATCGATTCGACGCAGCCATTTGACCGCGGGGCGGTGGAAGATCCCTCGGCCAATTTTAAACTGCGCCGGGCGATGAAAAGCCCCGCGAACAGGCTGATTCAAGCTCCGCTCTATGATCTTTGCTCCATCAGGACGTCTCCCTCCTCCATTCACCGAGCTCTATCCTTTGTCCCACCCCCCCTACTTCCGCCTCTGACCAACACCTCCCTCCTCCAATCACAGCGCTCTATCCTCTGTCCCACCCCCTACTTCTGCCCCTGTCCGACACCTTCCTCATTCAATCAACACGCTGTATCATCATGTCCCGCCCCCCCACCACCGCCTGCTGACCAACGTCCCTCTCGTCCAATCGGTGCCCAGGACCATCAGTCCCACCCCCACTGTTTCACGGAAAATGGAGATTTAAAAGTTTTTTTCACCGAATTTAAAAATCCGGATTATAAAATATGGGGTCAATGTCCCCCACCTCTCAAAACATGGGGGGACATGACCCCCTGGTCCCCCCCGGGATTTCCACCCATGCCCGGAGAAAACCCACGTGGTCACACGGGGAACGTATTAACTCCATACTCCATACCCGTAATCGGGATCGAACCCAGGTCTCTGGCAGCAACTCTACTGCTGCGCCACTGTGCCTACCCACTGCTCTCTTTCACTTTTGTCTGTTCCTGAAGATTTGTTCAGCTCCAGTTTATGGGTTCAGAGCCGGGTGAAATGGGAGCATGGCCTGGGTGATGTGGGGCTTTGATGATATTGGCTGCCTTTTTGAGGCAGTGCCTCATGTAGATCTTTTCGATGAATAGGGAGATGAGTGTCCGTGATGGACTGGGCAGTGTTCACCACTATCTGTAATCTCTCCTTTCCTCCCGGATGTTCTAGTTGCTAAACCTGCTAAGTGGGTAATGGAACCACAATGTTGTCGGCCTCCACTGCCTCCCGGCATACAGTAAGCCCCTAGTCCCTGGACCTTTTGCCACAAAGTTTGATTTGGCATCTTGGACAATGGGCAGATGAATCTGCACATTCAGGTTTGATATGGGTTTCCGGGTGTTGAGGGAAATGCTGGTGATGTACACTCCTCCCTCAGAACATACTTGAGTGCATTGGCCATATGATGATTAGCCATCCCCATTCTCCACCAAGAGATGTCCCTGAGCCTTGCTGAGTGAGATGCCTGAACATAACAAAAATAGACCTTCTAGCTTGCTCTGCCATTCGCCCTCTTCTCCCCTCTCTCATCAAGCACCAGGAACAGAAGTGTGAAAACGCACACCTCCAGACACAGGGACAGTTTCTTCCCGGCTTTGATCAGGGAACTGAACCGTCCTCTCACCCACTAGAAAGCTGACCTCCCATCGACCTCATTGGGGACCTTCAAATTATCTTTAATCGGACTTTATCTGACTTTATCTTGCAGTAAAGTTGTACTCTTTATCCTTTATTTAGTTTAACTTAGTTTAGTTTAGTTTATAGTCACGTGTATCGAGGTACTGTGAAAAGCTTTTGTTGTGCGCTATCCAGTCAGTGAAATAGGTGATTACAATCGAGCCATCCATAGTGTACACTCAGGTACTGCGCACTGTGGACTTGATTGTAATCATGTATAGTCTTCTTTAACTGGATAGCACGCAATCAAAAGCTTTTCACTGTACCTTGGCACACGTGACAATAATAATCTCAACTAAACTTAAAAAAACCTAAACTAACTCATCCAATACCATCTTTTCCTCTCTCTTCCTACATTTGAATTATTGTAGTTCCACTGCTGTCAATTTATTCTGTAGACCCCACCCTACAATGAATGGGGCTGAGATTGAAGCATCAGGAGTGGACTAGGAGATCGACTAGGAGATCGACTAGGAGATCGAAAATGGATTCAGGAACTGCAGATGCTGGAATCTTGAACAAAACACTAAGTGCTGGAGGAGCAGTGGGTCCGGCAGCATCTGTGGATGGATTCGTCAGAGTAGTTAGTCCATTGTCATGTGTACTGAGGTACAGTGAAAATCTTTTTGTTGCGTGCTAACCAGTCAGCGGAAAGACTACACACGATTACAATCGAGCCGTCCACCGTGTACAGATACATGATAAAGGCAATAACGTCAGTGCAAGTCCAGTAAAGTCCGATTAAAGATAGCCTGAAGGTCTCCAGAGAGGTCGATAGTAGCTCTGGACCATTCTCTAGTTGGTTCAGTTGCCTGATAACAGCTGAGAAGAAACTGTCCCTGAATCTGGAGGTGTGCGTTTTCACACTTCTGTACCTCTTGCCCTGCTGGGAGAGGGGAGAAGAGAGAGTCACCGGGGTGAGGCTGGTCCTTGATAATACTGGTTACCTTGTCCAGGCAGGGTGAAGTAGAGATGGAGTCAATGGAAGGGAGGTTGGTTTATGTGATGGTCTAGGCGGCATCCGCAAATCTCTGCAACAAAAGGCTGTGGGCTGTAATGTACACAATTGGGATTAGTGTAGATAGGCGTCACATGGATGAGTCTGGCCGAAGGGTGCGTTTGCGTGCTCTGCAGCTCTGTGGCTGACAGACTCTGTGACTAGGGTCTGAAGAAGGGTCTCGGCCTGAAAAATCACCAATTGCAGTTCTCCGGAGACGCTGCCTGTCCCACTGAGATACTCCAGCATTTGTGTCTGTCTATGACTCTTTGACTACCCTGGCCTTGTTAATACCAAGGTTCCACGAATCTCTGCTTTATTGTGAAGCTGAACAACGTTCAAATGTGTTTTTTCACTCAGCACACAATAAACATTAGAGGTGATTTCACAGTCTTTCTTCCCATGTTGAAATATGACAATTCTCAAAGAACCTTTGTATCCCAGAGGCCAGTGGAGTAAACAATAAATTCTATAGGGATTTGACAACACGCAATAAGATTTAAAGGTCATTTTGATGAGCTTTTCTTCCCCATTTTGCAGGTGTATTCTTCAGTAATATTTTGAACCTCCTGTTTTTCAAAATCATTACAATAGGACAGATTCAATCATAAGTTCTTTCAGAATTACTATCGATTATAATATTTCTATTGTATGTTGATAACCTTAAATCAAATGCACTCTCTCTTGTGGCTTGGACTAATGGATCAAATTAACCTTCTGGGTCCCGGTTTAAAGCTAACTCCATAGGTACCGTCCACAGAGAGCACACTGCCAAAGCAGGGAAGTGACACCAAGTTGGATGTAAATTGAACAGAGAAATAAGACAACATTCGCAGCAGTCATGAGACAAAACAAGGAAAGAATCCGCTGTTTAATTGCTTGTTGTGCCCTGAATTATCTTTCAAATTAAAAAAAAAGACCATTTATATTGTGTGACCTTTAACAAGCCTCTCCAGGGCTGATTGTAAATCCTGGAAACTTTTAATGAGGGGATATAGTGTAACATAAAAGAAAAATAAATCAGTGAAATTAGTTGTTTAAAGGATGTCACATGACGGCCGTTTTCATCCTACTTCATTTCAGTGTCCAATTGCTTTGAAGATCAGAACCATTTTCTCTGTTTTGTATGCAGGACTTGGATAGGTTTTTTTATAGTGAGGAATCTTATAATGAGGGATCACTATCTTATAAATATGAATAAAAAGGCCAATGAATTCTTCAGTCATTGTGCGGTAACCTTTCGGGACTGCACAATAAGGATTAAGGAATAAGTAAGAATAAGGGGTTGGCCATTTAGAACGGAGATGAGGAAAACATTTTCACCCAGAGAGTTGTGAATCTGTGGAATTCTCTGCCTCAGAAGGCAGTGGAGGACGATTCTCTGGATGCTTTCAAGAGAGAGCTAGATAGAGCTCTTAAAGATAGTGGAGTCAAGGGATATGGGGCAAAGGCAGGAACGGGGTACTGATTGCGGATGATCACAATAAATGATCTGCAGTTGTATGGGGCTCTGGTGAGACCACATCTGGAGTATTGTGTACAATTTTGGTCTCCTAATTTGAGGAAGGACATCCTTGCGATTGAGGGAGTGCAGCGTAGGTTCACGAGATTGATCCCAGGGATGGTGGGACTGTAATATGAGGAAAGATTGAAAAGACTAGGCTTGTATTCACTGGAGTTTAGAAGGATGAGGGTGGATCTTATAGAAACATATAAAATTAATAAAGGACTGGACAAGCTAAATGCAGGAAAAATGTTCCCAATGTTGGGCGAGTCCAGAACCAGGCTCCACAGTCTTGGAATAAAGGGGAGGTCATTTAAGACTGAGGTGAGAAAAAACTTTTTCACCCAGAGAGTTGTGAATTTATGGAATTTCCTGCCACAGAGGGCAGTGGAGGCCAAATCACTGGATGGATTTAGGAGAGAGCTAGATAGAGCTCTAGGGGCTAGTGGAGTCAAGGGATATGGGGAGAAGGCAGGCACGGGTTATTGATAGGGGATGATCAGCCATGATCACAATGAATGATGGTGCTGGCTCGAAGGGCCGAATGGCCTCCTCCAGCACCTATTGTCTATTGTCTATTGTCCATCGTCTATAACGTAAGATTGAACAGCAAGGTAAGGCAATGCTGAACCTGTCGTGAGCTTCATTGGTTGAGGGGAATAATGTTGGCATAGCACAGTGGAGATCCTTAACCAGGTAGTTGAGGTAGGTAACAATTACATTCAAAAGACATTTGGTCAGGTACATGGATAGGAAATGTTTAGAGAGATACGGCCAAATGCGGGCAGGTGAGGTGGCAGGGTGGCACAGCACTGGAGTTGCTGCCTTACATCGCCAGGGACCCGGGTTCGATCCTGTCTATGGGAACTGTCTGTACGGAATTTGTTCGTTCTCCCTAGGACCTGCGTGGGTTTTCTCCGGATGCTCTGGTTTCCTCCCACACTCCAAAGACGTATAGGTTTGTAGGCTAGTTGGCTTTGGTAAAATAGCAAATGGTCCCTGGTGGGTATAGGTTAGTGCTAGTGTACAGGGATTGCTAGTTATCGTGGGCCCGATTAGCCGAAGGGCCTGTTTCCACACTATATAAACTAAACTGAATCTTGGTCGGCATGGACAAGTTGGGCTGAAGGGCCTGTTTCAATGCTTTCTGACTCTATGCCTCCAATACTCAATGACTAAGTCATATTATTTGCACTGATTGGCATGTATCCCTCTAAACCTTTCCTCTCCATGAACCCGTACAGGTGTCTTTTAAATATCGTAATTAATCCTGCCTCAATCACTGCGTCTGGCAGCTTGTTCCATATACAACAGATTCAGCCCATTGGATCAGTAGCCCTTGGACTTGCCGAAGTCACGTTGTTTGCTCTGGTCTAAGTCATCCTTCATGTTTCAGCAGCTAAATGCTGATGTTTCCCATTGGAATTATCACCAGGATCTTGAATGATTGATTGACTGAAAGATACAGCATGGAAATAGGCCACTGAGTCCACTGCAACCATTGATCGAATGTTCACACACGTTCCGTGTTATTCCATTTCTCATCCACTCCCTACACACGAGGGGGAAATTTACAGAGGCCAATTAGCCTACAAACCCGGACACCGCAGAGATGTGGGAGGAAACCTCATTACCGAATTACAGAATAGGGAAAGGCCTGGACAGAGTGGATGTGGTGAGGATGTTTCCAAAAGTTGGGGAATCTAGGACCATAGCCTCAGAATAAAAGAAAGTGCCTTTAGAAAGGAGATGAGGTGGAATTTCTTTAGTCAGAAGGTGGTGAATCTGTGGAATTCATTGCCACAGACGGCTGCGGAGGCCAGGCCAATTGATATTTCAAAGGCGGCGATTGACACATTCTTGATTAGTACGGGGTGTCAGGGGTCATGGGGAGAAGGCAGGAGAATGGGGTTGAGAGGGGAAGATAGATCAGCCTTGATTGAATGGCGGAGTAGACTCGATGGGCCGAATGGCCTAATTCTGCTCCGAGAACTTATGAGCCGGGACACCCAGAGGAAAACAACCTGGTCGCAGGTAGAACGTGCCAACTCCACACAGACAACACCTGAGGTCAGAAACGAACAAGGCTCTCTAGTGAAGTGAGGGAGCAGCTCTACCAGATGTCTCACCATGCCATCCAATAAAAATAGAGAATTTCCAAAGCTCTTAAAACATTGGTGTAAAGATAGTACACAAGTCCAACCAAGGCATACCTCATGTTGACCTTTAACCCTTGTGAAAGAGTCAGAGTTTAAGAATAGGAAGGTTCTTTTTACTGGAGAAAGTGAATAGGTGACTTTACGGGTCAAGACCATCCAACTCGAAACGTTACCTATTCTATTTTTGTAGAAATGCTGCCTGACCCACTGAGTTACTCCAGCACTTTGTCAATTTCTTTGGTTATCTGCAGTTCCTTCCTACACAGTTTATTTTGAATGTGTTGGATGCAGCTGGAATACGTCATAGTGTCGTATAATACGTACAGAAACAGGCCCTGTGCCAAGCTCAACTTCCTCATGCCCACCAAGAGATCCCATCTACACTCGTCCCACCACTCTGCGTTTGGCCCAAATCCATCCAAACCTGTCCTATCCATGTACCTGTCCAAGTGTCTTTTAAATGTTGTTATGGTACCGTGCACAGATTTATTCTCCTTATCTAAAAAAAAAATGATTGAGCAGAATTGAAGGAGTTCCAATGAAGATTTACCATGTTAATTCCTGGGATGAGAGGGTTGTTCTATCATGAGAAGATGGGCAGTTTGGGTCTGTGTTCCTTGAAGTTGAGAAGAATGTAGGGGTCATCATATTCAAACAAACAGGGGGATTTGCAGGGTAGATGTTGGGAAGCTTTCACTAGTGGGATAGTTTAGAAAAAGGGAACATAGCTACAAGGCCGATCATTTAAAACTGAAGTTCATAAGGCAGGGCTGCCAACTCTCACGCTTTCGGCGTGAGACTCACGCCCTGGAGCAATTTCTCACGTCCTCACGCTCACGACCGAGTTCTCACGCTGAGTTCAGTCCCTGCGCAATTTGTCCCTTAGTGCCGCGTGCCAGGGATCTGTGCGGTCCGGGGAAGCGCGTCAGTTGGCCGCTGTTAGTGACGTTGCGCCTCTTCTCATTCTTGGTTGGATGTGCAGCCGCCGACAACATGAAGCAGCCGGAGGTGGAACTAACCAGGTGAAACAGGTGTTTCGGAATGGCCATGGATTATTAATTAAGTATAAATACGAGGAATCCTCAGTAGTGTGTTTAGATCTTTTGCAAACTGTTCCCAATATGCAATATACGGGTTTTCGGCCCGTAACCCGAAAAATTCAATTTGCTTTTGCGGGGTCGGGGCAGGCAGGCGAGCCGACCTGAGAACTGCAGCCAGTCCCTGGGACGCGAGCTGATCTGGGAACGGCAGCCAGTCCCTAGACACGCAGAATGCCAACTTGATCATCATGGACAAATTGTGCCAGCCATGTACATGTTGCATAACTGACTCTATACAGATCTGAATGGGCTTAAAATGACCATTTAAGCCAAATTGCTCCCACTTTCCACATTTTGAATCTTGAGATCAATATCCCTATGCTCTGTTATTTAACAGCGTTAAAGTACTTATGAGGTAGTCAGGAAAGGGAACATGTTTTTTGTTAGTTTGCTTTAATTTGTTAGTTGATTGTTAGTTGACTGCCATAATTTCTGAAATGGTCTTAAAGTAACTTAACTGTTATAAAGCAGTAATAAGTGATTTTTGTCCAAGCAGTTTGAACTTGCATAAAATGTTTGTATTATTATTAGTGTGTATGAACAGTGAACAGGGCTGCCAACTCTCACGCTTTGAGCGTGAGAATCACGCCCTCAAGCAAACTCTCACGCCCTCACGCTGATCAGAAATTTCTCACGCTCTGTGGTGAGAAATTCTGTGATCAACAAAAATGTCAAAACTCGGAAAAACTGCATGGTCCGCGGGTGTTGGAGAGCCCGGGGCCGAGGGAGGGATGGAAGCAGCGGGCGGATACAGATGCGGGGAGCCGGGGCTGGTGAGTGTTTGCGGGGCTGACGAGTATTTGCGCAGCTAGGAGTCGCTCGCTGCAGCTTCGGCCAAGGAGCACTACGGACAGTGCGAGTGTCCCGGGCCGTCGGAGGCGTCGGAAGCGCCGCTGCCGCGAGTGTCTCTGTGCCGAAGGGGCAGACTCTCAAAGGGAGGTGGAGATAGAGAGAGGGGGGAAGGAGACAGGGAGACAGTTGGGAGAGAGGAGAATGAGAGGAGAGAGAGAGGGAGAGGCAGGGGGGGGGGGGAATGGAGAGAGAGAAGAAAGAGAGGGGGGGGGAGAGGGGAGAGAGGGGAAGAGAGAGAGGGGAAAGAGAGAGGGAGAGAGGGGGGGGGGGAGGGAGGAGAGAGGAGAGAGGGGTGAGGAGAGGGGGTGAGAGGGACGAGAGGGGAGAGTGAGGATGGAGGGGAGAGAGAGAGGGTGGTTGAGAGGAGAGAGAGTGCATCCTGGAGGACAACCAGTGGCTGCTGGAAGTAAGTACCAAGCACTGGGTAGAAACGGTGGAAGATTGTGGACTTCAAATGGGGGTGGTTGGAGAAAGCATCCTGCTTGACTGCTAGATTTTAACTTACTGTAACTGCAGGAAAAATGTTCCCGATGTTGGGGGCGTTCAGAACCAGGGGTCACAGTTTAAGAATAAAGGGGGGAGACAGTTGGGACTGAGATGAGGACAAACTTTCTTCACAACTGTGAATCTGTGGAATTCTCTGCCACAGAAGGCAGTGCAGGCCAATTCACTGGACGTTTTCAAGAGAGAGTTACATTTAATTCTTGGGGCTAACAACATCAAGGGATATGGGGAAAAAACAGGAAAGAGGTACTGATTTTAGATGAATAGCCATGATCATATTGAATGGCTGTGCTGGCTCAAAGGGCTGAGTGGCCTATTCCTGCACCTATTTTCTATGTTTCTATGCTTGAGTATATGGCAATAAAACTAGATCACTTGATTTTGAAGCATTCATGCATGATGGAGGTATAATGTAGTCATAGAGTGATACAGTGTGAAAACAGGCCCTTCGGCGCAACTTGCCCACACCAGCCAACATGTCCCAGCTACGCCACCTGCTTTTGGTCCATACCTCCAAACCTGTCCTATCCATGTAGCAGTCTAACTTTTTCTTAAATGTTGGGATGGTCTCTGCCTCAACTACCTCCTCTGGCAGCTTGTTCCATACACCCATCACCCTTTGTGTGGATAAAGTTACCCCTTAAAAAGCTACCTCTTAAAAATACTTAATACAAAAAACATTGAAATCATACTTCTACAGTGCACTAAAACATGATTTTAATACATCAAATTTCAAAATGTTCCTACCCTTGGAGGGGGGACCCCCTTCTTCCACACCCTCTCCCCACTCAGTTGCGCCACTCCCTCACCGGGTACCCCCAAGACCAGTGGTCAGTGATCGCACAGCCTCCCTCCTTTCAAAAACGCTCCAATCCAATTTAAAGCATATATATTGTATTCAAGTGTAAGTTAAAAGACTCGCTGCAGTATGCACCATATTGCACAATTCCAATGGGAGGGCAACACCCTCCTCTCCCCACCTCCTTCCCCCCCCCCCTCCCCCCCCCCCCCCCCCCCCCCCCCCCCCCCCCCCCCCCCCCCCCCCCCCCCCCCCCCCCCCCGGTCGCTATGCTCCCTCGGGCTTGGTCTCTTGCAATTTCTCACTCCCAACTCTCACCCAATGTTGGCAGCCCTGATAAGGTCATGAGTGATAGGAATATAATTAGGCCATTCGGCCCATCAAGTCTACTCCGCCATTCAATCATGGCTGATGTATCTCTTCCTATTACTTGATTCAGTTGCCTGGTAATAGGTGGGATGAAACTGTCCCTGAATATGTGATAGTCACACCTCCAGATTCAGGGGCAATTTCTTACCAGCTGTTATCAGGCAAATCCTATCAACAACTAGAGAGCGGTCCTGAGCAGTGGCGGACTGGCCAGGGTGTCAGCTTGCCCGATGGCAAGTGGGCCCATGATGAAGTGGGCCCCCTATATCAAGTGGGCCTCCTTTGTCTCGTGGCAACCAATATTTTTAGACCCAGTCCGCCACTGGTCCTAAGCTCCTATCTACCTCACTGGAAAGCCTTGGACTATCTTTCACTGAACTTTATTGGACTGTATCTTACACTAAACATTATTGCCTTTATCATGTATCTGCCCCTACCACTCCTACACACTAGGGGCAATTAACAGAGGCCAAATAACCTACAAACCGGCACGACTTTGGAATGTGTGAGGAAACTCATTTGCTATGTCGCTCTTCCAGGGAGATGCTAAATGCATTTCATTGTCTCTGTACTGTACACTGACAATGACAATTAAAATTGCATCTGAATCTGAATCTGAAACCGGAGCATTTGGATGAAACCCCCTGCGGTCACAGGGAGAACCTGCAAACTCCACACAAAACCTATCCATGGTCCGGATCGAACCCATGTCTCTGGCGCTGTAATGTATCGGCTCTATCAGCTGCGCCACTGTTCTGCCCACATAAGACCCTGTCCCACTGTACGAGTTCATTCCAAGAGCTCTCCCGAGTTTAAAAAAAATCAAACTCGTGGTAAGCACGGAGAATGAACGTAGTGGGTACGTCGGAGCTCGGGGACGTCCCTTAGCACTAACGGCAAGTACTCGGGAAGACTTGCTAACAGCAGGTAAGCACGGGAAGACTCGTGAAGCTTTTTCAACATGATGAAAAATGTCCACGAGGGCCCCGAGTACCGACGAGTGGCCATTCCCGTAAATCTCCGAGTTCGAATCAGGGCAAACTCGGGAGAACTCTTGCAATGAACTCGTACCGTGGGACAGGGGTTTAACTGGGCAGGTCAAGATTGTCTTTCTGCTTGTGGGAGCAAAAAATGTCTACTTCATTCCCTGCATTGCAGCCGTGAGCACATCTCAAAAAATGCGACATTGGTTGCAAGCTGCCTTGGAACCTCTTGAGAGTTGCAAGTCGATTTGTTATTCAGACCTCAGTATAAACAAGGGCTAGGCCATTAATCTCTTCCCTGCTAAATGCACCATTGGAATAAAAATAAATCACACTTAAGCTAATTTACCTTAATACCCCACAATATGCTTTTTCATTCTAAGTGTCTTGTGTGATCCTCTTAATTTATATCTCTAAATACATCCCATATCCACTGGCAGACCACTGAGTTCTCCACAGCTCGATACACTCTCCACAGCCACAAGTTGAGAAGGACAAAGGAGATGCACGGAACTGCAGATGCTGGTGTACAGAAAAAAAGACGCAAAGTGCTGGAGTAACTCAGTGGGTCAGGCAGCATATCTGGAGAACATGTACAAGTGACGTTCTGGGTCGGGACCCTTCTTCAGACTCAGGAATTCACCTCTTCATGTTCTCCAGAGATGCTGAGTTATTGCAGCACTTTGAATATTTTTTAAAAGGACAAAGGCTATTATGTATTGGAAGGAACTGTAGATGCTAATTTACATCGAAGATAGGCATAAAATGATGGAGTAACTCAGCGGGTCAGGCAGCATCTCTGGAGAAAAGGAATAGGTGATGTTTCGGGTCAAGACGCTTCTTCAGACTTAAAAGCTATTATGATGTGACTTTCTCTTTCACTGTCCCCGGTCTATGGAACGGAGTCCATGCCGACCAGCGACCACCCCGTACACTAACACTTTCTACACACTAGGGACACTTTACAGAAGCCAATTAACCTACAAACCAGCACGTCTTTGGAATATGGAGGGAATCCGGAGCACCCGGAGAAAACCCATGCGGTCACAAGGATAATGTGCAAACTCCCTAGAGACAGCACCCTTAGTTAGGATTGAACCCGGGTCTCTGGCGCTGTAAGTCAGCAATCCTATTCTGCACACCGTGCCCCCCCTGTATCTCTAAACAAAATTGAAATGGGTGTTATTATGTCCATCCGTGAGTGAATGGGCACTGGGCTCCATCGTTTGGGGCAAAGGGAACATCAGGAGAGGCAGCCCTTGCTGTATGCACTGGCTTTGAATCAGCACACTGTACTTTGTGGTGAGATTTTGACAGGGTGGAATTCCAAATGAGACGCGAGTCATTGTGATGTTTTATTACAGTGTGCCGCTGCCGTAAGAGGGGAGAACGCTCTCTCAAGTCCCCAGAGAGTCCTCTGCTCTTCTGCATCTTTCAATAAATCCACCCGTTACTCCTGACATCCCTGACCTCGCATTTGCGAGCTGGCGATCTCCTCAGCTTCCACTTCCATTACCGCAGACTATTTATCTTCCATTCCTTTCTAATAAACCCCAGTGATTTCCCCGCATCAGTTTAGCGGCCGCGCACTGCTGTTCGTTTTGCCTTCGAATAAAATCCAAGCACAAAGGTCCGCAAACTCACATTCAACTCTGCTGATCAGAGAGGGCACAGTGTCAGGAGCAGCAGTAAATGCCTCATTTCTACCTCGGTTAGCGCTTTCAATGGCTTATGCGTAAAATAGAACAGGTGAGCCGAGGGTTTAGTTTAGTTCAAAGATGCAGCGCGGAAACAAGCCCTTCGGCCCACCAAGTCCATGCCAACCAGCGATCCTTGTACACTAGCACGATCCTACACACTAAGGACAATTTCTTATTTTTACCTAAACCAATTAACCGACAAAGCTGTATGTCTTTGTGGAGTGTGGGGGGAAACCGGAGCATCTGGAGGAAACCCATGCGGTCACAGGGAGAATGTGCACACTCCGTAAATACAGCAACTGTAGTCAGGATTCAACCCGGGTTCATAAGGTCATAATAGGAGCAGAATTAGGCCATTCGGCCTATCAAGTCTACTCCGCCATTCAATCATGGCTCATCTATCTCTCCCTCCTAACCCCATTCTCCTGCCTTCCCCCCATAACCTCTGACACCCGTACTAATCAGGAATCTATCTATCTCTGCCTTAAAAATATCCACTGACCTGGCCTCCACAGCCTTCTGTGGCAAAGAATTCCGCAGATTCACCACTCTCTGACTAAATAAATTTTTCCTCATCTCCTTCCTGAAAAAAACGTCCTTTAATTCTGAGACTATGACCTCTAGTCCCAGACTCTCCCACTGGTGGAAACATCCTCTCCACATCCACTCTATCCAAACCTTTCACTGTATGTTTCAATGAGGGTCTCTGGCGCTATGAGGCAGCCACTCAACCTCTGCGCCACTGTGCCGCCCCTAACGCTCATGTCTCTTCTCCCCCTGCCACCGTGCAATCCCTTCCCCACCCACTCAAGGGGCTGAATTACAACTGGAATATGGTTGCATATTGTTCCAGTTCCTGGACCAACAGCCTGAGTCTGGGACCATTGTTTCAGAGACACAAGTTCAAATCCAACCATAGCAACTGGGAAGATTTATTATGAACCTGTGGGGCAACTTCTCGTGTCATAGGAGCAGAATTAGGCCATTCGGACCATCAAGTCTGCTCCGCCATTCAATCATGGCTGAACTATCTTTCCTTCTCAACCCCATTCTCCTGCCTTCTCCCCATAACTGACTCCCTTCCACACAGAGGGTGGTGGGTACATGGAACGAACTGCCAGATAATGTAGTTGACGCAGGTACCTTAACATGATTTGAAATGCATTTGGACAGGTACATCGATAGGAAACATTTGGACAGGTACATCGATAGGAAACATTTAGAGGGATATGGGTGAAATATGGGTAAATTTAATGTAGAGATACCACATGGAAATGATCTCTTACCTCATCCCCTCTTAGAGCCTTAGACAAACAGCACAGAAACTGGCCTTTTGGACCACCATGCTGACCATTTGTATCCTTTTTTATCTCACTTTCTCGTCATGTCTCTTCACATTTGGGCAATTTTATTTTTGTGGAGGCCAACTACCCTACAAGCCTGCACGTCTTTGGGATGTGGGAGGAATCCAGAGCACCCAGAGGAAACTCACCACTTCACAGGGAGAAGGTGCAAATTCCACACAGACAGTCGCCAAGGTCAAGATTGAACCCATGTCTCTGGCTCTGTGAGGCAGCAGCACTACGAGCTGTGCCACAAATAGCCCTTGGGACTAGCTTAGATGAGGCATCTTTCTTGTCATGAACTAGTTGGGCCGAAGGGCCTGTTTCCGTGCTGTGTGAGTCTAAAGGTCCCACGAGCATGCGACTCCATGCGGCAAGCGCGACCTAAAGGGCCGGTCCCACCAGCATGCGCCTGCATGCGGCAAGCGCGACCAAACCAGAAGCGGGAGCCGCGCGGAGGTCGAGTGAGTGACATGGCGCCGAGGTGGCTGCGGGCCGGCAGGCCGTTGCCGCGCGGAATTTTTGAACACGGTCAGTTTTTCGGAGCCCCGCGCGATGTCGGGACCAACTCCACAACTCCAGACGGCTCCGGCGATCGAAGTGGGACCGGCCCCGCAAGGCCGTACGGCTCAAGCGACCACGTTAGGTCGCACTTGCCGCATGCAATCGCATGATTGTGGGACAGGCCCTTAAGACTCTACGACTCTAAGAGGGATGTGGTAAGAGATCAGTAATGATATTGAATGGTGTAGGAAAGAACTGCAAATGCTGGTTTAAATTGAAGACAGACACAAAATGCTGGATTAACTCAGCGGGACCGGCAGCATCTCTGGAGAGTAGGAATGGGTGATGTTTCGGGTCGAAACCCTTCTTTAGACTTCATCTTCAATGATGTTGAATGGTTTGTTCTTGCTTTTATTTCTTACCACTCCAAAATAGGATAAGGAGAAGGACACAAGGTTTATGAGAATGATCCCAGGAATGAGTGTGTTAACATATGATGAGCATTTGAAGTCACTGGGCCAGTACTCACTTTAGAAGGATAAGGGGGGGATCTTATTGAAATTTACCGAATAGTGAAAGGCCTGGATAGAATGGATGTGGGGAGGATGTTTCCACTAAGGCAAGAGGCCATAGACTCAGAATAAAAGGACGTACCTTTAGAAAGGAGAGGAGGAGGAATTTCTTCTGACTAGAGGGTGGTAAATCTGTGGAATTCTTTGCCACAGACGGCTGTGGAGGCCAAGTCAACAGATATTTTCAAGGCGGTGAATGGCGGTGAAGAAGGGTCTCGACCCGAAACGTCACCCATTTCTTCTCTCCAGAGATGCTGCCTGTCCCGCTGAGTTACTCCAGCAGTTTGTGTCTGTTTAATGACAGATTCGTGATTAGTACAGGTGTCAGGGGTTAACGGGAGAAGATAGATGAATGGGGTTGAGTGGGGAAGATGGATCAGCCATGATTGAATGGCAGAGTGGACTGGACGAGCCGAATGGCCTAATTCTGCTCTTGGAACTCACCAACTTATGAACAAAGTGTTAGAAGAACATATAACTCAGCGGGTCAGGCAGCTCCTCTGGAGAAAATGGATGTGTGATGTTTTGGGTCAAGACCCTTCTTCAGTCGGAAGAAAGAAGGGTCCTGCAACGAAAACGTCACCCGTCCTTTTTCTCCAGAGATTTAGTTTATAGTTTAGTTCAGAGATCCAGCCCTTCAGCCCACCGAGTCCGTGCCAACCAGCGATCCCACGCCCTAGGGACAATCTTTGCAGTGTCGCAGGAAACCGGAGCATCCGGAGAAAATCCAGGTCATGGGAAGAACATACAAACTCCTCACAGACAGCACCCATAATCAGGATGGAAACGGTGTCTCAAGAACTGTAAGGCAGCAGCGCAACTGCTCCGCCACCGTGCCACCCTGGCTGAGAGCTGCTGCCTGACCCGCTGACTTACTCCAGCACTTTGTGTCCATCCTCTCCCTCCTTGCCCCCTTCCTCCACCTTAGTCAATTAACCAATTCCACAGTTCACCACAATGTATCCCTCTTGAGGTCACATCTTCCCTAGTCAACAATGGGTCTACCAGGGCACCTCCCTGCCTCAGATCATTTGGTGCCAGCCCTGATTGATCCTTGTCTTTTTCCCCCCCCCCCCCCCCCCCCAACTTTCAGTCCGAAGAAGGGTCCTGACCCAAAACGTCACCCATCCCTTTTCTCCAGAGATTCTGCCTGACCTGCTGAGGTACTCCAGCACCTCGCGTCTCTCATTGGTGATGAGACCACAGGGAAGTTGAGAGCCAGCACCAGGGACACCGGTGCCACACTGAATGGCACATTGGCTGATGGCACATTGAAACGAGCACGGTCAGATGTGTGGCACAGAGAAACCGTGTGGTGCATTCACCCGTGGAATAACAATAACAATGGCTCAGCCTCGCCTGGAAGCATGAAGGGTGATTCTTAGAAGAGGCAGCAGCGAGGTTAAGAAGGATAGCCAAGAGAAGGATAATTAAAATGGAAAGTAAAAAGGCACGGAGGAATTTCAATAGTTCAGGGTTTCTCTGCAAATACATAAAAGATCAGAAATAAGGCTGTTAATTAGAATGGAGGAACATGTTCTTCCATCCTTGACAGTGTTATTACTGCAGCCAAGTTAGAGACTGGGGCTGAAATATTCGTGGCTATTAAATGCTAAATATGAGAGAGAGAGAGAGAGAGAGAGAGAGAGAGAGAGAGAGAGAGAGAGAGAGTGAGAGAAGAGAGTGGAAGACGGGGGGTGTGAAAGAGAGAGAGGAACAGAGGAAGTGGGAGAAATAGGGGAAAAGAGAGAGAGAGAGGCGAAGAGGAGGTAAGTGGGAGGAGAGGGGGAAGAGAGTAAGAGGAGAGGAAGGGGGAGAGAGAGAGAGAACAAAAAGAGAAGATATTGGAAGGTGGAGAGAGAAATGGTGAGGTAAAGAGATGTGGGGATGTAGAGAGGGGGGGATGGTAGGAGAGAGAGATAGAAAAAGAAAAGGCAAAAAGGAAGGAAGAGCTGTGTTAATTGCAGCTGGGATGACATTGCCTTTAGATGAGAGTTTTTATTGATGGTGCTCGGGAAGAGGCTGCTGGGGTTATAGAATAATGAGGAAGACTGTTGCCGAATTGGCAGTACATTTTAACCCCGTGGTTCCCAGAGCAGTAATGGAGGATGAGGTTTATAACCGTGGCTACATTGGATAGTGGCTAGAGGCTGCAACTCAATATTCAACGTTAACCTGCAATAAGAGGAAGATTTTTACTGGAGTGCTGACTCATCAAATAACAGAGTCTGGTAGAAGATGGAGTCATAGATTCATAAAGCATGGAAACAGGCCCTTCGGCCCAACTTGTCCATGCCAACCAATATGCCCACCTACTTGCTCATGACCCATGACCCTCTACACCTATCTTATCCATGTACCTGTCCAAAATGTCTCCTAAATGGTGTGATGGTACCTGCCTCAACTACCTCCTCCACAGCCGTCTGTGGCAATGAATTCCACAGATTCACCACCCTCTGGCTGAGGAAATTCCTCCTCCATCTCCTAGTCTCGGATAAATAACTTCCATAAATCTCTGGATCCAATTGAGAGTTGGATATAGCTCTTAGGGGTAATGGAATCAAGGGATATGGAGAGAAAGCAGGAATGGGGTACTGATTGTGGATGATCAGCCATGCACATATTGAATGGCGGTGCTGGTTTGAAGGGCCAAATGACCTACTCCTGCACGTGTTTTCTATGTTTCTATGTTTCTGGAGCACAGATGCAGTCGATTTCCTTTTCCTGATGCAGCCGGTGATCAGGCAGCGATGTGCTGTGTCTTTGCATTTGCTGCACTGCTACCTGTTGGGATTGGTATTGGGTTAGTATTGCCACGTGTACCGACCAAGATACAGTGAAACGCTTTCATTGGCAAGCTATGCAGTCAATTCACATTGCACATGTAGTGCATAGAGTAAATTACTAGAGTGGTGTTACAGTATTGTAGTATTAAAGTCACAGAGAAAAAGTTCAAAGTCTGAAATGGGGTAGGTTGGAAGATTGGGACTACACCCTAGTTTATGGGAGGACCGTTCAGCAGACTGATAACAGCGGGGGAGAAGCTATTCCTGAAATCTGTGCTTTCCACACGTAGTGTCTACTACCCGACACGAGAGGGGTGCAGAGGGAATGGTTGTTGTAGGAAAGGTCCTCAGATTATGTTGCCTGGTTTCCCAATGCAGCGTGTAGATGAGTTGATGGGGGAGAGCGTGTTTAGTCCGTGCGACTGGGCGACATCCACAACTCTGCAACTTTTGTTGTGGTCATGGGCAGAACTGTTCAGTTTAGTTTAGCTTATTGTCACGTGTACCGAGGTAGAGTGGAATCATTTTTGTTTAGTGTGGTATCCAGTCAGAGGAAAGACTATACATGGTCACAATCAAGCCGTCCACAGTGTACAGATACAGGAGAAGGGGTATAACGTTTAATGCAAGATAAAGTCCAGTAAGGTTTGATTAAAGATAGTCTGAGGCTACGTCAGGACTGCTCTCTATGTGGTGAGAGGATGGTTCAGTTACCTGATAACAGGTGGGAAGAAACAGTCCCTGAATCTGGTGGTAGACAAAAATGCTGGAGAAAGTCAGCGGGTGAGGCAGCATCTATGGAGCGAAGGTATGCTGTTTCACACTTCTGTACCTCTTGCCTTATGGGAGAGGGGAGAAGAGGGAATGACTGGGGTGAGACTGGTCCTTGATTATGTTGCTGGCCTTGCCGAGGCAGTGTAAAGCGTAGATGGAGTCAATGGAAGGGAGGTTGGTTTGGGCTACATCCACAACTCTTTATGATTTCTTGTGGTCCTTCGGTTCTCAACCCAAGCTGTGCTGCAAAACCCAATATTTTGCTTCCCGTGGCTCACAAGGCGTTCCCCGACTATCAGTTGTCTGATAACGGATGGGAAGTAGCTGTAGCTGAATCTGGTGGAACGTGCCCAAAGTCCTTTCCAATTCTTCTCCGGGGAGAGCACACTCGAGCTTCCCGGAGGAGAGGCAATTGTGCCGTCACTTGGTACTGCAGTGAATACAAAGATTAAGAGACAAAGAGTGGCCTGTCGTACCCATGCTCTGTTCATCTCAATGTCACCTACAGCCATGACCATATATTTTAATCGCCCTGGATGCTGGGTTTGAGTCCTGGTGCTTTGTAGCTCAGCTAAAGCAGATACTGAAATGGTGTCTTTGTTTAGAAAAAATAGGTCGGAAAGTTTTGTGTCACGTCGAGAACAGGCATTGGTCTCAGCTTGTGTAGGAAGGAACTGCAGATGGTGGTTTACATCGAAAATAGACACAAAATGCTGGAGTAAACTAAATGGGACATGCAACATCTCTGGATAGAAGGAATGGGTGACGTTTCGGGACGAGACCCTTCTTCAGACCTCAGCTTAGTGTTTCTACCAGTAGATGGCACCTCTGACAATGTAGCACTCCCCTTTGGTCGGGAGACATCATGGTCCCTGGAAGTGTTTCTTAACGTTCCCTGGAAGTGTTTCTCAGCCGGTCAGCTCCGGTGAAGGGAGATTTACGTACAGAGGGACCTTGGGGTCCAAGTCCACAACTCCCTGAAGGTGGCAACACATTGAGTGGTATAGAAAGCCTGTGGTATGCTGGCCTTCATTGGTTGGGGCATTGAGTGTAAGAGTCAGGAAGTCATGATGCTGCTTGAAAGGACTGATGTTAGACCACATTTGGAGTATTGCGTGCAGGTCTGGTCGCCCCATTACAGCAAGAATATTAACAGAAGGTTGTGGGGGCTTTACTGGAATGATGCCGAGATCCGTTGGATAGATTTAGATTGTTTTCTCTCTAACACTGGTGGTTGCACATGCAGAAGTTCATAAAATGATGAGAGGCATAGATACGGTAGCCAGCCAGAACCTATTTCCAGGATGGAAATATCAGATACCAGAAGGCATAGTTTTACGGTGAGAGGGGCAACGTTTAAGGGAGATTGCATGGCACGTGGGTGTGATGTTGGAAACAGATACAACAGTGCCACCTAAAACACTTTAGGATAGGCATATGGATATGCAAAGAATGGAAGGGATATGGATCACGTACAGGCAGGTACAGGTTGGTCTTGGGGTTAAGTCCAACAAAACTGAATACAACATTACAGCACGGTAAACAGGCCATCTCGACCCTTCTAGTCCGGCTGAAGTGTAAGAGTCCCCTAGTCCCATGCTGCCTGCGCTCAGACCATTTGGAACCCTCCATCCCTTCCCATCAGGAAGGTTGTGGGGGTTTATAAGTATCCGTTGGATAGATTTAGATTGTTTTCTCCCTAGAATTTATTTTAAATGATAAAAACGAACCTGCCTCCACCACCTTCACTGGAAGCTCATACCACACAGCTACCACTCTCTGAGTAAAGATCAGTACCCCCCTCATGTTTTACCCCTGAGAAACTTCAGTCCCTTAATTCTCATGTCATGTCCCCTTGTTTGAAAATGTTCAGCAGAAATGTTCAGCAAAATGTGCAGCAGAATTATGTTCAGCATGCAAATTGTGGGCCGAAGGGCCTGTTCCTGTGCTGTAACTGTTCTGTGTTCTATGTTAAGGTCATTGACCTGAGACTAGAACTCTTGCTTTTATTTCCGCAGCTGCTGCCCGACTTGCTGAGTCTTAAATATGGGGGGGGGGGGGGGGGGGGGGGGGTTAACCTCAGATTTCTAGCATCTGCAGCTTTCCTTTTTGCCCACGTCTCTTTTACATGGGCTTCACCTCTTCCGCACACAATGCAAAGTTGAGCTCCAAACTCTTCAACCTTATGTTTAGAGTAGTTGCTCCAACAGATGAACAGCTTGTATTGCTTCACGTGGGAAGGATGAAGATATTTTTTGTACCATGAATATCTGTCTCCACAATGAATCTTAAACATTTCCTGTTCCTACAGCAACGGACCTGTATCACCTCAGAGAACAGATGCTTTACTGATTAACTCCGCGCTAACCACCCTGCTGCCCGTGGCTATTTTACGTAAGTGTTCACATAAGTGAACACTTATTTCTGAAAGAATTAACGGTGAGGCCACATTTAGAGTGTTGTGTTCAGTTCTGGGCGCCGTGTGTTTGTAATAAAGATGTTGTCAAGCTGGAAAGGATGCGGCGAAGATTTACGAGGATGCTGCCAGGACTGGGCTATAGGGAGACGTTGAGCAGGCTGGGATCTATATTCCTTGGAGCGTAGGAGAATGAAGGGTAAACTTGTTGAGGTGTACAAAATCTTGAGGGGAACAGATCGGGTAAACGAGTCTCTTGCCCAGAACCTGAGGGCATAGGTTAAAGTGAGGGCAAATATAATAGGGCTAACTTCTTCACTCAAAGAGTGGCGTGTTTTTGGAGCATGCTGAAACAGGAGGCAGTTGAGGCAGATACTGGCACAACGTTTAAAACACATTTGGACAGGTACATGGATAGGACTGGTTTGGAGGGATATGGGCCAAATGCAGGCAGGTGGACCTAATGTAGATGGGACATGTGGGAAAGTTAGGCCAAAGTGCCTGTGTCCTCGCAGTATGACCCTAACTCTTATAACATTCATTCTTTTACCTGGTAGATCATCCAACTGTCGCTGCTGAGGTGATAACTAGGACTCACGACCTCTTCTCTCGTGCAGAAAACATTTTGCAAATCAATAAATCCCTTCACCCAATAGATGACAAGATGGCTACCCTCTAATTTAATCTTCAATGAAAATTTCTTGGCTGAACGTCTATCTATGCTCAGTGACCCTAACTCGGCGGCTCAGTGGTCCAGCGTGTAGAGTTGGAGCCTTACAGTGCCAGAGACCCTGGTTCGATCCTGACTCTGGATGCTGCCTGTGCTGAGTTTGCACGTTCTTCCCGTGACCGTTGGGTTTTCTCCGGGTGCTCCGGGTTTGTAGGTTAATTGGGTTTAGTAAATTGTCCCTAGTGGGCAGGTAGGATGCAAAACTGAAATAACATAGATTAGTGCACGGGGTGATCGCTGGGCAACACGGTGGTCGGTAAAAGCCTGTTTACACGCTGTGTCTCTAAACTCTAAACCCTCCATGTTCTCTGGACCCGACAGCATTGTGGGTGTACCCACTTCACACGGACAACTGCCGATGGGCAATTGCACGCTGGGCCAGCGCACGGAGAACCCAGACTGAACCTCGAATGAACAGAAGAAAACCATATTGTGGTCTGCTGCAGAGTTCTGATCCATCACTCATTGGCATGAAAGAGGACACAAAGTGCTGGAGAAACTCAGTGGGTCAGGCAGCATCTCTGGAGAAAAAGAGTGAGTGACGTTTTGGGTCGGAGTCCTATTTCAGACCATGGCTATCTTCGGTATATAACAACATCTGAAGTTCCTTTCTTCACAATATTTTAGTTTAATTTATTCTCACGGGTACAGTGAAAAGCCTTCGACCAGTCAGCGGAAAGGCAATACATGATTAAAATAGACATGTCCGCAGTGTACAGATACATGATAAACGGAATAACGTTTAATGCAAGATAAAGTCCAGTAAATTTTGATTAAAGATTGTCCGAGAGTCTCCAATGAGACAGGTAGTAGCTCAAGACTGCTCTTGTTGTTGGTTAGATGGTTCAGTTATACGGGAGTCGCCTGGCAGCGTTGCAGGGTCAGCCTGTCCAAGCGAAGGTGTAAGCATCCTCCACCGCTCTTGCAGGCCGTGTCCTGTCCCCGTCCAATTGGACACAAGGTACGGAAGACTCGGGAACAGCTTCTTCCCCTCTGTTATCAGGATTCTGAACGGTCCTTCCATAAGCTAGGTTACTGTCTGATTCACCTCTACCTCAATGCAGACATTGGACTTTGTCTATGGAACTAGTGCGTGACAATTCTGAGAACTACATTCTGTACTCTGTATCTTCCCCCTTTGCTCTACCTATTGTATTTGAGTTTGACTTGATTGTACTGGTGTAGAGTATTATCTGATCTGTTTGGATAGCATGCAAGCAAAGCTTTTTACCTGTTTACCTCGTTACACACACGTACCTAAACCTGAAGTAGGAGTGTTTGTTACAATAATCAAAGGCGTCTGAGCCTTTTGAGAGATACAGCATGAAAACAGGCTCTTTGGCCCACCCAGTCCATGCAAACTTGCAATTGCCCATGCATTGGTTCCATCCTGCACACTAGGGTCAATTTACTTTAGTTTTATGTAGGAAGGAACTGCAGATGCTGGTTTAAACCGAAGATAGACACAAAAAGCTGGAGTAACTCAGCGGGGCAGGAAGCATCTCTGGAGAAAACGACCCTGGTTGGCACGCAACAAAAGGTGTTTCTAGAGACCCTACTTAAGGGTCTCGACCCAAAGCGTCACCCATTCCTTCTCTCCAGAGATGCTGCCTGCCCGTTGAGTTACTCCAGCTTTTTGTGTCTATCTTTAGTTTAGTTTTTGTTGAGTTTAGAGATGCAGCGTGGAAACAGGTAATTTGGCCCACCTCGCCGACCAGCAATCACCCGTACACTAGTTGTATCCTATACACCAGGAACAATTTACACAAGCCAATAAACCTGCAAGCCCGCCCGTCTTTGGAATGTGGGAGGAAACCGGAGCACCCGGAGAAAACACACGCGGTCACAGGGAGAAGGTACGAAAATCCGTACAGACAGTGCCCATAGGATGGAACCCGGGTCTCTGGCACTGTGAGGCAGCAACTCTACTGCTGCACCACGGTGCTGCCCGATGTCAAGCCGACGGGTGGGGATATTGATCAACTCAAGGTCCTGGAGTCTTTCACTGTGTGCGATGTGCGAGGGTGAATCATGAGCGGATTGTGCTTTTGCCGGCAGGGTGAAATATGACAATCAAGCCACTGTGTTCATGCACCAGATGTCTTTAAAGGAAAGTTAAAACTAGAAGGTATTCAACACCTTTCAATAGATTCTGAGTTCTCACGCTCATAGTTAGTTCCAGGAAACTACCGCTAACTCCAAAAGCAAGGTTCTATTAATAGCTGGTGTGAGTTCTGGCATAGTTAAAGCACTTACCAAATCGATCTTTTTTCAACGCAATGCTTTTGTATTGTTTCGACAGCATTAAGATACTGAGTCACACCACAAAACCTTTATATTTAATCACTAATGACCAAGCTGTAAGCTGTGATTGAAACTGTAGATGATGAGTCTGTAAACTGGGTTAATGTTTTAGTTTAGAGATACAGCGTGGAAGCAGGCCCTTTGGCCCACCGAGTCTAGGCTGACCAGTCATCCCCATCCACACTAGATCCATGTTATCCCACTTTCTCATCCACCTCTTACACTCTAGGGTTGTTTGCAGAGGCCGATTAACCTGCAAACCCGCACGTCTTTGGGAAGTGGAGGAAACCGGAGCATCCGGAGAAAACCCACGCGGTCACAAGAAGAACGTGCAAACTCCATACAGACAGCACCCGAGGTTGGGATCGAACCACGGCACAGAGAGGCAGTGGCTCTACCAGCTGCAACACTGTGCCGCCCTGTGGTGGTCGATGGTGAGTGTGGTCTCACACACACTCTTACACACACACAAATACACACATACACACCCGGACACATACATCCACACACTCAGACACGTACACACACGCACACCCAACCACACACACACTCGGACAAATACACACTCAGACACACACACTCGGACAGATACACTCAGGCACACACACACACACACACACACACACACAGACACACACACACACACACACACACACAGACACACACACACACACGCGCACACACACACACACACACACACACACTCGGACACATACGCACACACACACACACGGACAAATACACACACACACACTCGGACAGATACATTCAGGCACACAGTCAGACACGCGCAAGCACACACACACACACGCGCAAGCACACACACTCAGACATACACACGCACGCACACACACTCAGACATACACGCGCAAGCACACACTCAGACACACACGCAAGCACACACACTCAGACATACACACGCACGCACACACACTCAGGCATACACACGCACGCACACACACTCAGACACACACACTCACACACATGCAATCGTACACGCACACGCACGCACTCACAATCAGACATACACACGCACGCACACACACAAGGACAAACGCGCAAGCACACATACTCAGACAACCACACACGCACGCACACACACTCAGACATGCACGCACACACACTCAGACACACGCACACACACTCGGACAAATACACACACACTCAGGCACACACGCACACACACACTCAGACACACACACGCACGCACAAGTGGATGCGCTCTGACTCTGACTCAACATGAATGCAGATACCTCATCTTGCTCACACTCATTTCCACAGTTCTCCCTTTCCCCACCTCCTCCCCTCACTCTGGGATGTCAACAGAAAATGTGAAAAATGAATTTCAAAATATATCAGGCAGCTAATAAGTTAGAGAATGTACAACACCCTTGCTTACATACCAGCAATTTACCAAATAGCCAGGTCTAGGCTCAGAGTTTTGCTTAAAAATATAGTTTACAAAGAAGCCGGAGAAGAGATGGTAATGATCACTCTCTGCATTTTAAACCATAAAACAAATGAACAATTTATTGCAGCCACAGGCTGTGCAATGAAATCAAACTGTTATTCTGCTTCATTGTCGGGGTTTACTGTCACATCTCTTGTTTCTTTCTCCTGCTCCAGCTGGATGTTGTGTGTTGGAGAAGGGGGGGCGAGGTTGCCTGAAGAATAATGCTGCCATTTCCCACTGAGTAGCCCAAGTGCTTCAGTCTGCAGGACTCAACCCGGACAGACTGGAACAAGCAGGTAGCCCTGATCTGCATTGGGACTCCAGACACTTTTCTTCTCCCGGTTTATTTCCCAATCGTTTTCCAAGGGTGGGAATATCAAAGACTAGCGTGCATAGCTTTAAGGTGGGATGGGGCAAAGTTTAAAGGAGGTGTATTTTTACCACCAGTGTGGTGGGTGCCTGGAACACACTGCCAGGGAGTGGTGATCCTTGGTGATCCTTAAGGTTAGAAGGATGAGGGGGATGATCTCATTGAAACCGACCGGTTAATAAAAGACCTAGAGAGAGTAGATGTGGAGAGGATGTTTGCAGTAGTGGGAAAGTCAAGGACCAGAGGGCACAGCCTCCGAATAAAATGACGTAGCTTCAGAATTGGAGATGAGGCTGGAAACAAGCCCTCAGGCCCAACTTGCCCACACCGACCAATATGTCCCATCGACACTAGTTCCACTTGCCTACTTTTGGCCCATAATCCCACTAAACCTACCCTGTCCATGTACCTGTCTAAATGTTTCTTAAACATTGCGATAATACCTGCCTCAACTACCTCTTCTGCCAGCTAGACCCAAAATGCTGGAGTAACTCAGCGGGTGAGGCAGCATCTATGGAGAGAAGGAAATGGCAAAGTTTCGGGTCGAGACCCTTCTTCTGCAACTCGTTCCATACACCCACCACCCTTTATGTAAAAATGTTATTCCTCATATAAACATAGAAAATAGGTGTAGGAGCAGGCTATTCGGCTCTTCGTGCCATTCAATATGATCATGGCTGATCATCCAAAATCAGTACCCTGGTCCTGCTTTCTTCCCATATCGCTTGATTCCGTTAGCCCTAAGAGCTATATAACACTCTCTCTTGAATACATCCAGTTAATTGGTCTCCATTGCCTTCTGTGGCAGAGAAATCCACAAATTCACAACTCTCTGGGTGAAAAGGTTTTTCCTCATCATAATCCTATATGGACTACCCCTTATTCTTTAAACTGTGACCCCTAATTCTGGACTCCCCCAACATTGGGAACATTTTTCCTGCATCTAGCCTGTCCAATCCCTTAAGAATTTTATATGTTTCTATAAGATCCCCTCTCATCCTAAATTCTAGTGAATACAAGCCCAGTCGACCCATTCTTTCATCATATGTCAGTCCCGCCATCCTGGGAATTAACCTGGTGAACCAACGCTGCACTCCCTCAATAGCAAGAATGTCCTTCCTCACATTAGGTGACTACTTTCAGTGGGAGATGTACAAGGACACCCAGGTCTCATTGCACCTCCCCTTTTCCTAATCTGACACCATTTAGATAATAATTTGCCTTCTTGTTCTTGCCACCAAAGCAGATAGCCTCACATTTATCTACATTATACTGCATCTGCCATGCATCTGCCCACTTATCCACTCTATCCAAGTCACCCTGCAGCCTCATAGCATCCTCCTCGCAGCTCACACTGCCACCCAGCTTTGTGTCAACTTGGCCAACTTGGAGGTTACATTTAATTCCTTTGTCTCAATCATATATGGGGTTCCAGCACTGAGCCCTGTGGCACCCCACTAGTCATTGTTTGCCATTCTAAAAAGGACCCGTTAATTCCTCCTCTTTGCTTCCTGTCTACCAACCAATTCTCTATCCATGTCAATACCCTACCCCCAATACCACGTGCTCTAATTTTGCACACTGCCTCAGGTTCCTATAAAATCTTTCCCCCTTCACCATAAACCTATGTCCTCTGGTTCTCAATGCCCTTACTCTGGACAAGAGACTCCCTGCATCTACCCGATCTATTCCTCTCACGATTTTGTACACCCTCTATAAGCTCACCCCTCATTCTCCTGTGCTCTGGGGAATAAAGTTCCAGTCCCTGTAGGGAGAGGTTTTACTACTGAGCACCACCTCAAAACCAGGACTGAATCACTCCGGCATGGTTCAGCCCCTCCGTTTTTATGATGGTATTTAATTCCTCATGCTGTAAAGAACAAACACAACATTAACTTTTAGAGCTCTTAAGTACCAGTTACAAGACGTACCTCCATCAAAGCTGCCGTCGCCTGGGGTAATAAAGCAAAATTAAAAGGCATTAATAGTCTGTCATCAGGCGTGACATAAATCAGGAGTGCCAGAGCTCTGCTGTGAGAGTGTGCTCGACTGCAGCTGGGCAGAGTGCTGCACAACAGTGGCACAACCTGCATTGGTGTATCACCAGCAACAACAGCGCCACTGCATTTAATGCCACCTTTTAGTTTAGCTTAGTTTTAGTTTTAGGGACCAGAACTACACATACTCCACTAAATGCAGTCTAACCAATATTGAGCACAACTTGTCAAACTTTATGGGATATTAGAATGGAGATGAGGGGGAATGCCTTTAGCCAGGGGGTGGTGAATCTGTGGAATTCACTGCCACAGATGGCGGTGGAGACCAAGTCATTAGGTGTTTTTAAAGCGAAGATTGATAGGTTCTTGATTAGGAAAGATGTCAAACGTTACTGGGAGAAAACAGGAAAATGAGGTTGAGAGGTACACAATGATCAGCCGTGATTGAATGTTGGAGCAGCCTCGATGGGCCGAATGGTAGTAAACAAATTATCCATGTGCATACATCATAAGATCATAAGGCACAGGGGCAGAATTAGGGCTCAATTCTGCTCCTATGTCTTATCTTATGAATACACAGAGGGATTATTTACTTACTAGTAACAGAATGAAAGTCATGAACGATAGAAGCAGAATTAGGCCATTTGGCCCATCAGGTCTGCTTCATCATTCAATCATGGCTGATCTATCTCTCCCTCATGACCCCATTTTCCTGCCTTATCCCCATAACCCCTAACATTTCTACTAGTCAAGAATGAAGGCCAGCCATGGTCTTAAAGGAGAAGGGGAGGGGTGGGGCGAGGGGGGGGTTAAGTCATACAGCATGGAAACAGGAACTTCAGCCCAACTTGCCCAAACCGACCAACATGTCCCATCTACACTAAGCCCACCTGCCTGTGTTTGGCCCATATCCCTCTACACTTATCCAATCCATGTACCTGTCTAAATGTTTCTTAAACATTGCGATAGTACCTGCCTCAACTACCTCCTCCAGCAGCTCAATCCATACACCCACCACCCTTTGTGTGGAAAAAGTTACCCCTTCGTTTCCTATTAAATCTTTTTCCCTTCACCTTATACCTATGTCCTCTGGTTCTTGATTGCCCTACTCTGGGCAAGAGACTGTGCGTTTACCCGATCTATTCCTCTCATGATCCTGTACACCTCTATAAAATCACCTCTCATCCTCCTGCACTCCAAGGAATAGAGTCCCAGCCTGTTCAACCTCTCCCTATAGTTCAGGCCCTTGAGTCCTGGCAACTGTCTCACAAATCTTCTCTGCGCCCTTTTCAGGGTTCTAATATAACTAATCAATACCTGACTGCTGTTTGACTTTTTTTTTAAATCACTTGCATAGTGCCTTTTAATATTCCTCAACACATTACAAAAATAATTCACTGGCTGCAAAGTGTTTTGTTATATGGGAAATACAATGGTAAGGGTATTGAGTATAAGAATCAGGAAGTAAGTGTGTGCGCGCGCGCGTGTGCGATGAGGGGGCGGTGTGTGTGTGTGTGTGTGTGTGGGTGTGTGTGTGTATGTGTGTGTGTGTGTGTGTGTGTGTGTGTGTGTGTGTGTAGTGTGTGTGTGTGTGTGTGTGTGTGTGTGTATGTGTGTGTGGGTGTGTGTGTGTGTGTGTGTGTGTGTGTGTGTGTGTGTGTGTGTGTGTGTGTGTGTGTGTGTGTGTGTGTGGGTGTGTGTGTGTGTGTGTGTGTGTGTGTGTGTGTGTGTGTGTGTGGGGGTGTGTGTGTGTGTGTGTGTGTGTGTGTGTGTGTGTGTGTGTGTGTGTGTGTGTGTGGCGGTGTGCGTGTGAGGGGGCAGCGTGTGTGTGTGTGGGGGCATTCTGTAATTAACCGTATTCATGTACGCCAATAATCCCACTGATCTGTATGTAAAAAAAGGAATCTCACTGTACCTTGGTACACGTGATAACAAAGAACCATTGAACTATAGATGGACGATGTGGACTCTGTGGGCTTCAGTGGACTTGAAGGGATTGTGTCCATGCTGTATCTCTAAACAAAAAGAAAGGCGGTGTCTTACTGCCATCACTGGCCTGGACTTCATTTGGAACCTACGGAGAAATCTTACTACACCATTTTGTGAGGTGTTAACTAATAAGAAACTTCCGTCAGATCATCCATGACTGTGAGAAGGAATGATTCCGTGCCAGCTACATTAGAAAATCTTAATTAGTCCCTCTTCATGTAGTCTGCTGCTATCAAAGCTCCATTAGAAGATAAATTTACTACATCATTAATATTCCTGTTAAATCACTCTACTCGCTGGTTTAAGATCTAACCCTATCACTGCTCCCCACTGTGTTTCAAAGTAGTTTCTGAGTACTATGAACAAGATACTGACAGCTTGCCTTCAAACCCCATTCCCTTCACAGTCCTAGTTTATATAATTGTATCGATTGCAGGTACAGCATGGAAACAGGCCCTTTGGCCTATCGAGTCTCGACCATTAATCGCCTGTTCACACTCGTTTAGTTCGATTGCAGGTACAGCGCATAAACAGGCCCTTCGGTCGACTGAATCCATGCTAACCAGCGATCACCACGTACACTAGCACCATCCTACATACTAGGGACAATTTGCAATCTTTACCAAAGCCAATTTGCTTAAAAACCTAAAACCTGTGCGTATTTGGAATGTGGGAGCAAACCGGAGCATACGGAGAAAACCCACGCTGTCAGAGGGAGAACGTACAAACTCCGTACAGACAGCACCGGTAGTCAGGAAGTTTCCTTGATGTATAATTCTGTGACTATCTAGATGCTTCTTAACCATTAATTATCAAAACTTGACATCTTGAAGTAATGAAGCAAGAACAGAAAATGCTGGAAAATCAATGCAGGTCAGGCATTTTTGATATTCAACCTGAAGTGATTCCTTTGAATCAAGTGTAGAGCTTCCAACTAGTGGATCAGTACAGTACAGGAACATGCCCTTCAGACCACAATGTCGATGATGAACATAATGCCAAAACCATCTCTTATCTGCCTGCACATGATCCATACCCCTTCATTCCCTGCATATCCATGCATATGCCCTAAAGTCTTGCAAATGCCACTATTGTATCTGCTTGAAGCCCCCCCCCCCCCCCATGCAGCATGTTCACCCTCTGTGTAAAAACCTTGCCCCACATATCGCCATTAAACGTTGCCCCTCTCAATTTAACGCTATGCCCTCTAATATTAGATTTATCCATCCTGGGAAAAAGCTTCTGGCTGTTTATCCTATCTATAGCCTCATCATTGAAGAACGATTGTGATCTCATGGGCAATGGAATATAACGTGTCGTCATCCAGTTTGGTGGAAAAAATAGAAAGAGTGGTTTTTAAAGGGTGAGGGATTGAGATGTGCTGGAGCTCAGACTCTCTGAAGGACATAGATTTGCGATGTTATGGTCAGGATCCTTCTTCAGACTTCTCCAGATAGACTGGGCTTATTTTGGAGCTTCTCAATGGATTACTAGAACTTGCATCATTACTGCAATTCATAGTGGAGCTACTGTACTTGGACTTCACGATTCAGGCCGAGGTGTGACAGTAACCCTTAATGCAGCTCACCTCCTGTAGAAAGCATTTTATCTGGATACATCACAGCATGGTTTGGGAACAGCTCAATCCAAGACCACAAGAAAATGCAGGGAATTGTTGACGCAGCCCAGACCATCACACAAACGAACCTCCCTTCCATTGACTCCATCTACACTTCACGCCGCTGCCTCAGTAAGGCCACCAGCATAATCAAGGACAACTGAACCATCCTGTCACCAACTGGAGAATGGCCCTGACCTGCCATCTACCTCATTGGAGACCCTCGGATTATCTTTAATTGGATTATCTTTACTGGATTTTATCTTGCGGTAAACATTATTCCCTTTATCCTATCTTTGTACATTTTGGAATGCTCGATTGTAATCGTGTATAGTCTTTCCACTTACTGGTTAGCGCGTAACTAAAAGCTTTTCACTGTACCTCGGTACATGTCACAATAAACAAAACCAAATTGTGGTGCACTTACCTAAGGTATTAAAATATTATGCAGATTCTTCAAGATACCTTTTCAACAATAGAAAACTATACATTGCCTTCTGGAAGAATAGCAACTGTGCTTGGAGAACTGCGTATTCATTCAGTGGCGTGTGGGTTGTAGAGAGCTCCCAGGACCAATAGTACAAGCTCAATGTGCTATTCCATAGAACAGCGAGCAGTACAGCACAGGAATGTCAGTACAGTGTCAGTACAGTACAGTACAGTACAGTACAGTACAGGACAGGACAGGACAGTATAGCCCACAATGTCAGTGCTGAACATGATGGCCAGACCATCACTTATCTGCCTGTACATAACCCATCTCTTTCCAAGGGACGGCACAGTGGCGCAGCGGTAGAGTTGCTGTTTTTTACAGCGCCAGAGCCAGCGTAGTTGGATCCTGACTACCGATGTTATCTGTATGGAGTTTGTACGTTCTCTCTATGACCGCGTAGGTTTTTCTCCGGGTGCTCCGGTTTCCTCCCACACTCCAAAGTCGTACAGGTTTGTAGGTTAATTGGCTCTGATAGTGATTGTAAATTGTCCCTAGTGTGTTGGATAGTGTAATGGATCGCTGGTCGGCACGGACTCGGTGGGCCGAAGGGGCTGTTTCCACTGTGTCTCTAACCTAAACAAAAGTACAAACCTGCACGTCTTTGGGAAGTTGTGGGAAACCGGAGCTCCTGGAGGAAATCCACACAGTTGCAGGGAGAATGTGCAATCTCCGAGGTCAAGAACGAACCCAGTTCTCTGCCAGTGCAAGGCAGCAGCAGCTCTACCACTGCGCCACTGTTCCAACAGTTAATGGGATCTTGCTGTGCATGACATGACAGGCCAGCTGACCGTGGCACAGGTGTAAATACGTCGTAACTCAAGATTCACTGAAGCAATCTGATATGGAGAGAGCATGCACACAGTAAATGGATCCAACCTCACTGCATGTTGTATCATTTCAGACCACAGAAAGGCATAGAGTTGTACAGCATGGAAACAAGCCCTTCGGCCCGACTCATCCATGCTGACCAAGATATTCATCTGAACACAAAGTGCTGGAATAACTCAGTGGGTCAGACAGCATCCCTGGATAGGTGACGTTTTAGGACGGGATATTTCTTCAGACTCTAGCACTCTGACTGGTGAGAGGACGGTTCAGTAGCAGTTATCGGGCAACTGAACTGTCATCTCACCAGCTAGAGTGCAGTCCCAACCTCCCATCTACCTTACTCCAGACATTTGAACTATATTTTATTTGACTTTATCTTGCACTCAATGTTGTTTCCTTTATCCTGTATCTGTACATTGTAGACACTTTGATTGTAATCATGTGTACGTTTCTCTACAAAAACGTTTTTCACTGTTCCTCGGTGCTAAACTAAAGGGTCCCGACCCAAATCGTCACTGCACCTAGTCTGTGTGTGCCTCCTCACACCCTCAATAGCACGATGACACTTCTGTGCCATCTGAAATAGCCCCACAAACTATTCAGTCCAGGGGCAATTAGGGACAGATTAAAAACACCAGCCCTACCAGAGAATGAATAAAATGATCAAAGTCTATGGCTTGCATGAATTTCCATATCATATTGGATTGTACAAAGATGAGCACAATTGGTCATTTGATGGAGTGCTAAAGTTTACCTAATATCAACTCATTGGGGCCTACTTTGAATTATTTGGTAATGGAAGAAAAAGTGGCTAATATAAATCAGCAAACTGGGAGATTTTTGCATTAAAGAAAGTGTCAGGGACCAATTACTGAAAAGCGCTGTTATATTTCTTTTGTAGTTGCTAAAATCCCAGCTAATGCGCCTCTGCAGCCGCTGCAGTTGCTGCGTGCCTCTGCAATGCATGATGTCATGGTGTATGCTATGTGGTGATAAATCCCCATCAGTGGGGTTAATCAGACGAACACAAATGAGGCTCAAGGGGGTTAATTCATCAGTACTTGTCTCCGCTCTGTCTGCTGTTATAACCTTGCCCCGTTCAAGTAACCAATGTTTATCAGAGTGCGACGTACGTGAATTCTTACAAATGGATATCCAAAGAAATGATGTGCAGATTGCATCAGAGGGATGCATGCATCAAACATCGGAGCACTATCGAGAGCGATGAATGGAATTAGCTCATGGACATGCAGGCAGTGGAGGGATATGGATTATGTGCAGGCAGAGAAGGGTACGCTGTGAAAGGTTACGAGAAGAAGGCAAGAGACTGGGGTTGGGAGGGAAAGGAAGATCAGCCATGATGGAATGGCAGAGCAGACTCAATGGACTGAATGGCCTCTTCTGCTCCTATGTCTTCTGTTTGACTATGATTCTATCTTTGGGAGTGATGGAAGCAGATACATTTGCGGCATTTAAAGATTTGGGCTTGAGTTTAGTTTATTGTCATGTGTATTGAGGTACAGTGAAAAGCTTTTGTTGCATGCTAACCAGTCAGCGGAAAGACAATACATGATTACAATCGAGCCATCTACAGTGTACAGATACATGATAATGGGAATAACGTTTAATGCACGATAAAGTCCAGTAAGCTCCGAGAGTCCGAGGGTCTCCAACGAGATAGACAAGAGACTTTTGGATAGGCATAATTGGATATGCAGGAAATGAATTTCATTGTTCAGTTTCGGGACATGACAATAAAACACGCTTATCTCTCTTGACTCTATGGGAAGGCTATGGGTTATGTTCAGGCAGATAAGTAATGGTCTGGGTATCATGTTTGCAACAGACATTATGGGCTGAAGGGCCTGTTTCTGTTCTTACTGTTCTATGGAACAGCATATTGAGATGGTGCAACTTGTGCAAGAGTCAAGAGTGTTTATAGAGTGCCCCTATCCAGTAGGGGGTGGATGAGAAAGTGGGCTCGCACCAAACTAGTGAGAATGATGGTCAGCATGAAGCCGGTGGGCCGAAGGGCCTGCTTCCATTGCTGTATCTTTCAACCCAATCAAGGACGTCACCCTCCCCCTGGGCTTTGAACCTGGAGACGGTACGACGGTGGAAGTGAAGGCACATTTGCATCCAGCGTATAATAGATTCCTTTTGAAGTTGTGGGACGAGCACTAGAGGGACTGGGGAGTGGATTTGCACAGGGGGTGCTGCTCGTAATCAAGCTGACCGTGTGCAGACACAACACCCATCGTGCTTGGGTACCGCAACAAAGAGCCAGGCAGCATGACCACAATGTAATAAAAAAGGAACTCCAGATGCTGGTTTAGAGGGTGGTGCAGTGGTTGAGCAGCTGCTTTACAGTACCAGAGACCAGGGTTCCATCCTGATTACAGGTGCTTATTGTACAGAGTTAGTAGGTTCTCTCCATGATCTGCGTGGGTTTTCTCCGGATGCTCCGGTTTCCTCCCGTGCTCCAAAGTTTGTAGGTTAATTGGCTTGGTATAATTGTAAATTGTCCCTAGTGTGTAGGATGGAGTTAGTGTGTGGGCATTAGTGAGCCCAAGGGCCTGTTTCTGCGCTGTATAAATCTAAAAGTAAAACAAAGATAGACACAAAATGCTGGAGTAACTCAGCGAGTCAGGCAGCATCTCTGGAGAGCATGGACAGGTGAGGTTTCTTCAGACTGATGGGCAGGGGGGTGGAAAAGCAAGAAGTACCAATACTAATCGGGGCTGGCAACAAATAACTTCAGGCAGGGAAGCCAATTGTTGGCTAGGGACAGCAATGAACGCAAGATTAGTTGGCCTTTATAAATTGCCCCTAGTGTGTGGGGAGATGGGAAAGTGGGATAACATGAACAGGCGATTGATGGTTGGCATGGACTCAATGGGCCGAAGGGCCTGTTTTCATGCTGCATACTAAACCTACAAACCTGCATGTCTTGGAGATGTGGGAAGAAAAGTGCTGGAGTAACTCAATGGATCAGGCAGCATCTATGGAGAAGATAAATAGTTTAGAGATAAAGAGTGAAAACAGGCCCTTCGGCCCACTGAGCGCCAGCCTATCATCGATCACCCATTCACACTAATTCTATGTTATTTCACTTTCTCATCTTGATTCTTGGCTTCCTGGTCCTCCAAAAATAGTTTAAATGGAATTCAAACTGGAGGTGGCGGAGGGTGGACTTAAGCAAAAAAATGGTTTCATCCACTTTCTACACACTAGGGGCAATGTACAGAAGCTGATTAACCTACAAACCTGCACATCTTTGTGATGTGGGAGGAAAACTGGAGCAACGAGAGAAAACTGATGTGGTCACAGGGAGAATGTGCAAACTCCGTACAGACAGCACCCGAGGTCAGGATCAAACCCGGCACTGTTAGGCAGCAGGTCTGCCAGCTGCGCCATTGTGCCGCTCCCTACAATAAATAAAATATGCATTTTCACTTCTCTGGCACCTTTCAAAAGGAAGAAACTGAAGTGGATCAAGGAGCAGGCCTTCATTCAGTAGGCCCTTACTAGGCCTCACAGCTTCCGGCTTGAGTTTAATCTCTCAGTGCTAACAATGCTTTTGCTTTTTCAAGTGGCTTTATTGAATTTTCAGCTGCACACACTGAAGCAAAATTGTGAAATCACTACTTTTGAAAGCAAATATTGAACCTTGATGTGTGACTCCAATGAAGAATCAATTGGATTCACACAGGCATGGAAAGTGTTCCCACAACAGATCGGTTCCCGGGCTGGGTTATGTTGGGGGAAGCAGGCAGTCTGGCGCATCTTAACAGGATCTGACAGTGGCAATCACTCTCCCAATAACATTTCATCTGCGGCTCAATCACGACCTTGTGTGGAAACAATTAGGAATTTATTGACAATGCATTAAACCCTCTCACCTCACCTCCAGTACCAAACCGTTTAAAGAGAACAGCTCTATTAATGTGTGTAAAATCACGATTGGGTAGATGCACGGTCTCTTGCCCAGAGTACGGGAATCAAGCACCAGAGGACATAGGTTTAAGGTGAGGGGGGAAAGATTTTATAGGAATCTGCGGCGTAACATTTTCATTCATAGGGTGGTGGGTGTATGGAACGAGCTACCAGTTCACTTGCATCTCCTCCAACTACATCTACTGTCTCCGATGTTCCAGGTATGGGCTCTTATATATCAGCGAGACCAAGCTCAGACTGGGCGATCATTCTGCTGATCATCTTTCCTCAATCTGCTGGATCTCCTGATTGCTGGCCATTTTAACTCCCTTTCCCATTCCCACACTGACCTTTGTGTCCTGGGCCTCCTCCACTGTCAGAGTGAGGCCACACACAAACTGGAGGAACAGCACCTCATATTCCGCTTGAGTAGCTTACAACCCAGGTAACACGCCTACCCCTTCCCCCGACGTTCTCTATTCTATGCCCCCTCCTCCCACCATCCCATTCTTCTCCCCCCTCTCCCCATCCCCTGTCCCCTTTCACCTATATCCCTCCCTTTGCATATACATTTCTTCTTGTCTTCTCTCCTTATCCGACACCCTACAATCACTCCTTTGCCCCTCTCCCCTGTGCCCCACCTGGACTCACACCTATTTCTCCTCTTCCACCTCCCCCTCCATCTACATTCCTTCATCTGGCTTCACAGTTTGCAACGCCTCAATCCTTTTGTCTCACCTTCTGTCTTTTCATCTCTGGCCCTTGTCCAACCATCTGCCTATCAACCCCCCTCCCTCACCTGTGTAGTTTAGTTTAGTTTCGAGATACAGCACAGAAACAGGCCCTTCGGCCCACCCTGTTCGTGCTGACCAGCAATCCCTGCACATTAACACCATCCTACACACATTTGGGACAATTTTACCCAGCCAATTAACCTACAAACCTGTACGTCTTTGGAGTGCGGGAGGAAACATTAGATTCTTGGAAAAAACCGATGTGGTCGCTGGGAGAAGGTACAATCTCTGCACAGGCAGCACTCGTAGTCCGGATCAAACCCGGGTCTCTGGTGCTGCAAAGCAGCAACTCTACCGCTGTGCCACCGTGTGTTCACCTATTAGCTGCCACGCTTTGTCCTGCCCCATCTCTCTCCCAGCTTTCCCCCCTTCCCCCTTACAATCAGTCTGAAGAAATGTCCCGACCTGAGACGTCACCTGTCCCTGTTCTCTGGGATTGCTGATTGATCCCCTGAGTTACTCCAGCACATTGTGTCTTTTTTGTTGCCGTAAACCAGCATCTGCAGTTCCTAGTTTCTACATAATAGGGCTAAATGCTTTACACATAGAACATCTAATGAATAAAAACTGGAGTCAGATAAATAGACACAGGTAGATTGACAGTTTGAATAAATAGACTGCGAGGCAAATAATTATTAAATAGATGTGCCATAATATAAATAAACATGGGATTAGTTAGAGATATGCACAGAAAGGCAGATACAGGTCCACCTTCAATATTATGGCACACTTGGTTCCAGAACCTACTGGATTACCCGTTTTGCAGAACCAACAGAGGTCACGGCCTCGGGGGTGGGGTGGGGAGGGGGAGGAGATACCGACCGGCGTTGATCGGAGTTACAGAGCCCCGGCCGCAGGGGGCCGGCGGTGGAGCTGTACAAGAAACCGAAGAAGCAGGACCGCAGGTCATAGCCTCAGAATTAAAGGATGTTCCTTTAAGAAGGAGATGAGGAAGAATTTATTTCGTCAGAGGGTGGTGAATCTGTGGAATTCTTTGCCACTGAGGGCTGTGGAGGCCAAGTCAAAGGCAGAGTTAGATAGATTCTTGATTTGTACAGGTATCATGGGTTATGGGGAGAAGGCAGGAGAATGGGGTTAGGAGGGAGAGATAGATCACCCATGATTGAATGGCGGAGTAGACCTGTTGGGCCGCATGGCCCAATTCTGCTCCTATCACTTATGACCTTTTGATGCTAGAATCTTGAGCAAAATGCAGAGGGCTGGATGAGCTCAGGCAGCACCTATGGAGGGAATGGGCAGGCGGCATTTCGTGTTGGAACCCTTCTTCAGACATCGCCTCCATATTCCCACCACAGATGCTGCCCGACCTGCTGAATTCATCCAGCACTGTTTTTTAGACAGTACGATCCATAGGTTGAAGTGTAGAAACAAAGAACTGCAGATGCTGGTTTACAATGAAAGACACAAAGTGCTGGAGTAACTCATCGGGTTAGCAGGCTATCCCTAGATGGGTGACTTTTTGGGTTGGGACCCTTCTTCAGGCTGATTGTTGGGGGATGGTGGATGGAGGAGAAAGCTGGAAGAGAGGAGGTGCAGGACAGGGCATGGCAGGTGAACACAGGTGAGGGGGGTGGCTTTGATAGGCAGTAGATTGGACAAAGGTCAGAGATGAAGAGACGGAAGGTGTGAGACAAAATGAGTTGCAATTTGTGAAGCCAGAAGAAGGAATGTATGTGGATGGGGTGAAATAGATTTTAGACTTCGGGGATGCAGCGTGAAAATAGGTCCCTCGGCCCAACAAGTCCATGTCGACTAGCGATCACCCCATAGACTGGCACTATCTTACACACTAGGGACAATTTACACAAGCCAATTAACCTACAAACCTGTACGTCTTTGGAGTGTGGGGGGAAATTGGAGCACCTGGAGAAAACCCACGCGGTCACAGGGAGAAGGTACAAACTCTGCACCAGTTGTCAGGATCGAACCCAAGTCTCGGGCGCTATACGGCAGCGACTCGACTGATGCGCCATGCCGCCCAAGTAGGTGAAAGTTCAGGAGGGACAAAGGGGAGAAGGGGGTGGGGGAGGAATGGTATATGTTTATATGTTGTTGTACAGATGGGGGAGTCAGTTACTTTAATGAGACCTGAACGTTGCATGAATCACAACAAGTTGCCCTCCAGGTGGGATACTCGGTGCCAGGGTGGGGGATGGCCAGGGTGAGAGATGGTGATCCCAGCCCCAGCCTAGGCTCTTGCTTTGTGGCTCCGCCAAGCAATCAGCTGGAAAAGGTATTGAGTCGGGCCAGCTGTTGCTTGCGGTCATCGTTATCAGCAGCTGCACACTTCCAAGTGACTACATGAGGGAGGTGCGGGCCAACAGCTGAGTTTCACTGTGTGTTTCACTCGTTATCACCTTCTCCACAGCCAACAATGGACCATTGTGGGCTCCACCTTTCCTTGATCATTGTGGTTAGCTTTGATTTGTCCTTTTGCTTATCTCTCATTCATTTGTTCTATGTACGTTTTGATTCTCAGTCTGAAGAAGGGTCTCGACCTGAATTGTCACCTATTCCTTTTCTCCAGAGATGCTGCCTGACCCACTAAGTTACTCCAACACTTTGTGACTATCTCCGGTGTAAACCAGCATCTGCAGTTCCTTCCTACATAAAGAGCTGCCGTTGGGATGTGGCGTTCTGGTCTGCCCACTCGCACTGCCGTCGATCGGAGACGGTGCAGGAATGAGTCTTCATTGTGTTGGTCCTTGTGCAGCTCCTTGGCCAGCAAGATCACAGTGTTACTGAGGTTCTTCACTAAATTATGGGCCCTAGGAGGGCACACTGCCGGTCTCAACATTCTGCAGTAACTCAGCGGGTCAGGCAGCATCTCCGGAGAACATGGATGTGAGCTTTCGGGTCGGGACCAATGTTCAGCCGCACTGACGCCTCTCCTTCTTCCGGAGACTGAGGAAATCCGGCATGTCTCCAGCGACTCTAATAAACCTACAGATGCACCATAGAAGGTCGGGTTCCAGCACAGCTTGGTTTGAGAATAGCTCTGCCCAAGAACATAAGAAATTGCAGAGGGCTGTGGGTGTGGCCCAGTCCATCGCCCGGACCAGACTCCCCACCATCGACTCCATCCACACTTGTCCCAACCCGTCATTCCTTCTTCTCCTTGCTCCCGACGAGAAGCTTGAACGCGTTCACCACCGTTCACGGAAACAGATTCTTCCCGTCTGCTATCAGGCTTACTAAATGGTCCTTCCATAAACTAGGGCACTGTCCGATTCACCTCTACACCATTGCGACATTGGACTATGTCTAAGGAACTGATGCGCTGCAATGCTGAGAACTATATTTTGCACTCTGTATCTTCCCCTTTGCTCTACCTATTGTACTTGAGTTTGGCTTGATTGCATTGATGTATAGTATTATCTGATCTGTTTGGATAGCATGCAAAACAAAGCTTTTCACAGTACCCCAGTGCACATGCTAATAATAAACCACCTACCTACCAACAGGTCTGGAATCATATACAGTAATCCTCTGTTTTTACGGACCATTTTATCACGGATTTCGGATATGGCGGACGGACCTACCGAACGTTGCCACCAGGCTGGGCTGCCGACACCGCCCCCGACCTGTATAACCTCCATAGCCGCTCCCTTGCCTCCGCCACCACCACCTGTATTGATGTATTGAGATCTTGGACCTTTGGCTCCCAGAGCAGGTAAGGCTTTGCTTTAATGTTTCACCTCTGTCAGTGCAGTTGTTGCTCAGCCTAAATGTTACTGTCGGCTCTCTACACATGAAATGCCACATATTACACTCTGTAATAGTGGGGACAAACAGTAATAACACAGACTATCCACCCCCTTGCTCGCCTCTATAGTCCATTATAACGAGGGTTTACCGCATAATGATCAGCCATGATCATATTGAATGGCGGTGCAGGCTCGAAGGGCCGAATGGCCTACTGCTGCACCTAATTTCTATGTTTCTATAAGTGCAACCTAAACATGGTTCTCAAGCTGGCTGGCTCTTAACTTCTCTGGTGGACCACCAAGCCAATGGGAGTTGGACAATAAACACCACTCTCAGCATGGTGTGGGAAGGAACTGCGGATGCTGGTTTACACCGAAGATAGGCACAAAGTGCTGCAGTAACCCAGGGGGTCAGGCAGCATCTCTGGAGAATAAGAATAGGTGATGTTTCGGGTTGAGACCCTTCTTCAGACTCGTCTTCAGTCTGAAGTATGGTCACAACCCGAAATGTCACCTATCTATGTTCTCCAGAGATGCTGCCTGACCCACTGGGTTACTCCAGCACTTTGTGCCAAACATCATTGACAGCTGCAAGCTGCAAACAAAATCCCTGCGTATTACTTCCTACAAAACACAAATGATCTCCAAAATGATTTTCTGCCTGAGCTGGAAGAGTGGCACATGCAATGAGCAGGGAAAGGCCTTAAACCATTAACATGCGTGTAATTATCACACAGCATGAGCAAGACAGAGAGCAGTAATAGGCTGCAAATTAGTGTTGGTAAATTTAATGTACAAGCACTTAGTGTTCTCATTTCAAGAAGTCCCTCTGCTATTTTCACAGTGACTTTCACCTGCTTCAAATAAACAGACCAAACACCTCTGTCAAAATGCTGGGTAGGAATTTGAGATAAGTACCTTCAATGATTTGACAATAATATCAGCAAGGGTATTCATTTCTTGCCTGGCATAGAAGGACATTACCACACTTTACTTTGTGTTGCTGCTGAATATTAAATGAATTTCCTTGTTCTATGCAACTACCGCATTGGCCTCAGAATCTCCTACACTCTAAGTTTAGACTTTAGAGATACAGTAGGGAAACAGGCCCACCGTGTCCACACTGGCCAGCGATCCCCTGACACTAACATGATCCAACACATGAGGCCCTATTTACAATTTTACCGAAGCTAATTGACCTACAAACCTGTACGTCTTTGAAGTGTGGGAGGAAACTGGAGCACCCGGAGAAAACCCACGCGGTCACAGGGAGAACATACAAACTCCGTACAGACAGCACCCGTAGTCAGGATGGAACCCGGGTCTCTGGCACAGTGAGGCAGCAACTCTACTGCTGCACCACAGGGCCGCCTCTCTTCTCATCCACTCCTCAGCCTCCTTCATGTAATAAGCTGAGCATGCGGGACTGAATCGGAGATGGTTACAGTCTACGTAACTGAAGCAGCGATCAGCTACCATCAGGCTAAAACTAGGCTGCAGCAGAAAAACAATTCCTTCTTTGCTGGTGTGAAATTCTAAAATGAAAAAGAAAACGGCATCCAATTTGGACGTTCACCAGGCATGCCAAAGGACTTGCTAATTCACAGCTGCCAGTATTTCTCAAATGATATTACTTGGCCTGGCCCCTACTTTTCACATATGCTCAAATACAGATGCATTCCCATTGCACCGGCCCAAACTGACAGATACATTAAAGACAGGCACAAAAAGCTGGAGTAACTCAGCGGGTCAGGCAGCATGTCTGGAGAACATAGATAAGTGACATTTCGGGTTGTGACCATTCTTCAGACAGAATGTCAGGGGAAAGGGAAACGAGATATATGAAAAGGTACAAGGAAACAAATGAGTGAAAGGTTTGCAAACTAGCGTGGGTGGGGGAGGGTCAAGTGACACTTGAGAGGGGATGCAAGTGTTACTTGAAATTAGAGATATCACCATTCATACCGCTGGGTTGTATGTTATCTTGATGTATACTGAGATGTAGACTTTGTTTGCATGCTACGCAGTCAAATTATACGATTCATGAATACAATTCAACCCATGGCACAAGTGGAACTGGCAGGGCAAAGAGCAAAAATACCAGAGTGCAGAACATGATGTTGCATCGTTACCCCATTACATCAGGGCAGCACGGTGGCGCAGCGGTAGAGTTGCTGCCTTACAACGTCAGAGACCCGGGTTCCATCCTGACTATGGATGCTGGCTGTATAGAGTTTGTACGTTCGATTTCCTCCCACACTCCAAAGACGTCCAGGTTTGTAGGTTGACACAAAACGCCAGAGAAACTCAGCCGGACAGGCAGTTGAGACAGGCTATCCTGCTCAGTTACTCCAGCATTTTGTGTCTACCTTTGGTTTAAACCAGCATCTGCAGTTCCTTTCTACAACAGGTTTGTAGGTTTATTGATTTCAGTAAAATTGTAAATTGGCCCCTACTGTGTAGGCTTGTGCTAGTGTATGGGATGATGGCAGGTCGGCACGGACCCGGTGGGCCGAAGGGACTGTTTCTGTGCTGCATCTCTGAAGTCTAAATTAATGGACAGACACAGCATGGAAACAGGCCCTTCGGCCCACCGAGTCCACAGCGACCATCGATCACCCATTCACACATTAGTCCCATGTTATCTCACTTTCTTTGAAAACAAGAGTGAAACTTTTTAACTCGGTCTTGCCAGAGAAAGACAGCTTTGCAACACTTACGCAATGCACTCCTTGTAGCGAGCTTTATCTGCGAGGGACAATTAAATGAACAATTAAAACATATAACCTTGGCACTGTCAGTCAAATGCCATCCAAAGAGCTTGGCATCATTGTTGAGTGGATGCTACCTTGGGAACATTGTGACGCCAGTAAATACTACACTTTGATAAAGGAGTATCCTTTCAGCAAACCATTAGCAGAAAGAGTTCCAGATTAAAACATAATCACCTCTGCAAGTGAATACATAATGTGCACTATTATCACTCCTTCTGCATTATTCTGCATGGGAGAAAGGAGAAAGAATCCATTTGTATCTCGGTGGCGAAGTGACATTAAATTACTGATATGAAAATGCACAGCACAGGAAAAAGTTAGAGGCAGCGCAAGTTCTCATGCTTGTGTTCGACCCCTGTTGCTGGAATTTCCCCAGACCTTCTGAAACTCTGTGTTCTCAGTCATCAATTTTAAGGCGGCAGAGGCACAGTGGTAAGAGTTGCTGCCTTTCAGCGTCAGAGATCCAGGTTCGATCCAGAGTCAGAGTCAGAGAGTCAGAGTCAGAGTCAGAGTCAATTTAATTGTCATTTGGACCCCTGGAGGTCCAAACGAAATGCCGTTTCTGCAGCCATACATTACATACAAATAGACCCCAGACACAACAATAATTACAGTTAACATAAACATCCATCACATAGCTGTGATGGAAGGTACGATGTCAGAGTCAAAGTCATGCTGGCGATGGCGATTGTCCCGCGGCCATTAAAGCCACGCGGGGTGGTGCGAGGTCCCTGACTACGGGTACTGTCTGTGTGGAGTTTGTACATGCTGGGTTTTCCCCGGGTGTTCCAGTTTTATCCCACACTCCATAGACGTACAGGTTTGTAGGTTAATTGGCTTCAGTAAAAACTGTAAATTGCTCCAATGTGTGCTAGTGCTAAGGGTGATCGCTGGTCGGTGCGGTGGGCCGAAGGACCTGTTTCTGCATTGTATCTCTAAACTAAAAGATAGCACAGTACAGGAACTGGCCCTTCGGCCCATCATTGTTTGGCGCCATCCATGTTGGCAAGCTAAACTAAACACCACAGCCTGCATTTGGTCTACCTCCCTGTGGTCCTTGCTTTGTTCTGCCCCTCCTCCCTTCCAGCTTTCACCTCCCACCACCTCAATCAGTTTGAAGAACCAATAACTTGTTCTGGTCCAACCACATTAGCATGGCTAAGAAAGCTCACCACTGCCTCTCCTTCCTCAGAGGGCTGAGGATGTTGGGCATGTCTCCAACAACTGAGAATGAAGGGGGACCTGGCAAGGGGAGGGGAGGGGCTGCTTCCACATGTGGCGACAGGCAGTAGATAGAACCCTTTGGTGAAATGCTGTAACTTTGTCAGTAAACACTTGTTTACTGTCAAACTGAGGTCTGCTGCACAGGATTCTACTGGGTTGCAAGCAAACCAAAACTATTCACTGTACCTAGATACATGTGACAATAAGAGAATCATTGAATCATTGAATCCAGATGCTCCAAAATCATGGAAAATCAGCAACTGCGCTGCTCAAGGTGGCAAGAAATTGCAGAGAGTTGTGAACACGGCTCAGTCCATCACACATACCAACCTCACCCCTTCATTAACAGCATCTACACTTCACAATGCCCCAGAAAAGCAACTAACGTAATCAAGGTCCCGACCTAAGAGTCACCCATCCATGTTCTTCAGAAATGCTGCCTGACCCACTGAGTTACTCCAGCACTCTGAGTCTATTTTTGTAAACCGGCATCTGTAGTTCCTTGTGTCCTTGTATTCCTTGCCTGTTGATGTGCCTGTGTAAATGCCTTGTAAACATTGCTATGGAGTCCGTTTCTAGCACCACCCATGCCAGCGTGTTTCAGGCACCCCACAACTCTAACCCTGTAAATCTCTTTTAATCTTTCCGCCCCTTATCTTCAATCTATGCTGTCGAATATTTGAAATTTCCTCCCTCAGAAAAAAGACTCAGCCTACCTACCCTATGTTATCCTCCCATAATGGCATACACTTCTACCAGCCTCCAGTGCTCCAGAGAAAACAATCCAAGTTTGTCCGAACTTTCCTGATAGCTATCATTCTCCAATTCAGCAGCATCCTCTGCTGCACCCGCTCCAAAACCTCCACATCCTTCCTGTAATGGGGCAGCAGAACTGAACCTCGGCACTGTACTGGGGTAGTGGTCCCTCCACACTGCACTGGGGCAGTGCAGCATTCCATGCACACTGTGCAGCATCCCTCAACACTGCACAGAGACTGTGCAATACGCCCTGCTCCACTGCACAGGGGAACAGTGCAGCACTCCATGTGCACCATGCAAGGGGATAGTGCAGCATTGCTTTCAAACTGCACAGGGGATAATGCAGCACTCCCTTTGGACTGCACAGGAGGAAATGCAGCGCTTACTTTGCACTGCACTGGGGATAAGCAGCATTCCCACCATGCTGCACAGGGGGAAATGCAGTGCTCCCTTCGCACTGCACCGGGGATAAGCAGCATTCCCACCGTCCTTCCTCTGCACTGTTGAAGATTTCCTTCCTGTGTCATTATAATTCTGTGATACCAGGTGGCTGCTTCTGATGTAAACAGATCTGGCTTGCCGGCATCTACAGGGAGAGAAACAGTGTTAAGATTCCAGGCCCAGATCCCTCCATTGGATTTCCAATATCCGCACTGCATTTGGGGGGGAAGTTCAAATTCTTTAGACTTTAGAGATACAGCATGGAAACAGGCTCTTCGGTCCAATGTGTCAGTCTGAAGAAGGGTCTCGACCCGAAGCGTCGCTTATTCCTTTGCTCCATAGATGCTTGCTCACCCGCTGAGTTTCTCCAGCTTTTTTGTCTACCTTCGATTTTCCCAACACCTGCAGTTCTTTCTTAAACAAAACAATGGTCACCTGAACATTAGTTATATATATGTGGGACAGTTTACAGAAGCCGATTAACCTACAAACTTGCACATCTTTGGAATGTGGGAGGAAACAGGATTACCCAGAGAAAACTCACGCAGTCACAGGGTGAACGTACAAACTCCGTACAGACAGCACCCGTAGTCAGGGTTGAACCCAAGTCGCTGGCTCTACCATTTCGCTGCCATGCCGGCCATTTCTGCGGGCACGAATTTCATTGTTCCTTTGTTGGTTATATGACAATTAAACGTTCCTGGTTGACTAATTTGGGAACATTCAGAGAGGGATTATCTCGGATTCATTCCCTGGAGAAGAAAATGAAAATATATACACAATGAAGACTCAACACTTAAATATCGATCAGAGAGGCAAGACAAGCCAAAAACTGCTCCACCTTTGGATGCTGGTTGGCGAGGATGTCGGGATGTGTCAAAATCATCAGGTCTTCCAGTGCACGAGCTGATGCCTGCTGACATTTGTTTTTGTATTTAAGATTTAGGAAGGATTAGATTAATCGGTCAAGGAGAAAGTAGAGTGATTCAGGCCCGGAGTTGTCATTTAGCAGAGAGCAGGAGAGGAAGCATAGGTCACTAGCAAAGAGATTAGCACTGAAGATCTGAAAAATGTCAAATGGTTATTTCCTCTTTTAGAAATCTAATTAATATTTTAAGTCACTCCGTTTATTTTATTTTATATTCGATAGTTTCCTTGGATATAGAAGGAGGCCATTCGGCCCATTGTGCCTATGCTGGCTCTCAAAGCGATCCTGATTAGCCCTGTTAACACGCAGCACAGTAGCACAGTGGTAGAGATGCTGCCTCGGGCCGCCACATAGGTAGAAACCCGGGTTTGACCCAAGAAAGGACAAAGGAGGAGGAGCCCGAAGGCTGGGGGATGGGAGGAGACAGCAGGGGGACTGAGGAAGGGGAGGAGACAGCAAGGACTAACAAAATTGGGAGAATTCGATGTTCATGCCCCCAGGATGCAGACTCCCCAAACGGAATATGAGGTGCTGTTCTAGAAACCCGGGTTTGATCCTGGCTACGGGTGCTGTCTGTACCGAGTTTGTACATTCTCCCTGTGACCGCGTGGGGTTCCTCCGGTTTCCTCCTGCATTCCAAAGACTGCAGGTTTGTAAGTTAATTGGCTTCTGTAAATTGTCCCTGGTGTGTAGGCTAGAACCAGTGCACAGGAGATTGCTGGTTGGCGAGGATTTGGTGGGCCGAAGGGACTGTTTCCGTGCTGTATCTCTAAACTAAATAGTATTTAAATGACACTTGGACAGGTACGCGGATAGGAAAGGTTTGGAGGGCTGTGGGCCAAATGTGGTTAGGTGGAACTAGCGTAAATGGGGCATCTTGATCGGAATGGGCAAGTTGGACCGAACAGCCTGTTTCTACACACTATCATTCTATGAGGATCACCACCCTCACAGCCCATTCTCCTCCCCCATCACGCCACCTCCTCACCACGCAATCCCCCACCACCCACCACCACCTCCGAGCCACACTATGGAGTTGCTTGCAACCATTTCATCTCGTTCACAAGGTGGGGGGATTTCAATAAGCTGGTTTTCCAAGAGGCATCTGAACAGTCTTCATGTTTAGTTTATTGCCATGTGTACTGAGGTTGCGTGCTAACCAATCAGCGGAAAGACTATACGCGATTACAATTAGGCCGTCCACAGTGTACAGATACTGGATAAAGGAAAATCATTTAATGCAAGATAAAGTCCAGTAAAGTCCAATTAAAGAGTGTCCGGAGATCTCCAATGTGGTAGACGATAGCTCATGACCGCTCTCTAGTTGTTGATAAAAATGGTTCAGTTGCCTGATAACAGCTGGGATGAAACTGTCCCTGAATCTGGAGGTGTGCGTTTTCACACTTCTGTATCTCTTGCCTGATGGGAGAGGGGAGAAGAGGGAATGACTGGGGTGAGACTCGCCCTTGATTATGCTGCTGGCCTTGCCATTGGAAGGGAGGTTGGTTTACGTGATGGGCTGGGCTGTGTCCGTAACTCTTTGCAATTTCCTGCGGTCTTGGATGGAGCTGTTCCCAAACCGTGCTGTGATGCACCCTGATAAAATGCTTTCTACGTCGCATGTGTAGTAGTTGGTGAGGGTGTTGGGGACATGCTGAACTTCCTAAGCCTTCAAAGGAAGTGGAGGCATTGCTATGCTGTCTTGACAAAAGGTGAAGTTGTGAATAGACTTCCTCTACTACATATTGCTTGTCATAAAATATTGGCGGAGGGGGAGAGCGTATTCATACCTAAATCGAATGTAAGGGAAGGATGTACTAGTAATGGCAATACTCTTAACATTATTCAATGGCATCTTAAATTTTGTGGCATAAAAATATACAAGCAAAACACATTTCCATCTAAGATTGGTCTCCTAAACCTAAACGGGGAATGAGGGATAGATGTTTGCCGAGAGTTCTATCAGAACCAACAAGAATATTGATGTACAGACGGATCTTGGGGTCCAAGTCCATATCGACACGATCAAACTTTATTTGTCCTAGGAGGGAAATTGATCTTTCAACAGTCATAAAAACACAAGATACACAAAACGCAAGATACGTGAAACATGAAATTAACTTGACGAGGGGAAAGGCTTGGAGGATGCGCAAAGATTGGGGGGGGGGGGGGGGGGGGGGGGGGGGGGGGGGGGGGGGGAGAGGCATAGATAGGGTAGACAGTCAGAATCATTTATCCCAGGATGGAAATATCAAATACCAGAGGGCATAGCTTTATGGTGAGAGAAGCAAAGTTTAAAGGAGATGTGCGGGGCAAGATTTTCACGGAGGGTAGTGCGTGCCTGGAATGTGCTGCTAAGCATGGTGTTGGAGGCAGATATGATAGTGGCATTCAAGAGACTTTCAGATCGGCATATGGGTATACAGGGAATGGAGGAAAATGGATCATGTGCAGGCAGATAAGAGTAGGTCTTGGCACCATATTCGGCACAGACATTGTGGGCCAAATGGCCTGCCCCTGTGCTGCGCTGCGCTGTGTTCTATGTTCTATTTGTTCCACCCCTATCCTGTACTTGCTATTACAAGTGTATCAATTTTCATTTGCAGACACAAGAGAATACAGACTAGGAAGTCACGGTGGCGCAGCGGTAGATTTGCTGCCTTGTACGTCAGAGACCGGGTTCCATCCTGACCACGGGCGTTGTCTGTACGGTGTTTGCAGATTCTCTCTGTGACCACGTGTGCTTTCTCCGTGTGCTCCGGTTTTTTCCTACACTCTAAAGACGTACGGGCTTATAGGTTAATTGGCTTCGGTTTAAAGAAATGTAAATTGTCCAAGTGTCTAGGATAGTGTGAGTGCATGGGGTGATCGCTGGTCGGTGTGGACTCAGTAGGCCAAAGGGCCTGTTTCAGCACTGTATCTCAAAAGTCTAAAGATGCTGGGATCTGGTGCGATTAACAAACTGCTGGAAGAACTCAACTGTGGATCTGTGGTGGGTCTGCCCTCATGCAGGGTCACGACCTGAAACGTTGACCATCCCACTGCCTCCACAGATGCTGCTCGACCCGCAGAGCTCCCCTACCACTTTGTTTTTTTTTGAGTTGTTCCCTTTGTGCCTTTTTTTAAATTCATGCAGCAATTCCACCGAGTCACGTCTACTGTGTTTTTCTCTCTCTTTCCACATCGCCCGACCTGCTGACCTGTTTCCTGCATCTTCTGCTTTTATTTATAAGGAGGACACCGGAGCAGTCAAGGGTGACACCATCAGAGAAGATTAAGCAGTTTCAGGGCTCTTTTCTCTGCAGTGGAGGGTATGAAAGGGTTTGACAGGTCAGACATAAGGTGGAGCCCAGAATACAGGGGTCGTAAAGTGTCAGCCAGAAAACTAATAGATTCTTTGCATCGAGATGCTGCTGAACATGTGGAATGCCTTCTCACAAGGAGTCAAAAGCCTACATTTTACAAAGGCTTTTGACAGCCTTCAAATAATTCCTTCTGGAAAATGCTCAGAGAATGACCGGGAAAATAGTGCACGCTTTAAAACATAGAACAAGAACAGGCCCTTTGGCCCACAATGTCTGTATTGAACATGATGCCAAGACCATCATTTATCTACCTGCATGCCTCCATTCCCTGCATATCCATGTGCCTGACCAAAGATCTTTAAAATGTCACTAACGCATCTGCTGGCGGCCAAAGAAGGAGCATTCGCGTTGCGGTCCCCGTCAGGTTTACCACCTGCGAATCATTCTAACACGCTACACTAACTAACCAACTGTAACAGAAAAATGTACAACCCGGCCCAAGATGTTGGCAAGCTACAATGTCGCAAGCAAGGGTCTATTTCAGGACCGGCATTGACAGTCATCTCAGCCAACATTGAAGGCCTTTCAGCAGCCAAGCAATATCTCCTGGCTGATATCTGCTCAAGAAATGAATGTGATCACCTACTTACCTGCCCCCTTCTCCCAGTAAACCAGAAGATCCCAAGATCTTCAACCCACGTGCCAGAGCCTGTGTTATGCAGTGGCTTCCTAGTCTGTATTCTCTTGTGTCTGCAAATGAAAATTGATACACTTGTAATAGCAAGTACAGGATAGGGGTGGAACAAATAGAGCACAGGGCAGCACAGAGGCAGGCCATTTGGCCCACAATATCTGTGCCGAACATGGTGCCAAGGGGCTTAGTATGCAGTGGCTTAGAAAATTGTCGCAACACGACAAGAAGAATGCATCAGCTTCAACCACCACCCCCAGACACGGTAGGGTTGCTGCCATACAGCCCTTGCTGCACCGGAGACTCGGGTTCGATCCCGACTACGGGTGCTGTCTGTACGGAGTTTGTACGTGCTCCCCATGATCTGCGTGGGTTTTCTCCGAGATCTTCGGTTTCCTCCCACACTCCAAAGATGTACAGGTATGTACATAGGTTAATTGGCTTGGTAAATGTAAATGTAAAAATTGTCCCTGGTGTGTGTAGGATAGTGTTAATATGCGGGGATAGCTGGTCGGCGTGGACCCAGTTGGCCAAAGGACCTGTTTCCGTGCTGTATCTCTAAACTAAACTAAATAGACAGTGTGTTCCAGGCACTCACCACCCTCTATATAAAGAACTTTCCCCGCACATCTCATTTAAACTCTGCCCATCTCACCTTAAAGCTATGCCCTCTGGTATTTGATTTTTCCACTTTGGGAAAAAGATTCTGGTTGTCTATCTTATAGTAGTATAGTATATCTTTATTGTCATTTTCCTGGGTACTCGCATACCCAGAGGAAACAAAAAAACGTTGCTCAACCAGTGTCCATTCAGTGTGCAGTAAAAAATAAATAGGAATAAAAATACATATATCATGAACAAATTAAACACTCTACTCTCTACTAAACATCAACAGGCGTTCCGATCGGCAGTGGCACCACAGTGGCTCTGCTGCAGTGTGTCCAGGTTGGTGGTTGGTGCGCGATACTTTGGCAGGGGGCAAAGTCCGTTTATCAGTCTTATAGCCTGCGGGAAGAAGCTGAGGAGCATCCTGCTGGTTTTGCCTGCATCCTGCTAATGCTCCTGTACCTCTTCCCAGATGGCAGGATGGAGAATATGTGATGCGATGGGTGGTAGGGGTCTTTGATGATGGAGATGGCTCTGCTGATACATCTCTTCCTGTATATGTCCAGCAGGAAAGGGAGTGGAGCACCAATAATCCTGCTGGCGGTCTTCACAATCCTGTCTTGTATGGTGCCGTTCGTACGCCTTGCAGCTCCCGAACCAGGAAGTGAAGTGAGGTTAATGTGCTCTCGATTGTCCCCCTATAAAAAGTTCGTAGGTGTGTAGTGGGGAGACCTGCTTTCCGTAGTCTTCGGAGAGGGTGTAGTCGCTGCTGGGCTCTCTTGACCAGTGCTGTGGTGTTGGTCGTGGACGTCAGGCCATCTGACAGGTGGAGTCCGAGGAACTTCACGCTGCTGACCCTTTCCACATCAGTTCCATCGATGTGCAGAGGTGTATGGTGTTGTTTTCCCGCCCTCCTGAAGTCAACCACCATCTCCTTAGTTTTTCCCACGTTGAGAATGAGGTTGTGGGATTTGCACCATCCTGTGAGCAGCTCCACCTCCATCCTGTACGCCGATTCATCATTGTCACTGATGAGACCCACCACTGTTATGTCATCAGCGAACTTGTTGATGAAGTTGTTGTTGAGTCTAGCAGTACAGTCGTGTGTAAACAGACTAAACAGCAGGGGGCTTAGGACACAGCCTTGGGGCGAGCCAGTGCTCACGGCTATGGTTTTTGATGTCCTACTGCCCACCCTGACTGTCTGCTGCCGTTGCGATAGAAAGTTCAGGACCCAGTTACATGTGCCAGCATCAACCCCCAATAGCTCCAACTTCTCCACCAGCTGCTGCGGAATGATTGTGTTAAAAGCAGAGCTGAAGTCTATGAAGAGGATCCTGGCATAAGTATTTTTCCGATCAAGGTGTGACAGTACGAGGTTCAGTGTTGTTGAGACTGCGTCCTCTGTGGATCGGTTGGCTCTGTAGGCGAACTGCAGTGGGTCTAGGTCGGCAGGTAGACTATTTTTGATGTGCTGCATAACCAGTCGCTCAAAACACTTCATTACTATGGGTGTTAGAGCCACTGGTCGAAAGTCATTATGGCAGGCTGGGTTTGGTTTCTTCGGGACAGGGACGATGGTGGCACTCTTAAGACAGTTGGGCACTACTGCCTGGCTGAGTGAGATGTTAAAAATGTCTGTGAAGACATCTTTCAGTTGCTCGGCGCAGTCTCTTAAAACGCATCCAGGAATGTTGTCCGGCCCTGCAGCTTTGCGTGGATTGATGCTGGCAAAGGCCTTTTTAACTCCGGCTGCGGACAGCCTGAGCGACTGGTCACTGGGAGATGGCAGTAGTGCACGTGTCTGGGTGCTGTTTTTAACCTCAAACCGTGCGTAGAACTCGTTCAGTTCATCTGGTAGAGAGGGGTCGTTTTGGCAGTGGAGTATCTACGCCACTCATAAATTTATATACTTCTCTCAGGTCTCCCCATAACCTCCAACGTTCCTGAAAAAGCAATCCAAGTCTGTCCAACCTCTCCCTGTGGCTAATACCTGCTAGTCCAGGCATTATTCTGGTAAACCTCCTCTGCACCCACGCCAAAGCCTCCACATCCTTCCTGTGATGGGACGACCAGAACTACACAGTAGTTTAGTTTAGTATAGATTGGTTTAATTTATTTAGTTTAGCTTAGTTTAGTATATTGTTTAATCTATTATTGTCATGTGCACCGAGAACCAATGAAAATATTTTTGTAGCTTGTTATCCAGTCAAAGAAAATATATGATTACAATCAATCCATCCACAGCGTACAGATAAAAGATAAAGCATGTAACATTTAGTGCAAGATAATGTCTGATAAAGTCTGATTAAAGATAGTTCAAAGTTTTTTTTTTTTTTTTTTTTTTCTTTATGTACAACTACTACGGACTGACGCAAAACTGCATTTCGTTGTACTCATACTTGTATTTGTGCGATGACATTAAAGTTGAATTGAATTGAATTGAATTGAATTAAAGATAGTTCAAAGGCCTCCAATGAGGTGGATGGGAGATCAGGACCGCCCTCTCGCTGGTGAGCTGGTGAGCTGGTGAGCTGGTGAGCTGGGCAAAACTGTCCCTGAATCTGGAGGTTTGTGTTTTCAAACGTCTGTACCTCTTGCCTGATGGGAGAGGGGAGAAGTACTCCAATACTAAATGTGGCCTGAGCAAAGTCCTATTAAACTGCATTATGACTTTCTGACATACACAATGACCAACTCTATCAAAGCAAGCATACTATACGCCTTCTTTACCACATAGATATTTTGAACCCATTGAAAAGGTGAATGCATTTAATTGGAGGTTGGACGTACAGGTACAACGATGTGTAGTAGAGAGCATTGTTGTAGAGAACTCTGACGAACTCCATATCGAAGCAATAGCCAAGAAAGCACACTAACGCTTCTACTTCCTTAAAAAGCCCAGGATGTTCAGCATGTCCCCAACAACCCTCACCAACTTCTAACAGATGTGCTGTAGAAGGCATTTTTTCGGGATGCATCACACCATGGTTTGGGAACAGCTCCATCCAAGACCGCAAGAAATTGCAGAGATTTGTGAATGCAGCCCAGACCATCACACAGACCAACCTCCCTTCCATTGACTCCATCCACACTTCACACTGCCTCGGCAAGGCCACCAGCATATTCAAAGGACCAGTTTCACCCCGGTCACTCCCTTTTCTCCCCTCTTCCATTGGGTAAGAAGTACAGAAGTGTTTAAACACATACCTGCAGATTCAGGGACAGTTTCTTCCCTGCTGTCCGTCCTCTCACCAGCTGGAGTGCGGTCTGACTTCCCATGTACCTAATTTGAACTGTCTTTCAACTATCTTTAATAGTAAGATTAAACGAGTACTTACCAGTGCGAAGTTTGATCTGTATTTTATGAGGAGTTACGATGAGGGATTACGTGAAGAACCCACCCAGTGCGCAGGCGCGGCATACTTCCAAGCAGCGGTGTGGAATCACAGGTAGACACAATATTTGAAGTAAAGATAGTAAAGATTAAAGAGACATCAGTTTCTAGTTTGATCCATATACTGAGGGTGGGAGCGGAGGGCACGTAATCCCTCATCGTAACTCCTCATAAAATACAGATCAAACTTCGCACTGGTAAGTACTCGTTTAATCTTACTATTTTACTTCGGAGTCACGTGAGTGACTACGTGAAGACTTCAAAGGTCTGTGATTTCAAACCGTGTAACAGCTATATCACTCACTGCCGAAGTTATCGAGGGAGGAAGTGGTATCTAAAGACCAACGAATCTGTTTGTTTTTTGAAAACAAAAATGTTTATTAAACAATAACAAAAATAGCTCCCTTGGGCTTAAAATTATAAATTTGCAGTTTCTAAAATCTTTTCTGCAAACAAATCTTTTTTCATCAGCGGTTTGTTATAGAATATCCGGAACGTCGATTCCCTTGACCATCCTGCTGTACTTAGGATGTGGTCTATGGGAACATCCATCCGTTCCGCCGCTGACGTAGATGCTGCCCTAATAGAATGGGATTTAAAAACGTCAGTGTTAATCCCTGCAGCTTTCAGGACCTGTTTTAACCACCTGGATATAGTTTGGCTGGTTACCCGTCCAAAAGGCTTCTTGTGGCTGACCCATAAGGCTTTTTCACTCCCTCTAAGTGTATGGGTTGTGTCTACATAGTTGTATATGTGGGTCACTACACACAGCCTAGGTTCTGGAGGGTAGGCCCGGAAGATTAATGGTGAGTTGGACATACCTGGCCTGCTTTGTTTAACTAACCCTGGCATAGTGAATGTGATGCAGTCTGGGGTAGTTACCATGTTGTCCAGTCGTAGTTGATGTAGCGACTGGACCCTTTGTGCAGAGACGAGCGCCATTAGCATAAGTGTCTTGAGTGTAGATTGCTCTAGACTGAGGGATCCCACCGGTGGCCATCCTCTGAGGTGTGATAACACGACACTTATATCCCATACATGGGTATATCTGGGTGTAGGGGTTTTGTTATTGTAAATCCCCTTGAGGAGTTTTATGACTAGCGGGTGGGACCCTATGCTATGGTGTCCTGTTGGCATGAGATAAGCAGACAGGGCACTTCGTGCTGCATTGACTGCACTGTAGCTCATCTTCTGGTCATGGTGTAAGTGGGCCAGGAACTCCAACACGTCGGTGATTGAGGCTGTCTTATACGACGTCCCTGCATCCAAGCAGTATTGCTCCCATTTCTTGATATATGTCAGGTACTGCTTCTTGGTTGAGTCTCGCAGGGATGCCGACATGGTGGTGATTGTTCGTTCTGATAGACCCAGTCCCTGGTAAGGCCTGGTTAAAACCTACAAACCAGGAGTTTTAAATTTTGATGGCATGGATGACTTATGCCGGATACTGGGTGAGTCAATAGTTGTGGGTGACTATGAAAGACCATAGGTGACTCAACCACCATGTCGTGAAAGACTGGGAACCATGGTTGGGTAGGCCAGTCGGGTACGACCAAAATACCTGAAGCAGAGTCTGACTGTATTTTCTGGAGTACCCGACTGATGAGGCAGAAGGGAGGGAAAGCATAGAAGAAGAAATTTCCCCAATCCAGCGTGAAGGCATCTACCGCTGCTGCCTCTGGGTCTGGTTCCCAAGCCACATACATGGGTAACTGGTGATTCAATCTAGACACAAACAAATCTATATCTGGCGTTCCATATTGCTTAATAATTTTTGCAAACATTTTTGGATCTAACATCCATTCGATGTTATCATTGAATTTTCGTGACCTGGTGTCTGCCACTGTGTTTAGCTTACCTGGTAGATAGGCAGCTGATAACCAAATATGTCTCTTGACACACCATTGCCAGATTATATTAGCCAATTTGTCGCATGATACTGATTTTATGCCACCCATGTGCTTGATGTAAGCCACCACCGTTGTATTGTCAATCAGTAACCTAACATGCACGTGCTGCATATTGGATGCATATGCTTTTAGCCCATAAAAGGCGGCCAGCATTTCCAAATAATTTATGCCTAGTGAGTGTAGTAGCGATGACTCTGAATTAGTCCATCTGCCACCTGTGCTGGATATAGAGTTAGTAGCTCCCCAGCCTAAAGCACTGGCATCCGTCGTGATGACTATGTTAGGATTAGTGATGACAATGGGACTGTAACTGTGCCAAACGTTTTGTGACCACCACTGAAGTTCTGATATAGCTTCAGTGGGTAAATACATTGTTCGGTCATAATGCCCCCTACATTGATGTAGTGCATGTGCCCTTGCTCTTTGCAAATTTTGATAATGCAAGGGTCCAAATTGTGTAGCTGGAAATGCTGCTACAATACTTCCAATTACTCTGGCAACATGCCGGATCCTTGGTTGTTTATTTGCGATTAAATTATTGCATGCTTGTGCTAATGCAACCTTTTTATCCCTTGGCAGAGTAACAGTCATGTGGATAGAATCAATGGTGAAGCCTAGATAGTCCATATTAGTTGATGGCTTCAATTTTGATTTATCTGGGTGTAGAACAAATCCCAACGTTTCAAGGAGCTGTTTGGTAGCTAAAACTGCTGCGACAGCTAATTCCTTGGTTCTTCCCAATATGAGAATATCGTCCAGATAAGCCATGACTAGGTATTTTTGTTCTCTTAATATTTTCATGGCTACTTTAAGAATTTTGGTAAATAATCTGGGAGCTGTCGTTAAGCCATTGGGCAGTGCTCTATACTGCCATAGTTGCCCCATCCAGATAAATTTCAGGTATCTAAAATGATCCTTGTGAATGGGTACTAAATAGTAAGCATCTTTGATATCTATGCTTGCCATGAAGTATCCCTTGGAGATCAGTTGTCTGGCAGTGACAAATGTCTCCATTTTGAAATGTAGATACTCAACAGATTGATTTAGTGATGTTAGATCAATGATGATGCGACATCCACCATCTTTTTTGGTTTTAGTAAATATATTTGATACAAATTCCAATGGCTCATGTCTGGTCCTTTCAATGACTCCTTTAGACATGAGCCTTTCTAGTTCAGCCTGTCCTTCCTGCTTCTCTTTTTCAGTGGGAAGGAATACCCTTTGGGGTATATGCTGAACCGGCGGTATTATGCCTGTTTTAAATTCAATTTTGTATCCACTAATACTGTTGAGTATGTATTTGTTGTTAGTGATAGTACACCAAACATGTTTGAACAAACGTAAACGCCCTCCTGTTAGTAAAACACCCTTAGTCTGTGTATGTTGACAGGAACCAGACCCACCTACCTCCAAGTTCATTTTTGGGAGCGTCTCCGTTTGTAGGTTTGGGTCGAGGGCGTTCTTGTTGCTGCTGTCACGGGGCGGCGTATCTTCCCACGGCTCCGCTCTGGGCCCCTCTCTAAAAAAGAGCTGTGGGGGTAGTGAGGAGCGGTCGCCAGGCTTTCACCAGTCCGGTATCTGCTGGTGGATGCCGAGGGGTGCTGCCAACTGGGTGTCTTCGCCCTGCTCGGCGCTGGTCCTGCCCTCATGAGGCCCACAGGTTTGGCAGCCTCTTCGAGTTCTTTCAGCCTTTTCCCCAGGTCAGCCCCAAATAGCAGTGCCTCTTTCTCTGGCGCAGGGGCTCTACATAGCCCCGCATATTTGGGGTTGAGGGCAGGCCTAATGTTTTCCCGCCTCAAAGTTGTTCATCTCGAAGTGGGTGTTGCACATCAGTGCAAGGACATCCTGTTGGGGTGTAGTGAGGTCCATATTCTCAGCGGACCGAGCAAAGGCGGTGATGGCTGCGGTATGGAGCTTCAAGATGCGCTGCATCTTTAGCTCTTGGCTCCTTATGTGTTGGCCTAGCTGGCTCCATATTTGGCCATTGACGGTCTTGACCCGCAGCGCCTCACAGTTCTCGGGTGCCGTATAGGTGTCGAGTGCCTCTTGGAGTACTTTCTCCTGGAGAGGCTTGTTGGAGAGCCGGTTTATACTTGCCGCCATTTTCGGGTTCAGCATTCTCCCGGCCCTCGGGGGCGCCGCATATCTGTCGACCACACCCAGCAGCTCTTCTTCCTCCTGCTCCCCTGGCATACTTGCACAGTCGTCCGCCTGCCCATGTGATAAGCCAGCCCAGTCCTGGCCTCCCTTGCTGACCTCAAACAAGGAGGGAGCAGAGGGGTGAGGTGACATTTTGGAGGAGGCCTCAGCCCGTCCTCCGTGGTGATGCTTTGCCTGCATCTCCTGCTCGAGCATTTGCTCGAGGAGCTGCCTCATGCAGCTTAAGCGGCTGTCTCCCCGTTTAGCCGGTGGAGAGCGTTCCCGTTCCTCCGACGAGTCGGAGACCACCGGCCGGTCCGTTTTACGGGTGGATTTCCTCCCTGTGCGAGGTGTTGAAGTCGGCGGCACAGGGAGCGGCTCGGGGTCGGGTGTACGGGAGCGTTCAAATTGCTCCTCCGCCGCCAGTGGCTGCCGCCCAGATGTCGAATCCTCCTCGGGGGGAGTTGGGCAGGCAGTCCGTTTAGTCCGTTTAGTTGGTCGCTTGCGGGTTGCCATGCTAGCGATTCTCTGCAATACAAAAGACTCACTTACCTGAGGTCTTGTCTTTATCCTGCAGCTGGAGTGCCTGGCTCCAGCTGCCGCCGCTGTTGCGCTGCTGGCGTAATGCCGCGCCTGCGCACTGGGTGGGGTTCTTCACGTAGTCACTCACGTGACTCCGAAGTAAAATCAGATTTTGACTTTATCTTGCACTGAATGTTGTACCCTTTATCTTTTATCTGTACAGTGTGGATGGTGTGATTGTAACCATGTATAGTCTTTTTTTTTACTGGATAGAACGCAACAAGAACCTTTTCGTTGTAACTCGGTACATGTGACAATAATAAACTAAACTAACTATAAGCAGGGGAAGCACAGAAAGATGGACTGAATGGCCTGATGGCACGGGACAATTCAACCACAGACCTCGGAACTGGGTTCATAGACCTGCCCTCTTGCATGTAGTTCAGTGTAATGTTCAGTCTTTCCGCTGACTTGTTAGCACGCAACAAAAGCAACAAAAGCTTTTCTCTGAAACCTCGGTACACGCAACAATAAACCCAATGCACCGGCTCTGCCAATCATGCCATTCTGTGTAAATCACTGCAGTCTCATGCAAGTTCCTTGCTGCATTTCACTGACTGCCTCCATGCATGGGTCCCAGCAATGCACAGACTTGCGTCATACATGTAATTCCATGTAATTCACTGAGTGTGATCATAGGTATAAAAAAGAAAAGTCACAAAGTGCTGGAGTAACTCAGCGGGTCAGGCAGGATCCCTGGAAGGCATGGATAGGTGACGTTTCGGGTCTGGACCCTTCTTCAGACTGATTGTGTGTATGTGGGGGGGGGGGGGGGGGGGGGTGTAGGAGGGGTAAGAGAGCTGAAAGAGGCAGGACAAAGATACAGGTATTAGGTTGATACAGGTGCGGGGGGTTTGTTTGATAGGCTGGACAAAAACCAGAGATGTAAAGACTGGAGGTGTGAAACAAAAAAGGATTGAAGAGTTACGGATTTTTGTAGCTGGAGGAACTAATGCATGTGGAAGGGATGGGGAAGGGGAGAAGGGATCATACGTATGCTTTTCTGTGCAGTTCATTCTTCAGTTTACTTCTAAAGACACAGTATGGAAACGGGCCCTTTGATCCACCGGGTCAATACACAAATAATGATAGAGTTATTAGAGTTATAGTCATAGAGTCATGGTCAACAGACCCATAATCATAGTCAGTAGACTGAGAGTCATAGCACCATAGTCATAGAGTCTAAGTAGACAAAGTAGGCTCAGCGGGAGAGGCAACATCTAGGGAGAATAGCAATAGGCAATGTTTTGGGTCGAGATCCTTCTTCAGGTCATTGTCAAAGAGTGGTCATAGATTCATAGACTTGGCCATGGAGCTCTGCAGCACACGAATTGGTCCTTTGTTCCACTTCGTCCATACTGACTATGAAGTCTAACCATGCTAATCCAATTTGCATCAGGCCAGTGTCCGACTCCTTTCCTATCCAAGTACCTTTTGTCAGCGATCACCCCTGAGGTCTACAAAGAAGCGTCTATTCTCCAGCATGTTTTGGATCAGAGCTGTCAGATTTGCATCCTTTGTGATCTTGGATTGCTTTTGCACAGGTATTCGATGGTTGACTGTATCATAAGCTGCATCATCAGTTAGTGTAGCGTGGTAGAAGGATTCGCAGGTGTAAAACCTGACAGGGACCGCAACGTGAACGCTCCTTCTTTGGATGTCCCTTCCACTGGGAGCGAAAGAGATATAGCCAGTCTGGCTCTGCCTCAGTCACCTCAGAACACGGGTCGGACAGTGCAAAGCGTGGGAGTGGTGGTACAACAACGATGGACCAAACAAATGTGACTGCAGGGGAGGCAACCCAAACTACCTCACTGCCCCCTCCTCCCAGAGCCCTGTAAACCAGAAGATCTCAAGGTCTTCAACCCATGCACTGGACTCTGCGTTGTGCAGTGGCTTGGATGAGTGTGGCGACTCGACAAGAAGAAGATCCAAGTACCTGTCCAAATGCCTAGTGTAGATCTTGGGGCATCTTGGTCAGTATGGTCAAGTTGAGTCGAAGGGCCTGTTTCCATGCTGTGGAGACGGAAAGGATCTTTCCGGTGATGTGGAGAGTCTGGAACCAGAGAGCTCAGCCTCAGAATAAAAGGATGTACCTTTAGAAAGGAGATGAGGAATTTCTTTCACCAGAGGGTGGTGAATCTGTGGAATTCATTGCCACAGACAGCTGTGGAAGCCAAGATATTGGGTATTTATACAGCAGAGATTGACATGCTCTTGATTGGTAAAGGTGTTAAGGGTTATGGGGAGAAGGCAGGAGAATGGAGTTGAGAGGGAAAGGTAGGTCAGGCATGATTGAATGGCGGAATGGATTCGATGGGCCGAATGGCCTAATTCTGCTCCTGTGTCTTACGGCCTTGTGTATGACTATCTATGAATCTACGAGAGTGAAAATCATATCACTTCTTTGACAGTGTGCCTGTTGACTTTGGGCTTTCCGCTGTTACTGCTGGTGCCCCGACACTGTTCACTGGCATTTTCCTGTTGCCTCTGCTTATTTGCTGGCCAAATATCTGAGCAGGAGAGGCATTGATGGCGACAAGGAGTTGACCCCAGCTCAGGAAATACGAACACGGGCTAACGTGGTTATTGTTAGTGATTGGAGTGTGTTGTTTTGATGATAAAGAAAAATTGCCGATACCTTTTAGACTCTAGCCCTAGGCAATGAATCAGTGTTGGTTTGACTTAAATCAAATGGGGACATGGTGAAATCCAGTTTATGCTGACATCCCGTATTTTGAAATTGCCTGACTTAAAACAAATAGATAATTTATGTCTCTCTAAGTAACGTGCAACCTATTTTGTTGTCCCTGTAATACCACATACATTATCCTGTTTCTTGAAGTCAAGCAGAGTTTTATATGGTGACTGAAGGCTCTGATCTTTCGGGAGACCCTCATTATAGTTCAGTACAAGTTCAGATGCTGCTTAATTTCTCCCTGTGCTTTAGCAATATTTCTGCATTCGTCGGGGTGAGATATATGCGTTTTAACTTTAACCGTGCTCTGAAGGTGAGTAATTCAAGATGGCAAGAAATTGCAGAGAGTTGTGGACGCAGCTCAGACCATCGTGCAAATGAACTTCCCTTCTAAACTACACTAAACTACACTAAACTATTTTTCACTAGAAAATGCATCATCGATCAGTCAATGGTCACAGTAGAGGTAGATTGAATGCAGGAGGTGAGGTTAAAGGGCCTGTCCCACGAGCATGCGACTCCATGCGGCAAGTGCGACCTAAAGGGCCTGTCCCACCAGCATGCGCCTGCATGCGGCAAGCGCGACCTAATGTGGTCGCTTGAGCCGTACGGCCTCGCGGGGCTGGTCCCACTTCGATCGCCGGAGCCGTATGGAGTTGCGCGGAGCTGGTCCCGACATCGCGCGGGGCTCCGAAAAACTGACCGTGTTCAAAAATTCCGCGCGGCAACGGCCTGCCGGCCCGCAGCCGCCTCAACGCCATACGTCACGCGCGAACTTCCCGCGGACTTCGCTCGAACTTCATGTCACTCACTCGACCTCCGCGCGGCCCCCACTTCTGGTTTGGTCGCGCTTGTCGCATGCAGGCGCATGCTGGTGGGACCGGCCCTTTAGGTTGCGCTTGGCGCATGGAGTCGCATGCTCGTGGGACAGGCCTTAAAGAAAGGTTGTGATGGTTTCCTGCCAGAATTTGATCCTTACTTTGTCTCCCTCACACCCACACTGCGGTCTCACAGCTCTAGCGACTCAGTTTCGATCCTGACCTTGGGTGCTGTCTGTATGGAGTTTGCACGTTCTCCCTGTGACCATGTAGACTTTCTCCGGGTGCTCCGGTTTCCTCCCGCATCCCAAAGACGTGCAGGCTTGTCCGTAAATTGCCCTCTAGTGTGCAGGGAAAGGATGAGAAAGTGGGATAACATGGAACTAGTTTGAGCAGGTGATCAATGGTCGTTGTGGCCTTCGTGGGCAGAAGGGTCTGTTTCCACACTGTATGTTTCAATCAATTCAATCGATCAGTTCAGTCCAATCAATCAATCAATCAATCAATCAACCAATCAATCAATCCCTGCCTACTCCTTTGCTGCCGCCACTAAAACACAGAGAACGGCTCTTCAAATCCAAAGCAATTAACAGTTTCATTGAGAAAAAAAATTTGTAAATGTAAAAATGTGAGAAGAGCATGAATCCACGTACACAAACAACAGCAAAAATTACTCCCCTCTCTCTCTCTCCCCGTCTCTCTCTCCACGGCCTTCTCTCCCCTGCCCTCCCCAGCCCCCACCCTCTCCAGCCCCCCCATCCCTCCAGCCCTCTTGCAACAGGACTGATGATGAAACAGATTCCTTTACAGCATTTGTCCTCTCAGCTGATTAAAGCTCTTGGTTATTACCTAATTCCCTAATCAGCTCTTCTCCACCCCTCCCCCCCCCCCCCCCCCCCCCCCCCCCCCCCCCCCCCCCCCCCCCCCCCCCCCCCCCCCACCGCATTGCCAAGACCCCCTCAATCAACCGCTTTCACCTCATTACGCATTCCCCCAAATAATTCATTATGCCGATCCCTTTGACTGGAGAGCGAAGATTAATTTAAGATTCTGAAATGTCGACAGCAAGAAGTGTGGCTGGGAGCTTTGCCTACAATCACCGTTCAGTCACAGCAGAATTTATTGCACCTCGTCCCTTTCCTTTGTGAAAAATATAGATTTAAAAATTCCAGGGCGTTCCAAGAATTGTAATCTGCTCCCCCACATGGTGCTGAACAGATACATTTTTCATTAGACTTCATAACCTTACAAATCACCAGCATTTTGTGGTTTTGTAATATATGTATAAAGAGTCAGATAACCTCGCAAATCAAAATTTGAGTCAAAACTCAAAAATCTAGGAGGCCATTCAGCCCAGGGAGTTTATGCTGGCTCCCAGCTCCCCATCAGTGCCCACTCCTCCTCTTGTTTCCTTGTGGTTTGAAAAACATAGCGTGGAAACAAGCCCTTCGGCCCACCGAGTCCACGCCGACCAATGATCCCCACACACCAACACTATCCTACGCATACTAGGAACAATTTTTACATTTACCAAGCCAATTAACCTACAAACTTGTACGTTTTTGGCGTGTGGAAGGAAACTGAAGATCTCAGAGAAAACCCACGTGGTCAGAGTTCTCTACAACAGTGCTCTCTACTACACATCGTTGTACCTGTACGTCCAACCTCCAATTCAATGCATTAACCTTTTTAATGGATTCAAAATATCCATGTGGTAAAGAAGGTGTATAGTATGTTTGCTTTGATAGAGTTGGTCATTGTGTATGAGTTAGGAAGCCATAATGCAGTTTAATAGGACTCGTCAGGCCACATTTAAATTATTGGAGTACTTCTCCCCTCTCCCATCAGGCAAGAGGTACAGAAGTTTGAAAACAGAAACCTCCAGATTCAGGGACAGTTTCTTCCCAGCTGTTTTCAGGCAACTGATCATCCTCTCACCAGCTAGAGAGTGGCCCTGACCTTCCATCTACCTCATTGGAGACCTTTGAACTATCTTTAATCGGACTTTATCAGACTTTATCTTGCGAATGTAGGTCCCTTGCAGTCAGAAACAGGTGAATTGATCATGGGGAACAAGGACATGGCAGACCAATTGAATAACCACTTTGGTTCTGTCTTCACTAAGGAAGACATAAATAATATTCCGGAAATAGCAGGGGACCGGGGGTCAAATGAGATGGAGGAACTGAGTGAAATCTAGGTTAGCGGGGAAGTGGTGTTAGGTAAATTGAATGGATTAAAGGCCGATAAATCCCCAGAGCCAGATAAGTTGCATCCCAGAGTACTTAAGGAAGTAGCCCCAGAAATAGTGGATGCATTAGTGATAATTTTTCAATCTTTAGATTCTGGAGTAGTTCCTGAGGATTGGAGGGTAGCTAATGTAACCCCACTTTTCAAAAAGGGAGGGAGAGAGACAACGGGGAATTACAGACCAGTTAGTCTAACATCGGTAGTGGGGAAACTGCTAGAATCAATTATTAATGATGGGATAGCAGCACATTTGGAAGTGGTGAATTCATTGGACAAAGTCAGCATGGATTTATGAAAGGTAAATCATGTCTGACGAATCTTATAGAATTTTTCGAGGATGTAACTAGTATAGTGGATAAGGGAGCACCAGTGTATGTGTTATATCTGGACTTTCAGAAGGCTTTCGACAAGGTCCCACATAAGTGATTAGTATACAAACTTAAAGCACACGGTATTGGGGGTTCAGTATTGATGTGGATAGAGAACTAGCTGGCAGACAGGAAGCAAAGAGTAGGAGTAAACGGGGCCTTTTCACAATGGCAGGCAGTGACTAGCTATTTACAATATATATTAATGATTTGGACGAGGGAATTGAATGCAACATCTCCAAGTTTGCGAATGACAAGAAGCTGGGGGGCAGTGTTAGCTGTGAGGAGGATGCTAGGAGCCTGTAAGGTGACTTGGATAGGCTGGGTGAGTGGGCAAATGCATGGTAGATACAGTATAATGTGGATACATGTGAGGTTATCTACTTTGGTGGCAAAAACAGGAAAGTAGGCTATTATCTGAATGGTGGCTGATTAGGAAAAGGGGAGATGCAACGAGACCTGGGTGTCATGGTACACCAGTCATTAAAAGTAGGCATGCAGGTGCAGCAGGCAGTGAAGAAAGCAAATGGTATGTTAGCATTCATAGCAAAAGGATTTGAGTATAGGAGCAGGGAGATTCTACTGCAGTTGTACAGGGTCTTGGTGAGACCACACCTGGAGTATTGCTTACAGTTTCGGTCTCCTAATCTGAGGAAAGACATTCTTGCCATAGAGGGAGCACAGAGAAGGTTCACCAGACTGATTCCTGGGATGTCAGGACTTTCATATGAAGAAAGACTGGATAGACTCGGCTTGTACTCGCTAGAATTTAGAAGATTGAGGGGGGGATCTTATAGAAACGTACAAAATTCTTAAGGGGTTGGACAGGCTAGATGTAGGAAGATTGTTCCCGATGTTGGGGAAGTCCAGAACAAGGGGTCACAGTTTAAGAATAAGGGGGAAATCTTTTAGGACCGAGATGAGGAAAACATTTTTTACACAGAGAGTGGTGAATCTCTGGAATTCTCTGCCACAGTAGGTAGTTGAGGCCAGTTCATTGGCTATATTTAAGAGGGAGTTAGATGTGACCCTTGTGGCTAAAGGGATCAGGGGGTATGGAGAGAAGGCAGGAACAGGATACTGAGTTGGATGATCAGCCATGATCATATTGAATGGAGGTGCAGGCTCGAAGGGCCGAATGGCCTACTCCTGCACCAATTTTCTACGTTTCTGTGTTTGTATGTTTCTATTAAATGTTACATGTTTTATCTTTTATCTGTACACTGTGGATGGATTGATTGTGATCATGTACTTTCTTTGACTGGATCGCATGCTATAAAAATCTTTTCATTGTTTCTCGGTACACATGACAATAATAAATTAAACCAATCTATACTAAACTAAACTAAGCTACTGTGTGTAGTTCTGGTCGTCCCATCGCAGGAAGGATGTGGAGGCTTTGGCACGGGTGCAGAGGAGGTTTACCAGAATAATGCCTGGACTAGCAGGTATTAGCCACAGGGAGAGGTTGGACAGACTTGGATTGCATTTTCTGGAACGTCGGAGGTTACGAGGAGATCTGAGAGAAGTATATACATTTATGAGTGGCATAGATAAGATAGACAACCAGAATCTTTTTCCCAGGGTGGAAAAATCAAATACCAGAGGGCATAGCTTTAAGGTGAGATGGGCAGAGTTTAAAGGAGATGTTCGGTGCAAGTTATTTATATAGAGGGCGGTGAGTGCCTGGAACACACTGTCTATTTAATTTAGTTTAGAGATACAGCACAGAAACAGGCCCTTTGGCCCACCGGGTCCACGCCAACCAACGATCCCCGCATATTAACACTATCCTACACACACCAGGGACAATTATTCATTTGCCAAGCCAATTAACCTATGTACATACCTGTACTTCTTTGGAGTGTGGGAGGAAACCGAAGTTCTCAGAGTAAACCCACGCAGGTCACGGGAAGAACGTACAAACTCTGTACAGACAGCACCTGTAGTCGGGATCAAACCCGTTCTATAGGGAGAGGTTGGATTGACTTGAATTGTTTTCTCTGGAACGTTAGAGGTTGAGGGATGAACAATAGAAGTATATAAAATTATGCGAGGCATAGATAGGATAGATAGAACCTTTTTCCCAGGGTGGAAATGTCCAACACTAGAGGACATAGCTATAAGATGAGAGGTGGGAAAATTTAATGGAGATGTGCGGGGCAATTTGTTTACACAGAGGCTGGAACACTTTCCAGGGGTGGTGGTGGAGGCAGATACGATAATGGCGCTTAAGAGGCTGTTAGATCGGCACGTGGAAATGTGGGAAACAGAAGGTTCATGTGGATCATATGCTGGCAGATGAGATCAGTTTAATTTGATAACGTGTTTGGCACGAACGTTGATTAGTTTAGACTAGTTTATTATTGTCACGTGTACCAAGATACAGTAAAAAGCTTATTGGTTAAAAGGTAACCAGTCAGCAGAAAGACTATACGTGATTACAATCAAGCCGTCCACAATGTGCAAAATAAGGATAAAGAGTGTAGGGGTTTAGTTTCCCTTTACTTCACTTCGGGCCCAACTGCCCGAGTTATTCTCTCCCTTGTCGGAGGGTCAAACGGCCACCACTCCACTCGAGCGGTTCCCAAGAGAGAATACAACAAAAGGGATTCCCCTGGGTTCTAGACCTCGGAATTATGGTGGGATATGATAAAAGGTTGACTTGACCAGAGTGTGCTGATGAGAGAAAACAGAAACCAAGATGGATTCAAAGCAAGTCTAAAAATTACAGGCTTTATTAAACAATGAGAAATCGAATCTCACCAACACTACATAATACGTGGCTAAACTTATGCTTTAAACTAAGACTATGGAAGGAAAACTATCGGGCACGTCGTAAAACTTACTTTACACAATTTTACTTGCATGTACATCCCCTTTCCCCTTCTTCTCTCAACCTCTAACCTATTTTGGGAACTTCACCAGGTCACTGGGGTACTTACAGCTAGATTGATGCAGGGTCACGAGCCGTCCAGCAGAGCAGAAATAGAGAGTGAGTTCTGGCTTGACTCCTGCTTTTTATACCTGAGTTTCTCCCTTGAAACCCCCCAGATGGTCCTCTGGACAAAAAGGCTCATTTGATGATTCCCAGTTTCGATCTGGCATGAACAATAGGCTTCCGATGATAAGGGGTTTGCAGATGTCATGATCCCTCAGCCTGATCGTTATCCCATCGCCTAGATGGGCTCCCATTGTCCCGATGGATGGGTCATCCACGATGGTGATATGTTTTGCTGTTGGGCTGTTTATTCCCGTCTGCTGAGGCTCGGTTCCTTCCTTTGTGTATCCAAGATAATCTCGTTATCTCCGTCTCAGCCTTTCCTGCCCACACCATTCGCATAGTCGTGTAATGCCCAGGCCCACAGACAGGTTCGAAACTAGTTCCTCCTTTGTGGATTGGGGTTTTTTTTTCCGTTGCAGCCAGCAAATCTGGTTTTAAAATGTCCATGTCCTTATCCGAGTTCTTCCATAATTTTGGAGGAATTGCCCCAATAACCTACAAGAGAATAATGCGAATGTGCTGTTCTGTGCTCAAATCTTCTGAAGTAACTCCATCAGTTTGCAGCCTTCGATAAGCCAGCATGGATGGTCGCTGGTGTGGGAGAGTTTACCAGTGACGCCAGGGTGTTGAAAGAAAGAAAATGGCTGCCTTCTCAACGCCAGCGCCTGCTAATGTAGTGAACGCAACAAACACCCTGGGTCTGAAGACTGTGAGCGGTCCAGGAGCACATTTTACAACAGTGTTGCGCTCATAACGTGCGATATGTCACAAATAGAAGCAGCAAGAGTGAGAATTGTACTTATTGGGCCAGGCTGGATAGCACAGTGGCACAGCCAGTAGAACTGCTATCTCACAGCTCCAGTGACTCAGGTTTGATCCTGACCTCGGGTGCTGTCTGTGTGGAGTTTGCACGTCTCCCTGTGACCGTGTGGATTTTCTCCCGGTGCTCTGGTTTCCTCACGCATCCCAAAGACGTGCAGGTTTGTAGGTTGATTGGCCCTCTGTAAATTGTCCCCAAGTGCATTGCCTCTTAAACTATTTCAGTGTCATTCCCCCTTGAGTCTTTATCACAAAATTTCATTCACCCTCAACTAAATTTTCTTTTTTTTGTGGTAATTTTCGTCTTATTCTCCCTTGTGTATATTATATATAATTATTTTGTCACATGAGCAAAAAACATAAATTAATTAATTTCTTAAGTGTTTATTTTATTCAACTTTTTGAACATCCTAAAAATATGTAAAGAAAATTAGGAGTGAATGAGCGAGAAAAAAAGTTTAATTACCACTGGAGTTGGAAAATCATTCTATTAGAATGATAAAAAAACATTCCAGCATCTAAACACTACTGGGCTTCAGCCCCATCCTACTCATTTGGGCTTTGATTACTGCAGTTTATTTCTTGGAAAACTAGCTCAAAAAACCATGAAGTATGTGGTTTAATATATTAGTATCCAACTAATATCTATATTACTAAAAGTCTGATCTTGACCACTTCCTGTTGTTCTGTATATTGATTTAAGAAAAACCGCTGACACTTATGGCTGGATTTTTGGCCATCTTACTCAAAGTCCCCCTCCGCTGCGCAGGACAAGAGGATTTTCCCATCGATGAAAAATAAAAGAGTTATTAGTGTTTAGAAAATGTTGAGATTCTCTCTCCTGTCAATCATGCCATGAAGGCCACGCCCCTTTTGTTGGGATGGGGGATGGACTATAAAGCCCAGAAGTATGGGCTTGGCTCAGTCTCTGCAAGATGGAGGAGGGAGAGGTCACGACTCGCTGTCTTCAGTGGCCTTGCATTCTGCTTGAAATGGTAAGAAACTGCATTTGAATTTGGTGGCCTTGCACCCTGCTTGAAGTGGTAAGAAACTGCACTTGAATTTAGTGGCCTTGTACACTGCTTGAAATGGAATTTCAAGGAATAGCCGTGTCAACTGCCAGCCTACCAGCCGTGAGTGAGTGAGCTGCCAGCACAACATGCTTGAGTGACTGAGCCGCCAGCCCAAGAATCCATTCGGCCTACAATGTCCATACTAGCTCTCTGGAAACCAGTTCCTTCAGCCCACAACACCCATACTAGTGCTCCAGAAAGCCCCCCCTTCCCCACTGGCCACCAATATTGGAATTGGTGGAGAGGTGGAATATTGCGTTGGGGGACCAGCCCTCCTGTGTGATGTTGGGACCCAATGGGTCCCACTTAGTCTAGTAACTTTCTATAACTCTCCCTGACGAAAGCTCACAATACCCCACTGTTACAGTTCAACATTTGCCTATGGCGATCCCCCAGTGTTGCCATTTATAAATGTATGATCCCACTAGCTTGTCTGGTCTTCCCTAAAAGGTTATATTACAGTAAATTTGGGAAATATCCTGCTACTTTGAAATTAGAAAACCATAGGTAGAGAGAAAAAAAAAACCATATCAAATTTCCAGCTCCACTGCCATTAAAACCAATCAGAGCTTACTAACCACTTTAATGGCAATGCCTTTTTAAAGTATAGAACAAAATATATAAATATCTGAATAAATTAAGTCATTCACCCTTCATTCACCCCTCTAGTTTCATTCGCCCTTGGATGAACCATTCACCAGTTTAAGAAGCACTGTCCTAGTGTGTAGGGAAAGGATGAGAAAGTGGGATAACATGGAACTAGTTTGAGCGGGTGAGCAATGGTCGTTGTGGCTTTGGTGGGCAGAAGGGTCTGTTTCCACGCTGTATCTTTCAAACAATTCAATCGATCAATTTAGTCCAATCAATCAATCAATCAATCAACCAATCAATCCCTGCCTACTCCTTTGCTGCCGCCACTAAAACACAGAGAACGGCTCTTCAAATCCAAAGCAATCATCAGTTTCATTGAGAAAAAAAATTGTTGAAGAGCATGAATCCACGTACACAAACAACAGCAAAAATTACTCCCCCTACTCCCCCTTCTCCCCCTCCCCCTTTTCTCCCCTCTTCTCTACCTCCCCCCCCCCCTCCCCAGCCCCCTCCGTGTTGAGTCGTTTCCCCCCCCCCCCCCCCCCCCCCAGCCCTCTTGCAACAGGACTGATGATGAAACGGATTCCTTTACGGTATTTGGTCCTCTCAGCTGATTAAAGCTCTTGGTTATTACCTCATTCCCAAATCAGCTCTCTCCTCCCCCCCCCCCCCCCCCCCCCCCCCCCCACCGCATTGCCAAGACCCCCTCAATCAACCGCTTTCACCTCATTACGCATTCCCCCAAATAATTCATTATACCGATCCCTTTGACTGGAGAGCGAAGATTCATTTAAGATTCTGAAATGTCGACAGCAAGAAGTGTGGCTGGGAGCTTTGCCTACAATCACCGTTCAGTCACAGCAGAATTTATTGCACCTCGTCCCTTACCTTTGTGAAAAATATAGATTTTAAAAATTCCAGGGCGTTCCAAGAATTGTAATCTGCTCCCCCACATGGTGCTGAACAGATACATTTTTCATTAGACTTCATAACCTTACAAATCACCAGCATTTTGTGGTTTTGTAATATATGTATAAAGAGTCAGATAACCTCGCAAATCAAAATTTGAGTATAAACGCAAAACGTTAGGAGGCCATTCAGCCCAGGGAGTTTATGCTGACTCCCAGCTCTCCGTCAGTGCCCGCTCCTCCCCTTGTTTCTTTGTGGTTTGAAAAACATAGCGTGGAAACAAGCCCTTTGGCCCACCGAGTCTATGCCAACCATCGATCTCCCATTCACACTAGTTCTATGTTATCCCACCATCAGATCCACTCTCTGCAAAAGTTTATCAGTTCATAGGTTCTCGGAGCAGAATTAGGCCATTCGGCCCATCAAGTCTACTCTGCCATTCAATCATGGCTGATATATCTTTTTCCCACTCAACCCTATTCACTTACCTTCTCCCATAACCTCTAACACCTCTACTAATCAAGAATCTATGAAGCTCAGCCTTAATATATCCATTGACGTGGCTTCCACAGACGTCTGTGGCAATGAATTGCACAGATTCACCAACCTATGACTAAAGAAATTCCTCCTCATCTCCTCTATAAAGGTACGTCCTTTTATTCTGAGGCTACGGCCTCTGGTCCTAGACTCTCCCACTAGTAGGTTCTTTTTTAAATGGGGAGAGAATCCAGAAATCAGAGGTGCAAAGGGACTTAGAAGAGCTGGTGCAGGATTCCCAAAAAGCCGAATCAGTCGTACAGAAATCAGATGCAATGCTAGCATTTATTTCGAAAGGACTTGTATACAAAAACAGGGATGTAATGTTGAGGCTCTCAAAGGCGCTGGTCAGGCGGCATTTGGAATATTGTGAGCAATATTGTGAAATCCAGGCCTTTCACTATTCTGTAAGTTTTAATGAGGTCCCCCCTCATCCTTATAAACACTAGTGAGTACAGGCCCAAACACAGATCATAAGTTAACCCAATCATTCCTGGGGTCATTCTTGTAAACCTCCTCTGGACCCTCTCCAACGCCAGCACATCCTTCCTCAGATATGGGGCCCAAAACTGCTCACAATACCCCAAATGCGGACTTATCAGTGCCTTGTAAAGCCTCAGCATTGCATTCTACACACCAGGAGCAAAATTACAAAGGCCAATTAATGTATAAACCCGCACGGCTTTGGGATGTGGGAGGAAAACGAAGCACCCGGAGGAATCCCGCAAAGTCACAGGTGAACGTGCAGACTCCATACAGACAGCAGTGGAGATTAGGATCGTACCTAAGTGCCAGGAGCTGTGGGATACTGGCCTTCTAATCTTGTGTTTGTTCTGATAATGAACATTTGTACAGTTTACATATCCAGCATGGACACTGGCCCTTTGGGTTTACAGCGTCTGTGCCGACAACCACCCGTTCACAATAGTTCTATGTTATCCCACTTTCTCATCCACGCCCTACGCACTAGGGGCAACTTACAGAGGGCCATTAAACCTACAAATCCACATGTCTTTGTGATTTGTTTTGTTGAGTTTAGTTTAGAGGTACAGCATGAAACGGGCTCTTTGGCCCACACCGCCCAGCAATCCCCACACATTAACACTATCCTACACACACGAGGGACAATTTACATTTATACAAAGCCAATTAACCTTCAATCCGGGAGTAAATCGAAGCTCTTAGAGAAAACCCATGGTCACGGGGAGAATGTACAAACTCTGTACGAACCCGGAGCTGTAAAACCCCCTTTTCACGGTGCGACTTGACGCAAGAGGTAACCAGAGTTTGACATCGTGGGAACCTCGTGCGGTAACAATACGGCATTCGTGGACCACCGTGGCGCTAACGGCATGTAATCGTGTACCTTGGGTACTCGGGAGAAAATTCAAACATGTTTGAATTTGTCCAAGAGTGTCTTGTGCACTTGTGGTTAAGCATTGCAACATTTTATGAACGAAGTGTCCCGTGCGATATCGGTAGTAACTCTTGCGGTCACCGTGGGAACTCCTGCCAACGGTGAACCCGGAAGTTGGATAGAGTGAATCCAGCCAGTTTGCTATTTACATACAAATCTAATAAAACTAGCTAAGCATTTCATTAATGTCAGTGTGTCTCTTTTTGTCTGAAAGATGGGGGTGTCTTCATTTACTGGCGGTGGGTGTCTGTCACTGAAACAGGCAGGTAAGATTTCGCATCCACCTTGTGTGTGCGTCTCTCTCTCTCTCTCCCTCCCTCTCACACAGGCGTGAATGGATGAACTCCGCGGGCCAGACAGCATTTACGGAGAGAGAGGGAGGGAGAGAGAGAGAGAGAGAGAGAGAGAGAGGCAGTCCTGGTCAGGCGTTTGAAGATAGACACCAGTTGCTTGGAGCAACTCAGCGGGACAGGCAGCATCTCTGGAGAGAAGGAACGTAAATGCTGCCTGGCCCGCGGAGTTCCTCCATTCATGCCTGTGTGAGAGTGAGGGAGGGAGAGTGTGAAGAAGGCTCTCGACCCGAAACGCCACCCGTTCCTTCTCTCCAGAGATGCTGCCTGTCCCGCTCCAAGCCTCCCCCCCCCCCCCCCCCCCCCCCCCCCTCACCCCAACTCCCACCCACACACGCGAATGCTGGAGAAACTCAGCGGTGCAGCAGCATCTATGGAACGAAGGAAATAGACAACGTTCCGCTGAGTTTCTCCAGCATTCGGTGTGTGGGTGGGAGTTGGGGTGAGGGGGGGGGGGGGGAGGAGAGACATAAGGCAGCCTGAAGAATGGGTCGCTGTTCATTTCTCTCCGTAGATGCTGCCTGTCCCGCGGAGTTCATCCATTCATGCCTGTGTGAGAGAGAGAGAGAGAGAGAGAGAGAGAGAGAGAGAGAGAGAGGCAGTCCTGGTCAGTCCTTTGAAGATAGACACCAGTTGCTTGGAGCAACTCAGCGGGACAGGCAGCATCTCTGGAGAGAAGGAACGGGTGGCGTTTCGGGCTGAAAGTTTCTTCAGACTGAAAGTTTCACCTCTCAGTAGATCATAAAATAACACAATAATCACGGTCAATGTGAGATACAGTCTTTATTCATATTTGACAAAATAAAAAGACGACTTCTTGCACATATTGAGAGAAGGTGCATCACACCAAACAACATTTGTCTAAAAAAACAGATTATTCTTCAGCTCATTAAAGAGCTCGGGTGAAAAAAACGAATAGAGTGTGTGACAACAAAGTAACATCATTTGTGCCACGTGATTAACTACACTACAGTCCACGATGTTCATTCGGGAAAGATCGGGAGACGGACAAGTCACTCGCACAAATGACAGAATTGCCGAGTACCGTGGGAACTCTTTACTCTACCCCCGTTATATCGTGTGATATCGTGCTAGACCATGACCACTCCACTCTGGCTACATCTTGCGTCAAGTCGCCCCGTGTAAACTAGCCATAAGGCTGCCACTACCTCTGCACCTCTGCGCCTCCCTAGTGGGATGAAACCGGAGCACTCGGCTTCCTCCCATGGGGTCACAGGGAGAACGTGCAAACTCCACACAGACAGCATCCGATGTCAGAATCGAACCAGGGTCCCGGTCGCTGTGAGGCAGCGGCTCCACTTGCTGTGCCAACGTGCCACCCTGGGCCTGACCGTATGTGCCAATGAAGAGGTGCACACACAAGGCTGAGGTTGAGTTTGTGTTGAACTGTTCAACAACCCGACAATCGCTCTAGACCACCGGTCCCAACCCAGACACATCCCTCAGTGACCACAGCCGTGGCGAGAGAGAGAGAAAGAGAGAGAGAGAGAAAGAGAGAGAGAGAGAGAGAGAGAGAGAAAGAGAGACCGAGACCAGCCCCAAACCATCGGAGCCTCCCCTGTCCCACACAGCAGAGCCCCATGGAACACACAACACAACAGTACAATAACAGGCCCTTCAGCCCACAATTCATCCCATGAAGGAAGTTCACGAGAGGCAGTGACATTGTTGTGAGTGTCCCATATCTCATGTTGAAATAAAACATCAAGCCAATAAAATGCCACGGCTGGGGAGAATTTCGATATGTTTGGGCATTCATTATTAACCACAAATTTCACCCCCACTGTGGCTTCTGGTTCATTTATGTTCTTTGAGTGGTGAGTTTTATGTGAGTGATTTGTTTGTCGAAGGTGCACAAATTTCCCAGAAGAAAGAATTTACTGGTCCCTGCTCCACTCATTTTGCAGTAATTTTTCCTGTTCTGCAGCGCACGGTCAAATGAGAAACTAATGGGCAGCATGGCACAGCACCGCAACGGGTAGAGCTGCTGCCTCACCGTGCCAGAGACCCAGCTTCGATCCCTGACCTCGAGTGCTGTCTGCAGCGAGTTTGCACGTTCTCCCTGTGATCGTGTGGGTTTCCTCTGGGTTCCGGTTTCCTCCCACATCCCAAAGACATGCAGGTTTGTAGTTTAATTGGCTTCTATAAAATTTGCCCCGCATGTGGATGGGAAAGTTTGATAAGTTCATAAGTTATGTTATAGAGGCTGAATTAGGTCATATCGGCCCATCAAGTCTATTCCACCATTCAATCATGGGTGATCTATCTTTCCCTCTCAACCCTGTTCGCCTGCTTTCTCCATATAACCCCTGACGCCAGCACTAATCATGAATCTGTCAATCCGCGCATTAACAATACCCATACCCTCTGTGGCATTGGATATCAAAGGATTGCGTGAATAGGTGAACGATGGTCGGCCTGGACTCGAAGGGCCTGCGTCCAGCTGTATCTCTAAACTAAACGGTGGCGCAGCGGTAGAGTTGCGGCCTAACAATTCCAAAGATACAGCATGGAAAAGAGCCCCTCGGCCCACTGAGTCCACGCCCACCAGCGATCACCCCGTACACTAGCACTATCCTCCACACTAAGGACAATTTACAATTTTTACCAAAGCCAATGAACCTACAAACCTACATGTCTTTTGAATGTGGGAGGAAACCGGAGCTCCCGGAGAAAACGCACGCAGGTCACAGGGAGAACGTACAAACTCCATGCAGACAGCACCCGAGGTCAGGTTCAAACCCAGGTCTCTGGCATGTACGGCAGCAACTCTACCACTGTGCCACTGTGCTGCCCTGATATTTATATTTCACCCCAGACTCCAGGTTCTATCATCTCGTGTCTCCAGCACCAATTCCAGCCAGGAAAGTACGAAACCTTTTAAAAACAGGCAATTAATTTGTGGTAAAATCGGTGGAGCTGGAGAGGTCAGCCATGAGGCGTGGAAGTATATGAAGACTGGGCCAGGCTTATGAATTAGTTGGAATTTAAGAATGATTTATTGCTGAGACTGCGCTGCTATAAATGTATCAGCTCTGTATCCAGAGAATGAGACCAGGCCCATGGGGCAGCACAGTGGTGCAGCGGCAGATTTGCAGCCTTACCGCGCCAGAGACCCGGGTTCCATCCTGACTACGCATGCTGTCCATACGCAGTTTGCCCATGTGGGCTTTCTCCGGGTGCTCTGGTTTCCTCCCACACTCTAAAGATGGTAAAAATTGCAAATTGCTCCTCGTGTGCTGGATAGTGCTGGTGTGTGGGTGATCGCTGGTCGGCACGGACTTGCTGAGCTGAAGGGCCTGTTTCGGCGATGTATGTCTAAAGTCTAAAGTTAAGGGCCTGTCCCACTTATGCGACTTTGTATGCGAGTGCAGGAGACTCTGCGCTCGCCTCATGATTGCCACATGGTTGCCACATGTTCGCTGGTGGTCTCTGGTGAGTCTCCTTCATGGTCGCGAGGAGTTCCCGCATCCCGTAGTTTGGTCGCTGCAAATTTTTCAACCTGTTTTAAAAATTTTCTGCGACCAAAAATTAGTCGCCATGGAGAAAATCGATAATCCTGTAGTCGTAGGTGCAGTTGTAGTGGGGTCGCCATGTAGTTATAGGTAGTCAAGGTAGTCCTAGGTAGTTTTAGTTAATCGCCTTTGCTGACCGGGCATTTTCATTGGCTCATTGGGGGGAAAAATACTTAAGCACGAGTTTTCAGAACCAAGGATAACCGACCGGTAATGTTAAATGCCTGCCAAACTTCACAGCTGTGTATCTCTGGCTTATTAAAAGTTGTCTGGTTTCTTAAAAGTGTCTCAACTCCTTCTCCCCCCCCCCCCCCCCCCTCCCCCCTTTCCCCCCCCCCCTTCTCTCCCCTCCCCCCTCATTTAAAGGAATTACCATACACTGTGCTAGCCGTCTTAACCTTCCTGTTCATTGCGGAGTGTGCCTGGTTCACCTTGGCTTTGCACCGTGTGAATTTCAGACAGCGCTCCCCCACTTTCCCTGGCCTCTGCCTTTGCGATATGTGTGTGTGTGTGTGTGTGCGTGTGTGCGTGTGTGTGCGTGTGTGCGTGTGTGTGCGTGTGTGTGTGTGTGCCACTCTGACAGACGCCGTTCCAGTTCCCGGTTTTTCAGGCGTTCCAGTTCCCGGTTTTTCAGGCGACTGCCGCAAACTGACAGTCGCCGGCAGTCTGCTGAAAAATCACCGAAGTGGGACAGGCCCTTAAAGATTTGAAGCACAAGGTGGTGGACAACTGCAGTGAGTCCTCCATCTCTTCAGTTACTATGGCTGCCATTGAAGAATATGTGTCCCTTCAGTTCATAAAAATTAGGAGGAGCTTAGACAGCCGGAACCTTTTTCCCCAGCATGGAAATATCAAATATTAGAGGGCAAAGCTTTAAGGTGAGAGGGGCAAAGTTTAAAGGAGATGTGTGGGGCAAGTTTTTTTACACAGAGGGTGGTGGGTGCCTAGGATGTGCTGCCGTGGCAGGTGGTTGAGGCAGATCTGATTGCAGCATGTAAGAGACTTGATAGGCACATGGATACGCAGGGAATGGAGGAATATGGGTTCTGTTGGGGCAGATAAGATTGGTCTTGGCATCATGTTTGGCACAGACTTTGTAGGCCGAAGGGCCATTTCCTGTGCTGTGCTCTTCCATGTACTAGTATAGAGGCCTGGTTGGGTGCTTACTTAATTGCACTAGACCTGGTGTAAAATGCTGTGCTGTCGGCAAAGTTCTGGTTTATTATTGCCATGTGTACTGAGGTACAGTGAAAAGCTGTGTTTTGCATGCTGTCCAAACAGATCAGATAATATGACACATACAATCAGCTCAAACTCAAGTACGATGGGTTGAGCAAAGGGGAAGATACAGAGTGCAGAATATAGTTCTCAGCATTGTAGTGCATCAGTTCCATAGACAAAGTCCATTGTCCGCAATGGAGTAGAGGTGAATCGGACAGTACCTTAGCCTACGGAAGGACCATTCAGAAACCTGATAACAGAGGGGAAGCGTCTGGTGGTGAGCGCTTTCAAGCTTCTGTGCTTTCAGCCGGGTGGGAGCAGGAAGAAGGGAAGGTACATGGATAGGAAAGGTTTGGAAGGATATAGGCCAAACACAGGCAGGTGGGACTATCGTAGATGGGTACTTTGGTCGATGTGGGCAAGTTGGGATGAAACACCTGTTTCCATGAAGTATGACTTTCTATCACTCTATGATTGAGCGGGTGGGCCAGATCTTTGATTATGTTGGCTGGTTTCTCGAGGCAGTGTAAAGTGTGGGTGGAATCGATGGTGGGGAGTCTGGTCCATGTGAGGGACGGTGTCAGTGATGCAGTTTGGTCTCTCACTGCATGGACTTAATGCAGTGCCGAGCATTGCAAGAGATTATGTATCAAAATGTAGGCTCGGGAAAAGGCAAACACATCATTAGCCAGACCGTGCTACACCGGGGAATACTGCTGTTGCACATCTGCTATTGAGCTGCCGACATCTGCACTGACACTAATGCAATAATGAGAGTAATTAGCGCTGCGCTCTCTTCTGCACATGGTGTTAAACATAGCTTTAACACAACAGCAACTAAAACATTAATGAAGATAATGCAGATCGCGTTTGAGAGAGGCCAGCTTGGTCCACAGCCAGCTTCTTGCCAAAGCACTTTGCATCTATCTATCTGCTGATGGCGGTCCTTAATGTCTTAGAGCCCTGGACACAGAAATAGGCCCTTCAGCCCATTGAATCCACGGCAACTATCAGTGCCATTTAACTCTTAAGGCCCCGTCCCACTGTACGAGTTCATTCAAGTGCTCTCCCGAGTTTAAAAAAAATCAAACTCGTGGTTAGTACGTAGAATGAACGTAGTGGGTACGTCGGAGCTCGGGGGCGTCTCTTAGAGGCTCGTAAAGCTAACGGCAGGTACTCGGGAAACGCAGTAAGCTCGGGAAGACTCGTGAAGATTTTTCAACATGTTGAAAAAATGTCCACGAGAGCCCCGAGTACCGACGAGCGGCCATTACCGTAAATCTCAGAGTTCGAATCAGGGCAAACTCGGGAGAACTCTTTGAATGAACCCGTACAGTGAGACAGGGCTTTTATTCTCATATATTCTTTTAGTGATACAACGTGAGAACGGGCCCTTCGTCCCTCCGTGTCTGCGCCAACCAATGATCACTCGTACACTAGTTCCATGCTCCACCCCAGGGACAATTTACAGAAGCCAAATAACCTACAAACCCACAAGTCATTGAAACATGGTAGGAAACCGGAGCACCCGGAGAAAACCCACGCAGATTCAGGGAGAATGTACAAACTCTGTACAGACAGCACCTGTAGTCAGGATCCAATCCGGTTCTCTGCGTCTCATAACTCACCACTCACTTGCACATTCACAGTGGCCAAATAGTCTCTGAGGCCTCTCTCTCTCCCACAAACAAGCTGATCCTTGGAATGAAACAGAATAATGTGTTTGATAACAATGCAGAAGGGTCCCCACCCACAATTTGCACAGGGAAAATGCTGCCCAAATGGTGTGAGATAAGGGTAGAAGACTCGCAATTTGTGAAGCCGGAGGAAGGAATGTAGCTGGAAGGGGGAAGGGGAAGGGGTAAAGTTAACAACCCGTAAATGCTCCCAGGTGTTTAACAATAGACACTTGAACAGGTGCATGGACAGGAGAGGAGGAGAGGGATAGGCATGGTGGTAGAGTTGCTGACTTACAGCACCAGAGACCCGGGTTCAATACTGACTATGGGTGCTGTCTGTACAGAGTTTGTAAGTTCTCCCTGTGACGGTGTGGGTTTTTTCCAGGTGTTCCGGTTTTCTCCCGCACTCCAAAGACGTACAGGTTTCTAGGTTAATTGGCTTCGGTAAAAAATTGTGAATTGTCCCTAGTGTGGCGGATAGTGCTCGTGTACGGGATGATCGCTGGTCGGCACGGACTCAGTGGGCCGAAGGGCCTGTTTACCCACTGTATCTCTCAACTAAACAAAGGAATACAGGACAAACGTGGGCAAATGAGATCAGTTTAATGGTGCATCCTATTCGGCATGGATGAGTTGGGCTTAAGGGCCAGTTCCCATGCTGTATCTCTAAACTAAACTAAAAGAATATGGGCCAAATATGGACAAATGGGACCAGTTTAGATGCGGCACCTTGGGCGGATTGGACGGGTTGGGCAGAAGGGCTGCATGTTTCCGTGCTGCCTGACTTTGTGAGCACACCAAGGGTTGCTGCCACACTCTACGTTGATGAGAAAGACACAGGATGTTTCAATCTGCCTTAGAGAGACTGCGGGACCACTGTTTGACGTCTCACCTGAGCGGGGCTCCTCTCCGAGGGCAGAACTAGGTGGACACTGAGCCCGGACATCGCAGAGGTTAATGTTCATGGCTGGCGCTCATTAATGAGCAGCAAGAACGGTGCAGGAGTTAATGCCAGGACTCATCACCTTCCCTCCGGGGACAGAAGAGTAATTACCTGCGGTCACAGATCACGCTCGCCAGCAACGAGATGTGTGCTCAGACCAAAGAGGAACAAGGCATTCTCAGCTCCTCACACAGTGTGCTGCTGACTCCATATCAATAATTCATATTGTCACCAGATGAGGAAACATCACTGGAAGCATTTACAGGCCAGTGAAGGCTGCGTGCAGGAAGGGGGTGGGGAGGAGGGGTGGGACAGTGCACCACAGCCAGTGCGGCTGAGTTGCCTCATGCATTGCAGCCTCGTTAGTAAATGTTGCTGGGTTAGAGATGCAGCGTGGCTGCGTTAGACAATGCAGTGCGACTGAACCGTTTAATGCATCATGGCCTCATTTGTCAATGTTATGGGTTCGAGATGCAAATTCTATTTGATCTTGTTTGTGCACGTCGAGTTGATTGCATTAGTCGAAACAGGGTGGACCATGTGAAGGTTGCAATCTCCCACCCCACGTGATACAGTGCGGGCCTGTTACACAATGCAGTGTGGGCCTCTACACAATGCAGTGCAACTGAACTGGTTAATGCATTAATGCAGTGGTGCTGGATTAGAGATTTAGTGTATTGTGTTGTGTGGCTGAGTTGGTGCATACATTGCAGCTGTATTAATGCTGCACCGGAGATGCAGTGTAGACATGTTAGACGCTACGATCTGGCTGAGTTGGTTAATGCATTACAGTCAAGTTAATTAATGTTAAAATTGTACAAGGCATTGGTGAGGCTAATTCTGGAGTATGGTGTACAATTTTGGTCGCCTAATTATAGGAAGGATGTCAACAAAATAGAGAGAGTACAGAGGAGATTTACTAGAATGTTGCCTGGGTTTCAACAACTAAGTTACAGAGATAGGTTGAACAAGTTAGGGCTTTATTCTTTGGAGCGCAGAAGGTTAAGGGGGGACTTGATAGAGGTCTTTAAAATGATGAGAGGGATAGGCAGAGTTGACGTGGATAAGCTTTCCCCACTGAGAGTAGGGAAGATTCAAACAAGAGGACATGACTTGAGAATTAAGAGACAGAAGTTTAGGGGTAACATGAGGGGGAACTTCTTTACTCAGAGAGTGGTGGCTGTGTGGAATGAGCTTCCAGTGAAGGTGGTGGAGGCAGGTTCGTTTTTATCATTTAAAAATAAATTGGATGGTTATATGGACGGGAAAGGAATGGAGGGTTATGGTCTGAGCGCAGGTGTATGGGACTAGGGGAGAATACGTGTTCGGCTCGGACTAGAAGGGTCGAGATGGCCTGTTTCCGTGCTGTAATTGTTATATGGTTATATGGTTATGGCACTGGGCTCAAAATGCAGCATGACTGTGTTGATTAAGGTATTGCAGCTGCATTAATAAATGCCGCAGTGTTGGGTTAGAGATGCAGAGTGACTGTGTTACGCAATGCAGTGAGACTCAGCTGGTTCATGCATTGCATATGCATTGATGAATGCCCGACTGCTGTGTTAGATATACAGTGTGACTGTGTTATACACTCCAATGTGGCTTGGTTGGATAGTGCAAAATGGATTTGTTAGATAATGCAGTGGAGTTTCTGTGTGATGCTGAGTTTGAAGAATACATTGCTGTCCCGTCAGTAATGCATCAGAGGAGGGGGTGTGGGCTAGAGGAGCAAGACTTTCATTGTAACTGGACTACTGTAATTGTGCATTTGATAATAAGCTCAACTGGACGTGACTTGGCATAATCTACACCATTTGACTTCCATTGTTCAACTTAGTTGCTTTGCAATATCAAACCCAGCTCACCCTCTGACCCAGCCACAACATAATGCATTGGTGAAGCCAATCTCAACAACCTAGACCCTGAGTATCTACAGTCCCTGCCTAGTCCTTCCTGTATGTGACTCTAGATGCACCGTTTTCGTACTGAGACAAAAGCAAAGTGCTGGAGGAACTCAGCAGGTCAGGCAGTATCTGTGGAGGGGAAAGGAAGGGTCAACGTTTCGGGTTGTGACCCTGCATCAGGACTGAGAGGGGAGATGGCTGATGTGATGGGGAGAGGGGGACTTGTTACTGTCCCTTAGTTACTGTCGACTGCATCTGAAGTGGCCTCGGCAAGTTATGCCCCTCAGGGGCATTCAGGGACGATTATACACCTTGCGCATGAATGATGTTTTAATCAATGCAACTATGTCAGGGAAATGAGTGTGCTCCAGTTAGAAACTGCAACACAACAAAGGTGCATCAGGGTTAGTTAATGAAATACAACTCGTTGAAACATGCACTGTAGCTGGATTCAACATTGTGCAGCTGGTAGTTTGATCATTCATTGCAGCTGTGTTAATTAATGCAATTGTGTTTGATAATGAACTGTAGCTACGTTTGATAATGCAATCTAGCTACATTTCATATTATAGATTGATCTTGCTTGATCATGCAATACAGCTGGATTTGATGAAGTTACATACATAGATTCAATATTCTGCTGCAGACCAATCTAGTGATTCATTGCATCTGTGTTGCGTATGGCATTTAGCTACATTAGCTGGTGCAATGCAGGCAGTTTCAATATTGCATGCCAATTACAGGTGGGTTTAATAATACAACACAGCTGATTTAAAAGGCATGAACAAGTACATGGATAGGGATGGTTAAGAGGGATATAGATATACTTTATCTAGTTCTGGTAATTTATAGATTCTGTTTGCAGCGTACTTGTGCAGTAGGGATATGAGTAGCTTAGAAGGGGCACCGGTGGGGCTGAAGGTCCTGTTTCCATGCTGTATGACTCTAACAAGGATTGACGATGCAATGCAGCGAGCTTAAATAATGCATAATAATATGGCTGGATTAGGTAGTGCAGTGTATTTAGAAATACAACAGCTGGTTTACACAATGCAACACAGTTGATTTAAATAATGCAACGGAGATGATTTACATAATGCAACACATTGGTTTTACTTAATGCAACACTGCAGATTTACATAATGAAATGCAGCTGATTTACATAATGCAACACAGCGAATTTGGATAATGTGGTTGCCACTGGTTTAGATACAATAATACAGCTGGATTGCAGTGTTTCATACAGCTCATTGCAATACTATATTACAGCTAGGTTTGATAAACCAGGACAAATTAATTAGATAAAACAATGTAGTCCACATGCAGAACCACCTCCGGCAGCTCACCATCCATCTTGAGGATGTTCTGATGTCGATCCGGGACTTCTTGAACCCTGGCACCAGGGACGCCACAGACCATCCTCGAGTCTCGCCTGCCGCCATAGAATCTCCTGTCCGCACCTCGGCCAATGGAGTCACCTACCATTATGGCTCTGCCCGACGTTGGTCTCGCTGGTCGAATCTCATTGCTGGGGTTGGAGCCACCGACCTGTCCGCAGCTCAGACTAGAAGCTTCGTCTGCCCCGACAGCTCCCAAGAGGGCGTACCTGTTTTCATTAGGTACAGCCACCGGGGTCTCCTGCACTCCACGTTTACTCCTCTTTCTCATAGTCACCCACCTTCGCTCTTCCAGTATCTTTGGTGTGACGGCCTCACTGTAGGCCCTGTCCAGGAAACTCTCATTTTCCCGGATGGCCCCGAGGTCATACAGCTGTTGCTCCAGTTCCCCAACATGTTCATTCAAGAGCTGCAACTGGACACAAATTTCTGCAGGTGTAGTTGTCAGAAGCACCAGCGATGTCCCTGACTTCCCACATCCTGCAGGAAACACACGGCACCAACATTTCTTCAGTGGACAAAAAAAAAATCACAAATTTCGAATCAAGTGTAGCCTCCTTGCCTCATCCTCCTCGCCGAGGACTCTTGAGCCGAAGATTCACACTTTACTCACAAGGGACTTGAGCCAAAGTCACACACTTTACTCACCAAGGCACTTCACCTCAACAAGGCCACTCCCCGTAGAGCAAGCCCTACTTTTATTTGCTGTTCAATTAACCAGTTAGCTAATTTACAAATTTGGGTTATAGATTTTTAAATGTCTGGAAAAATTTCACCAAAATTTCACCAAAATTTCACCACCCGCTCCTTCACCTCCTTTGCCGACCTTGAAGGTATGTGTTGCAGGCTGGCAACATCTCTGGAGAACATGAATAGGTGACATTTCAGCGGTGACCCTTCTTCAGGCAGACTGGAGTAGAGGGTTTAGAAATACAGTATGGAAACAGGCCCTTTGACCCACTGAGTCCATGCCAATCATCAATCACCCATTCATACCACTCCCCTCTTTCATATCTATTCCCCACTTTCGTAGCAACTTCCCTCTTTCATATCCACTTTCATATCCACTCCTCACTTTCATATCAACTCCCTAAAAATTAGGGGCATATTTTTTCTTTACAGGGCAAATAAACCTACAAACCTGAACATCTTTGGTAGTTGGGAGGAAACCAGAGCATCCAGAGGAAACCCCAGCAGTCATAGTCATACAGTGTAGAAACGGGCACTTCGGCCCAACTTGCCCACACCTACCAAGTTGCCTCATCGACACTAGTCCCACCTACTTGCATTTGGCGCATATCCTTGTCCTGTCTATGTACCTGATCCAAATGTTCTTTAAACATTGTGATAGTATCTACCTCAACGACCTAATCCGGCAGCTCGTTCTGATTACCTACCACCTTTTGTGCAAAAATATTGCACCTCAGTTTCCTATTAAACCTTCTCCTCTCCCCCCCCCATCCCCGCCCCCCCCCCCCCCTTCACCTTAATCTTCTGTCTTCTGATTACTGATTCCCTACTCTTGGTAAAAGACTGCATCCACCCTATCTGTTTCTCTCATGATCTTATACGCCTCTATAAGATCACCCCTTATCTTCCTGCACTCCAAGGAATAGAGTCCTAGCCAAGAGTCAATTTAATTGTCATTTGGACCCCTGGAGGTCCAAACGAAATGCCGTTTCTGCAGCCATACATCACACACAAATAGACCCCAGACACAACATAATTACATTTAACATAAACATCCATCACATAGCTGTGATGGAAGGCCAAATAAACTTCTCTCTCCACTCCACTGCCCCCCCCCCCCCCCCCCCCCCCCCCCCCCCCCCCCCCCCCCCCCGATGTCAGAGTCAAAGTCATAGCCCCCTGGCGATGGCGATGGCGATGGCGATGGCGATTGTCCCGCGGCCATTAAAGCCACGCCGGGTGGTGCGAGGTCGCACACCGGGTCTTGGTGTTGGAGCCCCCGGCGCGCGCCCGCAGAGTCCGTGGCCATTCCAGCCGCGCGGGGCAGTGGTGTCAGGCCCTGCTCCAGGAGCTCTTCGACCCCGCAACTCGGGCGGGAGAAGTCGCCGCCGCAGAAGCCCCGAAAAGCGGTCTCCCCCCAGGGAGCCGTGGGCTCCCGGCGCTGTCGTCCACAGACCTGTAGAGAGCCTCCGACTCTCCGGCAGCAGCAGCAGCAGCAGCAGCAACAGCATCAGCAGCAGCAGCGCTCCTCCACCGCTCCGGACTCGGCCAGCTCCGCGACGGCAACGGTGAGTCGACACCTGAGTCCCCGGTCTCTTCCTGTTGGAGGCCGCTCCTCGTTGCGGCCTCAACGACGACTGAGACCCGACGAGAAAAGGTCGGGTCTCCAGTGCAGGGAGAGATTCAAAAAGTTTACCACCACACCCCGACCCCCCCACACACACACCCCAACATAAAATAACAAACACTACATAAAAACACAGACAAAAATAATAAAAACGCGGACAGGCTGCAGAGGCCGCTGCTGGCCAGAGCCGCGCCGCCTACCGCGCCGCCTACCTAGCCTGCTCAAGCTCTGCCCTTGAGTCCTGGCAACATCCTCGTAAACCTTCTCTGCATCCTTTCCAACTGAACAATATCTTTCCCATAGCAGGGTGATCAAAACTGAACGTAATACTCTAAATGTGGCCTCGCCAATGTCTTGTACAACTGTGACATGACCTCCCAACAGTCTCAGGGAGAACGTACAAACTCCACACAGACAGCACCTGAGGCCAGGATCGAACCCGGGTCTCTGGTGCTGTGCCGGTACTGGGTCACAGAGGACACACAAGAAAACACAGAAGACACTGAGGGATGGACCCCGACCCAAAACGTCAGTCGTTCTCCCCCCTCCACAGATGCTGCCTGACCCGTTGAATTCTTCCTGCACTTTGCTCTTGGCTGATGATGCTTGAAGCTTTGCAGGGAATTACAATACTAAGAGAAATGTAGCGAAGACGGTAGATAATGTTAACACAGTTAAGCTTTGACCTCTGAGTCTTGACATAGCTGGAGGGCTTGAATGGGTTTCTATTGGTTGTTCATTTCTTTGCATTCAAAGGCTGGAATAGTTTTTTATTAGCGCTTCATTGACAGCACAAGGTTGCAGAGCGATGTTTTCAATATATTGTTCAATTCATGTAGGAAGAGGCTTGCTGAACTCTCAGCATTTAGCTCATGCTGTGCACTGTTCCCTGCACAAAGGGCTCTCGCACATCTCTGAATGGGCAGAAAAAAGGTAGGAAGAACGGAACAAAAGAGGATAAGAGAGAAAGGAAAAGAAAAGGATGCAAAGAGAGAGGGCTGAGATAAACGGAATGGGAGAGGGGGCTGAGATAAGGAGAGAGAGGGAGGTAGAAAAGGGAAGAGCGGGGAAGTAGGAAGACAGAGGGAGAGGTGTCAAAGGTTACGGGGAGAGGGCAGGAGAATGGGGTTGAGAGGGGAAGATAGATCAGCTATGATGGCATGGCTGAGTAGACTCGATGGGCCGAATGGCCTAATTCTGCTCCTATGTCACATGAGATAGGTAAGAGAGGGAAAGAGAAGGAGAGTGACTAAGGAGGAGGATGAAGAATGGGAGAGAGGGAGATGGAGAGAGAGAGGGGAGAGAAAAATAGGCATGCCCATTGAACCCTTCTTATCCTAGTGATCTGAAGAAGTCCAGAGCAAATCACACTCAATGTAGCACTTTATAAAAAGACTGCCTTAGTGGTCATGTCCAGAAATTGGCCACAAAGGGGTAGGCACGTCTACCGTGAACTCTTGGCTAAACCGTGATGGAGCAGCACGTGTAACAACACTTTAACTTGGCAGGTCATTTAATTATATGTTCCTGAAATGTAGATTTGTGCAATGAGACGGGGAAGATAAGGTTACAATAGAGAGGGGAAAGATTTAATAGAAATCTGAGGGGCAACCTGTTCACACAGAGGGAGGTGAGTAAATGGAATGAGCTGCCAGAGGAAGTATCTGAGGCAGGTACTATAATAAGATTTAAAAGACTGGTCCATGGATAGGAAAGGTTGAGAGGGACATGGGCTAAACGTGGGCAGTTAGGACTTGTGTAGCTGGGGCATTTTGGTCGGCATCGCCAAATTGGACTGAAGGGTCTGTTTACCTGCTGTATAACTCTCACTATAAATAGTTTCAACACAGAAAGAGGACATATATGGATCACGTGCAGGCATAAAACCAGTGTGAACAGGTGGGCCATGGTCAGTGTGGACTCGGTGAGCTGAAGGGCTTGTTTCCGTCAAGTGTCTCTAAACCAATCTAAACTAAACTAAATGAAATTAAATTAAATGAAACTCAACTAATTTAAACTCAACTCAATTAAACTTAACTGAACTAAATGAAACAAAACTTAACTCAACTAAATTAAACTAAACTGAATTAAACTAAACTAATCTACTCTAATCACAACTCAATGAAACTACACTCAATGAAACTAAACTAAACTTGTTCCAGTGATGGTTGTTCTCTGTGCTACAGTATGTTCAGAGAGCTGTTGAGGCTCAGTTGGCCAGTCTATTCAGGGCAGAGACACACACATCTATGGTATTAAGGAGAGTCCGGGGTTGTAGGGGATAAGCTGGAAAATGGGGCTGAGATTGGGATAAGATCACAATGTTATTGAACGATGGAGCTATATCGCCGAATAATCATAAAGTCAGAGAGACGTGGAGAATGGTAACTGGTCCTTCGGCGCACCGAGTCCATGTCAACCACCTCGGCATGGCGGCACAGAGGCTCAGCAGTAGAGCTGCTGCCTCACCAGAGACCAGGGTTCGATCCCGACCTCAGGTATTGTCTGTGCGCAGTTTGTATGTTCTCCCTGTGACCGCGTGGGTTTTTTCTATGTGTTCCGGTTTCCTATCATACTCCAATACTCCAATGTAGTAAGTTAATTGACTTCTGTACATTGCCTCTAGTACAGGGGTGGGGAACCTTTTCATGTTGGTAGGCCGCAGTAAGTTTGCTGTAATCTAATAAGGCCACAACCAAGAAACATCAATTAGACATACTTCTAAATGTACATTATTTTGTAAAAATCTAACTACTATGTAATAACTTCAAGAAAATGATTTAAAAAATTGTTAATTCTAAAGTTAACTAACCTTTTAGTGACTTTGTTGTGACTGCTTTATGTGGGGAAGCATTTGAATATTTGGTTGCATCATGGAGGTACGCAGTTTCAGCTGATCATCTAGATGGGTATCCGTCATTAGTGACCTCAAGGGCGTCTTGATTTGCGTTCGGTAGGAGAATGTAGATTCGCAGCAATAAGTGGTTGAAAAGCAAGAAAGCATTTTTCGTGCATGTTGCCGAAGACGTGGGCATTCTATTGCATTTTTTCATATTTCAATTGGATCTTTCTTAGCGTCAAATAAGGACTTTAAAATGTCATCTTCTGAGAGCTCAATCAATTCCATCTGTAGTTCTTTAGGAGCCTTGGTGACATCAAACTAGATGAGGTTGAAATGCTAATTTGAGTGTGATGTCATGATTCTCAAAGTCAGTGAACCTTTCATTGTATTCTTCAATTCAATTCAACTTTAATGTCATTGCACAAATACAAGTATGGGTACAACGAAATGCAGTTTAGCGTCAGTCCGTAGTAATAGTGCAATATAGAAATAAAAAATACAGAATAAGCAAACAATGTGGACGGAGAGACTGGAGAAATCTATCGGCGGGACTCCGAGTTCAGCAATGTGATTGTGTTGTTGTAGAAGCTGTTCCTCATCCTACTAGTACGTTAATCCTACTTTAATTAATAAGTCTATAACTGCTGCATATTCTTCAAATGATTCCATGAATCCTCCTGCTCATCAATGACCTTCGCTAACTGGGGAAAATGTTCATCCGAAATTTCATTTTGAAGAAGAAGAGTTTTGAAAAAAGATAGCTTTTTTTCGAAATGCTTGGATTTTTTGCCACATTTCATATATTGACTTAGTTTTACCTTGCAAAGAAACATTCAAGTCATTTTGCTTTGACATGATATCGCACAGAAATGCAGTATTTCTATAGAAATCTTCTTTCAATAAATCACATTGCAGATTCTTTTCTTCATGGAATGTAACTATCTGTTCTCGCAAAGATAAAAAATTTGCTAACACCTGTCCCTGCGCTAGCCAACGTACTTCACAATGATACGGCAAATCCACACTGAATGCCTCATCGGCCAACTTTAGCATATTACGAAAATGCCGCTGCCGTGTTGCATTTGCACAAATACAGTTAACAATACTTATAACTTGTTGCAAAGCGTCACATAAAATAGTAGATTTACTAATGTTTTAATTGTGGCCGTCAGTCGGGGAGGATTATTTTGTTGAATCCTCTTTTACTCTTTGGTATTTTAAATAAGTTAATCTTTTTTCAAAACTCTTCTTCAAAATGAAATTTCGGATGAACATTTCCCCCAGTTAGCGAAGTTCATTATAAGATTAAAATAAAAATAATAAAAGACGAACAAAAACATATTAATAAAAATAAAAGGATTTGTTCGACAAAATTTGGATTCATTCAAAAGGCCGCACTTAATGACCTAGAATAACCTAGAATGCGAATGGTATGTTAGCATTCATAGCAAAAGGATTTGAGTATAGGAGCAGGGAGGTTCTTCTGCAGTTGTACAGGGTCTTGGTGAGACCACACCTGGAGTATTGCGTACAGTTTTGGTCTCCTAATCTGAGGAAAGACATTCTTGCTATAGAAGGAGTACAGAGAAGGTTCACCAGACTGATTCCTGGGATGTCAGGACTTTCATATGAAGAAAGACTCGGCATGTACTCGCTAGAATTTAGGAGACTGAGAGGGGATCTTATAGAAACTTACAAAATTCTTAAGGGGTTGGACAGGGCTAGATGCAGGAAGATTGTTCCCGATGTTGGGGAAGTCCAGAACAAGGGGTCACAGTTTAAGGATAAAGGGGGAAATCTTTTAGGACCGAGATGAGAAAAACATTTTTCACACAGAGAGTGGTGAATCTCTGGAATTCTCAGCCACAGAAGGTAGTTGAGGCCAGTTCATTGGTTATATTTAAGAGGGAGTTAGATGTGGCCCTTGTGGCTAAGGGGATCAGGGGGTATGGAGAGAAGGCAGGTACGGGATACCGAGTTGGATGATCAGCCATGATCATATTGAACGGCGGTGCAGGCTCAAAGGGCCGAATGGCCTACTCCTGCACCTAATGTTTCTATGTTTCTAGAAGGCCTCGAGCGGCTTTAAGGCCACCCCTGCACGAGTGTGTCAAATAGTGTTAGTGTACGGGGTGATCGATGGTCGGCGTGATTTTGGTGGGCCGAAGGGCCTGTTTCTATGCTGTATCTTTAAACTCTAAACTCACCAACCACCTTACGTTAATCCCGTAAATATAGACTGTTTGTAACTTTGTCAGTGCTAGGATCGTGGTACATTCTTTGCGTACTGCCTAGGTGAGGTCTGCTGTGTGATTTTACCAGGTTGTATACAAAAACAAAGCGTTTCACCATATCTCGGCACATGTGACAATAAAGTATAATTGAATCATTGAATTCTTCCTACGTTTTCATCACTCACCTACACAGCAGAGACTTGTTTTCTAGGAGACAGTAAAACCTCCAAGTCTTCTTGGGAAACTAGAGTACCCGGAGGAAACCCATGCGGTCACAGAGAGAGCCTGCAGACTCCACACAGGCAGTAGCGGGTTTAGGTTCTTACCTGGGTCTCTGGCGCCATGGGTCAGTGGTTCCACCAGCTTTGCCACCAAACTGCCTGCTCATAATGTTCCTGCCTTTGTGTTCCTCTACACACAGTGACATCGATTGTAATCATGTATTGTCGTTCTGCTGACTGGTTAGCACGTGACAAAAAGCTTCTCACTGTACCTCGGTACACGTGACAATAAAAAAAACTGATCTGTAAGAGGTCACAGCCAGCAAAATGTATTCCTTACTCTGGTCATTATGGGACTTTTACCCACAGTGCGGCAATACCCAATCCACTCCCAATCTCCATCATGTTTAGTTCTTAAAGACCCAGCATGGAAACGGGTCCTACAGCCCGCTGAGGCCAAGCCGACCATTGGTCACCCATTTACAATAGTTCTATCATCCCTCTCTCTCCATTACCCCTGCATCCTCTCTCTCTCTGTCCCTCCCCCATTCTAGTCGTCGTACTAGTTTCATCATCTGTGTAACTCTTTATCACCTACCCCACGGCCAACAATGGACCATTGTGGGCTCCACCTTTCCTTGATCATCATTGCTGTTTGCAAATCTTTCATTCATTTGTTCTTTCATTCATCTCGACCCGAAACATCACCTATTATTTTTCTCCAGAGATGCTGCCTGAGCTGCTGAGATACTACAGCTTTTTGTGTCTATCTTCAGTGTAAATCATCATCTGCCGTTCCTTACTACACACTAGTTCCATGTCATGGCCGTCCGAAGGGGGGGTGCGCTGGGTGTGACCGCACCCCCCCTTTCCCCCCCAGAGTAAGAAAAAATACCCTGATTTTTTTTTTTTTTTTTTTTTTTTTATTTTTTTTTTTTTTAAAAATCGGAGCACAATCAGCGTTTCCACTTTGTGGGAAATCGCCCGAAATTCTGGCTCCGGCCTCTTTCTCATCCACTCCCTACAGACTACTGGGCAATTTACAGAGGTCAATCAAACTACAAACCGCGCCGCATACGTTTGTGGTGTGGTTGGAAACCGGAGCACCTGGTGGAAAACCATGCGGTCACAGGGAGAACGTGCAAACTCCACACGGGCAGTAGCAGAGGTCAGGATCGAACCCAGGTCTCTGGCACTGTGCCACCGAGCTGCCTGCTCACATTGTTGCTGACTATGATCCTCTACACACAGCGAGCTTCAGACCATAACCTCACTTTGTACGAGATGTTTTATTTCTCTCTCTATCTCCCTCTCTCTCTCACACACACACACACACATCTGCCCCTGTACCATTGGATCGAAATTTCAAAGAGGCAACATCACAATGCCCCCGGCCCACTGACTAATGTGAGCCCACACAGTCTTTTTGTGATCCTTTGACCTTCCATGTCTGAGCATGCACGACAATGGCATTATAAACAAAAGCTAAAAGAAACTGCTTGCCATTCCTTCATCTTTTCAGGGACGCAGTGATTAGCGGGCTCCATTCTGATTCCGGGTGAATGCTGAAAATCTGTTCTTATATGCAGAGAGAAAGCAGTGAAAATGCATGTTTTATAAGTTCAGGCCGCATCTATTCCTGATAGTGTGGCTATTAGAATGTGCAAAGACTATGGCTCATTGTGTGATTGCTGGGAGTATCAGACGAAGAAAAGCAGGCGTGGAATGGTAAACCTGTTCGAAGTAGGAACAAGGAATCCTGGTTCACAATAAAAGACGCTAAGTGCTGGAATCGCATTGCTGTTTCTCCACTTTGTATGTGGCCTCACTCTGGAAATGGAGTATCTCAGCGGGTCAGGCAGCATCTCTGGAGAAAAAGAGTAGGAGACGTGGCAAGGTGACCTTTCCGGTGATGTTTTAGGAACAGCTCCATCCAAAACTGCAAGACATTGCAGAGATGGTGCTGGGTATGCTGCACCTACCACAACAGCAGCACTGTCCCCCGCACCCACATCCCTCTCCCCCTCCCCTCCCCCTCCACTCCCACTCCCATCCCCTCACCTCCACCCCCCTCCATTGCAAACCAGTCTCCCTTCCACTGACTCCATCTATACCACGCTGCCTCAGCAAGGCCACCTGCATAATCATAGGCCGGTCTAACCCTGGTCACTTCCTCTTGTCCCCTCCTACAGACAGCATGAGGAACATCAGTCTTTGCATCCCGACCAGCCCAAAAGCAAAAGAAAATAAATAAATCTACCGACAGCTCATTGATGGTTTGGGAAATAAATATTTATTGGGGAGAAGGGGTGGCAGATTGGTGCAGTGGTAGAGTTGCTGTCTTGCAGCACCAGTGACCCGGGTTTAATCCTGAATACGGGTGCTGTCTGTACGGAGTTTTACGTTCGCCCTGTGACCACGTGGGTTTTCCCCGGGTGCTCTGATTTCTTCCCACGTCCCAAAGACGTGCAGGTTTGTAGTTTAATTGCCTTTGGTACGAATTGGATATTGTCCCTAGTGTGTAGAATAGTGTTAGATTACAGGGTGACCTTTGGTCGGCACAGACACGGCATGCAGAAGGGCTGTATCTCTAAACTATAAATTAAACTAAAGAAGGGGTAAGGAGAGATGGAGAGAAAGGGGTTACAGCTGGTCGGGATTCTATTATACAGCTACCATTGAACTCGAGCCCTGATGTGGGCCAGTGTCACAGGCTCTCTCTCCCTCGAGTGTCGTTTGTAATCCCAGGTGGTGGGAACCCTATGGATTTGTTCGTTCTACCTGTCGTCGTGTGGGTTTTCTCCGGGTGCTCCGGTTTCCTCCCACATCCCAAAGATTTGCAGCTTTGTACGTTAATAGTAAATTGTCCCCAGTGTGCAGGATAGAACTAGAGTGCAGGTGACCGCTGGTCGTCGTAGACTTTGGCCAGAGGGCCTGTTTACACCTCGTATCTGTAAACTAAACTAATTACTGACTATGGTGGGCTTTTATGACAATCTGGTAGTTTCCTAGTTATTGTTAATGAAACTAGCTTCTGGCTGCCAGATATTTAAATGTTCCCTTTGCCATGTGACATTTGAACTCATGAAAGCGATGGTCCATAATTCTGAATATTAATACCCCAGGGCTTTCATTAGATAAACAGAAAATACTAGCAATATTCAGCAGGTCAGGCAGCATGGATGGAGTCGGAGTTGGACGATGGGTCAAATGGCCTAATTCTTCTCCTATCACTTATGATCTTATGAGTCAATGAGCTGAAACTTAATAGACAATAGGTGCAGGAGTAGGCCATTCGGCCCTTCGAGCCAGCACCACCATTCAATGTGATCATGGCTGATCATCCCCAATCAGTACCCCGTTCCTGCCTTCTCCCCATATCCCTTGACTCCGCTATCTTTAAGAGCCCTATCTAGCTCTCTCTTGAAAGTATCCAGAGAACCAGCCTCCGCCGCCCTCTGAGACAGAGAATTCTACAGACTCACAACTCTCTGTGAGAAAAAAGTGCTTCCTCGTCTCCGTTCAAAATGGCTTACCCCTTATTATTAAACTGGTTCTGGACTGCCACAAGATATTGACATGAATATAGAGTCTGTAGCTTGTTTTGGGTATGCACCAGTGACCTTAGCCGAGGTAGACATAGGTTTTTCACAACGGAAGCATATTCTGTCTGAGAGGCGGCATAATTTAACACCAGATAATTTGAAAAAAATTGCTTGTAATTATGTGCAACCAGGCAGCTTTGGTCATTTAATGTAGAATACCTTTATATTATCATTTTTAACCATATTTTGGGGGTGGAAATACATGCCTTTTTATGCTTTTTTCTGTCAATGTGCCTTTTTCCATGCCTTTTTTGCAATTTTATTATGCCTTTTTGCCTGCCTATTTCAGAGTTTTTTAGCGCCTAAACATTCTGGCTCTAATAAATAATCTATGGATATAATCTATAATATATGGATTATATTATAGAATATATCCATAACTATGATACAAGATAAACTAATGGATGATATGTATGTTATGGATATATTAGATACATATTCTTCCATTCCCTGCATATCCATGTGCCCAAATAAAAGCTTTTTAAATGCACTATCTGCCTAATTATGCTCATGCAGCTCATCCACGGTTGCATTAGTTAACAGCATATTTATGAATAGAGTTGAACACGAATTAGCATGATACCTATGCAAAACTAATTATGAACTGCCGCATGGAATTTGCATTATTCATCACATGCAGATTACATCTATAAATAACTTTACAAAGCTGTTTGCTGAGTGTTATTTGCAATCCCTATTATTAAAGCTGCTTTGATAAATCATCACCGATCCCGGATCACGCAGGGCAACATGCAGCCCTGACCAGCACACAAACCAACCTCCCTTCAATTTACTTCATCTGCCTCAGCAAGGCCACCAGCATAATCAAGGACCAGTCTCACCCCAGTCACTCCCTCTCCTCCCCTTTCCCATCAGGCAAGAGGTACAGAAGTGTGAAAATGCACACCTCCAGATTCAGGGGCAGTTTGTTCCCAGCTGTTATATGGCAATTGAACCATCCTATCACCAACTAAAGAGCGGTCCTGCCCGGAAGTTAGACACAAAATGTTGGAGTAACTCAGCGGGTCAGGGAACATCTCTGGAGACAAGGAGCGGGTGACGTTTCGGGTAGAGACCCTTCTTTAGATGATCCTATCATGTCCTAATCTCAATCTACCTCATTGGAGACTGACTATCTTGAATCAGACTTTATTAGATTCTAATTTGCACTAATGTTATTCCCTTAATCCTGTATCTGTACACAGTGGATGGCTTGATTGTAATCTTGTATTGTCTTTCCATTGACTGGATAGCACGCAACAATAAATAAAGCCTTGCACTGTACCTAGGTACATATGACAATAATAAACTAAATGTAAATGAAATAAAACATGACAATAAAGAAACCATTGAACATTGAACCCATTTAGAACAAAGAACTTCCTCCATGTCTGGCCACAGGGCATTGAAAAACTCAGGGATCCGGCAATATTATTAAGTAAGATTGACGTCCACTCATTGGAGTTTGGAAGAATGGACCAAACAAAAAGTCGGAATGGGGGCTTGACAGGTAGATGCAGAAATGTGTTTCCTCAGGCCTGGTTGACCATCCAGGGTGAAGATGAAGAGAAATGTCTTCACTCCAAGAGTGGTGAATGTCTGGAATTACTACCCAAATAGATGTGTACATTCAAAGCTGAAGTCCATACATCTCTGGCTGGGGATGCCGAGTTATTCTAGACCCATTTCTTTAATCAGAGGGTGGCGAATCTGTGGAATTCATTGCCACAAAAGGCTGTGGAGGCCAAGTCAATGGATATTTTTAAGGTTGAGATTGCTGGATTCTTGATTAATATGGGTGTCGGGGTTATGGGGAGAAGGCAGGAGAATGGGGTTGAGAGGGAAAGATAAATCAGCCATGATTGAATAGCGGCGTAGACTTGATGGGCCGAATGGCCTAGTTCTGCTCCAATAACTTATGAACAACCACCCGATGATAGTGGATGTCAGAGCAGTTTTGGGGGACCTAAAGGGTATCAAAGGTTATGGGGAGAAAATGGGGTTGAGAGGGAAAGATAGATCAGCCATGATCGAATGGTGTAGACTTAAGGCGGCACGTTGCACAGCGGTAGGGTTGCTGCCTTACAGCGCCCGAGACTCGGGTTCCATCCTGACTACCGATGGTGTCTGTACTGAGTTTGCACATTCTCCCTGTGACCGCGTGGGTTTTCTCCGGGTGCTTCCGGTTTCCTCCCACACTACAAAGAAATGCAGGTTTGTAAGTTAATTGGCTTCTGTAAATTGTCCCTAGTGTGCAGGATGGAACTAGTCTACGGGGACCACTTGTCGTTGTGGACTCGGTGGTCCAAAGTGCCTGTTTCCATGTTGTATCTCTAAAATTGAACTAAATTAAACAAAGCTATTCTAAGTAAACTAGACCACGACTTTGCAAACAACAAACTACACAGAGCAACTCTAGCAGTGCACGATCCATAGCAGTTCAGTTTTGCGCTAGGGTTGTGGCTAGGACCACCCTTTGAGAACGGTTGATGGGAAGATAATGTTCTTGAACCTGGGGTCAATGGTTCTTCTTCCCTATGATGGCAATGAGAAGAAAGCATGGCCAAGGTGGTGTGGGTCTTTGATGATATTTATATACTTTTGATGGTGGGGAGGTCGGTACCCGAGATGGACCGGGCATTGTCCACCACAATTCTGGAGCCTCCTTTGCTCTTTGAATGTCTGAACCAGGCCATGTTGCAACCAGTCAACTCTTCACTGCACATCTGTAGAAGTTTAATAGAGTATTCGGCAACATATTGAATCCCCTCTCACTTTTGAAAAAGTAGAGGCACTGGCAAATTCATCAACTGTGGTCTCCACTGCCTTCAGAGGCAGAGAATTCCACAGATTCACAACCCTCTGTGTGAAAATGTTTTTCCTCATCTCCGTTCTAAATGGCTTACCCCTTATTCTTAAACAGTGGCCCCTGGTTCTGGACTCCCCAACATCGGCAACATGTTTCTTGCCTCTAGCGTGTCCAAGCCCTTAATAATTGTGTATGTTTATTGCAGAGCTGGGCAGCAGCTCTACCTCTGCACCATCATGCTGTCCAGTTCTGCGATTACTTGTTTCTCCATTTTGACTCCTCCAGCACTTTGTATTTTTTTTACTCCGTCATAAAGCATTGTTGAAGGGCATCAGATTAAAGTTATAATCGAGACACATGCATGTGTAATTACAAAATACATTCCCCTAGGCCAGGCTCTCTGGCCTCCCATAGATATCATTCACATTAACACAGCATAGCACAGCCCCAGGCAAACAGCATTAGAAGGCAGAGCAAATGTAATTTGATGTGCCTTTTAAATTAATTATAAAGCCCCATTTTTTTTTTAAACCAGCTCTTAACGTTAAACAGAAATTATCCGTTTCTTCCTTTTTTAGTAACCTGAAGGGGAGAGAGAGAAGGAAATCATAAGTAGACTGAAGACTTTAGTCTTTAGGGATGCAACATGGAAACAGGCCCTTCGGCCCACTGAGTCCATGCTGACCATCGATCACCCCATACCCATACTATCTTGCACACTAGGGACAATTTACAATTTTACCGAAGCTTAATTAACCTACAATTCTAGACGTCTTTGGAGTGTGGAAAGAAACTATAGCACCCGGAGACAACCCACATGGTCATTGGGGGAATGTAAAAAATCACAAACTCCGTATAGAGAGCACCCGCAGTCAGGATGGAACGCGGGTCTCTGAGGCAGCAACTCTACTGCTGCACCACCATGCTGCCCAGGTGGGGATGGCTTTTCTGGATTTGGTGCTCTATTGAGATATGATGATGTTGCATAGCACCAGGCTCAGAAACAGCTTCTTCCCCTCTGTATACACTTCACACTGCCTTGGGAAGACAGCCAATATAATCAAAGATGGTGTTGCGATTACCGTGAGCTTCTGTGGCACGTCTATCAGGCAACACGTCACTGTCAAGTAGCCCTGTCCGTTACACGTTCCCCACCATTGATCCATCTACACTTCACATGGCCTCGGACAAACAGCCAACATAATCAAAGACTTGTCCCACCCCAGTCATTCCTTCTTCTCCCTGCTCCTGCCCAGCAGAAGGTACAGAAGCTTGAAAGCTTGAAGCATCACCAGACTCACGAACAGTTTCTTCCCCTCTGTCACCAGGCTTCTGAATGGTCCTTCGATAAACTAGGCACCGTCTGATTCGCCTCTACCCCATTGCGGACATTAGACTTTGTTTACAGAACTGGAGCACCACAATGCTAAGAACTAGACTGAATGAAGACTAGACTAGACTTTATGAAGAAAGACTGGATAGACTCAGTTTGTACTCGCTAGAATTTAGAAGATGAAGGGGGGGGGATCTTATAGAAACTTACAACATTTTTAAGGGGTTGGACAGGCTAGATGCAGGAAGATTGTTCCCGATGTTGGGGAAGTCCAGAACAAGGGGTCATAGTTTAAGAATAAGGGGGAAATCTTTTAGGACCGAGATGAGGAAAACTTTTTTCACACAGAGAGTGGTGAATCTCTGGAATTCTCTGCCGCAGAAGTTAGTTGAGGCCAGTTCATTGGCTATATTTAAGAGGGAGTTAGATGTGGCCCTTGTGGCTAAAGGGATCAGGGGGTATGGAGAGAAGGCAGGAACAGGATACTGAGTTGGATGATCAGCCATGATCATATTGAATGGCGGTGCAGGCTCGAAGGGCCGAATGGCCTACTCCTGCACCTATTTTCTATGTTTCTAACTATATTCTGCACTGTGTATCTTCCCCTTTGCTCTATCTATTGTACTTGAGTTTGACGATTGTATTTATGTCTAGTATAGAGAGCATAGTTTTAAGATGAGAGGGGAAGAATTTGAAGGAAATATGCGGGCACCATTTTACCTCAGTGTCTAGAACGCCTGCCGGGGGTTTCAACGGGAGCATTTGGTAACATAGGCAGGAAATATGGATATGGACTGTAGCAGATGCCCTTGCCAGCCCAGGCCCAGAACGCGACTCCATGCCCAATAGTACATCAACAGATAATCTGCCCTTGCCAGCAACGTCTACATTTTTTTTTTTTAAGTTTAGAAATACAGCACGGAAACAGGTCCACCGAGTCCGCACTGACCAGCGATCCCCGCACATTAACACTATCCTACACACATTAGGGACAATTTACACATACACCAAGCCAATTAACCTTCGGCTCACCAACTCCTCACGTCCACAGTCATCACCCGTTCACAGGAATTCTATGTTATCCCACTATCGCATCCACTCTGCACACTCTGGGCAATTTACAGAGGCCACTTAAACTACAAACCCGCACGTCTCTGGTATGTGGTCGAAACTGGAGCACCGGGAGGAAACCCCATGGTCATAGCGTCAGAGAATCATAGTCACACAGCGTGGAAACAGGCCCTTATGCCCAACACGCTGACCAACATACCCCACTTACACTAGACCCACCTGCTTGTTTTCACCCCATATCCCTCTAAACCTGACCAATCCATGTACGTCTAATTGGTTCTTAAAAAATTGCAATAGTACCTGCATCAACTACCACCTGACAAATTGTCTTCTAAATGTTGGCAGCATCTCTGGAGAAACTTTGTAGTTTTGGGTTGTAACTCTTTTTCAGACCGATTGTTTTTTTAAATGATGTTGTAGTTCCTGCCTCAACTACCTTCTCTGACTGTTTGTTTCATACACCTACCACCCTTTGCAGTAAAAATGTTACCCCTCAGATTCCTAGTAAATCTTTTCCCCTTCACCTTAAATCTATGTCCTCTGGTTCTCAATTCCCTTACTCTGGGGAAAAAGATTCTGTGCGTCTACCCGATCTATTCCTCTAATGATTTTGTACACCTCTATAAGATCACCCCTCATCCTCCTGTGCTACCAGGAATAAAGTGCTAGCCTGCTCAGCCTCTCCCTATAGCTCAGGCCCCTGAGATCTAGCAACATTCCCATACATTTTCTCTGCACCCTTTCCAGCTTGATAACACCTTTCCTATAACCGGTGTCCAAAATTCAATACAATACTCTAACGCCTCACCAATGTCTTATATAACTGCAACATGACTTCCCAACTTCCACACCCAATACTCCAACTGATGAAGGCCAATGTGCAGAAAAACTTTTTCTGCAGCCACTTGATACAACACCTTTCCTATCCCCCGTGTGTCCCCCAAAATTCCAACAATACAATACTCTCCCCGCCTCACCAATGTCTTATATAACTGCAACATGACTTCCCAACTTCCACACCCAATACTCCAACTGATGAAGGCCAATGTGCAGAAAAACCTTTTGACCACCTGATCTAACTGCGATGCCACTTTTAAGGAACTATGTACCTGCACATCTAGATCCCTCTGCTCTACAACACTCCCCTGAGCACTACCGTTCACTGTGTAGGTCCTGCCCATGTTAGACTTTCCAAAATGCCTCACATTTCTCAGTATTAAATTTAACAACCATTCCTCAGCCCACCTTCCCAACTGATCAAGATCCTGCTGCATTATTTTGACATCCATCTTCACCATCTACAATACCACTCACTTTTGAGCCATCTGCAAAGTTGCTAATCTTGCCATGTACGTTCTCATCCAAATCATATAGATATAGATGACAAACAGTAACGGACCCAGCACCGAACCCTGAGGCATCCACTAGTCACAGGCCTCCAGTCCGAAACACAACCTTCAACCATCACCCGCCAATCCCTCTCACAGTGAGAACGTCCAAACTCCACACAGACTGCACCCGAGGTCAGGATGGAACCTGGGTCTCTGGCGGTGTGAGTTTGCAGTTACACTAGCTGCACCACTGTGCTGCCTCAATCTAATCTAATGTGTCCATTATCATTTAGGAACACACCGAGTTTTGTATTGTGTTTGAGAGGCAAGATTTGTCTGACCATTTCCCTGTCACAAGTGTCAGGGATTTCTGATGTTTTTGCAGGGAAGTTTTCCCATTGTGCTGGGATCCTTTGGTGGAGACTGTGTGAGTGATTCACTCAGCCACTCAGACATTGTGACGCTCCCTGTACTTGACCAGGTCATGGACTTTCCTGTACATCAGCTAACGACACACTGCCTGAAACCGTGCTGGTCAACTGCCGAAAGGAAATTGAAAAACAAAAGGATTTACTAGTCATAAGCAAAGCACAAAGTGCTGGAGGAACTCAATAGGTCAGGTAGCATTTACCCTTACCGTTCCACATCTCCAGTTTCCCTCTCCCTGACTCTCAGTATGAAAAAGGTTCCCGGCCCAAAATGTCATCCATTCTTTCCCTCCAGAGATGCTGCAGTTACTGCTGAGTTACTCCAGCATTTTGTGTCTATCTTTGGAGGAATGTTTCGCTTAGTTTAATTTATTGTCATGTGTACAGAGGTACAGTGGAAAGCTTTTTGTTGTGTGCTATCCAGTCAGTGACAAGACTATCCATGATTCCAATCACGTCTTCCACACCGTACAGATACAGGATAAAGGGAATAATGTTTAGTGCAAGATAAAGCCCAGAAAAGCCCAGTTAAAGATAGTCCAAGGGTCTCCGATGAGGTAGATGGTAGGTCAGTGATGTTTCGGTTCGAGACCATTCTTCAGACCCAACACGAAACGTCACACGTGCATTCCCTCCACAGATGCTGCCCGACCCACCGAGTTCCTCCAGCACTTTGGTTCTGCTCAAGATTCCAGCACCTGCAGCTCCTTGTGTCGTCATGTTTTGGCCAAAAGGCAGGGGAAAGAGACTGGTTAATAACCCTGTGAGTGAGCTAGCATAGGGGGGCGACACACCAAACGGTCGTTTGTACTTAGCAGTTCCTCAATCTGATTATGTCATTCCCAATAACTTTATGACTCGGAATATGAAATTAAAATGAGTTACAGACATGGATTCACTTTGTCCAGCTGACTAATCAAAGGGTGGCACAGCTGGTGGAACGGTTGCCTCACTGCACCGGTCGATCCTGACCTTGGGTGCTCCAAATGTGGAGTTTGCACGTTCTCCCTGTGACCGCATGGGTTTTCTCCGGGTGCTCCGGTTTCCTCCCACACTCCAAAGACGTGCGGGTTTGTAGGTTAATTGGCTTCAGTAAAATTATAAATTCTCCCTAGTGTGTGTAGGATAGTGTTAGTGTGCGGGGATCACTAGTTTGCATGGACTTGGTGGGCCATCGCCTGCATCTACCTATCACTTACCAGGCTTTGTCCTGCCCCCGCCTCTCTTTTCCTGCTTTTTCCATCGCAATCTACATCAGACCCACTCTGAGTAGGGTCCCATCCCCACACAGCCATTCTTTAGCCAGAGGGGGGTGAATCTGTGGAATTTATTGCCACAGTCTGCTGTGGAGGCATTCATTGGGTATTTTTAAGGCAGAGATTGACAGGTTCTTGATCATCTACTTCTTGCCTATGGCGTGTACAGCCTAAATTTGTAGGACAACTTGTTCTACTTGATCTTATTTGATTGTGCACGCCAGGTTGATTGCATTCGTCAAAACAGGGCAGACCACGCGAAGGTTGCAATCTTCCACCCCAAGGTTCTTGATTAGCAAGGGCATCAAAGGTTATGGGGAGAATGGGGTTGAGAGGGAAATATAGATCAGTCATGGCAGAGTGGCACAGTAGGCTCAATGGCCTAATTTTCTCCTACGTCTTATGGTTATCCGTTGATTCCACAGATGCTGCCTGACCTGCTGAGTTTCTCCAACACTTTGTGTTTGTTTATTTCAGACGCCCAAATGTGTTGAACTCCTAATTGAACATTAAATGGCTTAGCTTGCCATTTATGGAGGTGGGAAATTAATTAATTATGGATTTCCGCTGACAACCAGAGCATATGAACAGTTAAATAATGAAACAAGACATAGAGGTCACATTGCAGTTGAATACAGTAATGTTGCCTGGGCAAGGCTACCAGCATAATCAAGGACCAGTCTCACTCTGGTCACTTCTGCTTCTCCCCTCCCCTCTGGCAAGAGGTACACCTGTGAAAACGCACGCCTCCAGATTCAGGGACAGTCTCTTCCCAGCTGTTATCAGCAGCTGAACCAGCCTATTAACAAATAGGGAGCAGTTCTAACCTACCATCTACCTCATTGGAGACTTTCAGACTATCTTTAAACAGACTTTACTTATCTTGCACTATCCTGTATCTGTACATTGCACAATCCTCTCACCTAACTAGAGTGCAGTCCAGACCTACCATCGACCTCATTGGAGACCCTTGGATCTTTAATTGGACTTTATTTTGACTAAAAGTTAATCCTTTCATCCTGTATCTGTACACTGTGGACGGCTTGATTATAGTTATGATAGCACACAACAAGAAAGCTATTTACTGTACCTCATTATACGTGACAATAAACTAAACAATACCAAACTTGGTTTCATGTGGGGAGCCAGCCCTTGCAGAGCTCTCAGGAAACACATACCTTATTCAACTCAGAGACACGAGAGCTTGCAGATGCTGTAATCCTGAGCAAAACACAAAGTGCTGGAGCAATTCAGCGGGTCAGGCAGCATGTACAGTGGGTATAGACAGGCAATATTTCTGGTCGGGAACCTTTAGTTTAGTTTAGAGATACTGCATGATTACAGGCCCTTTGGCCCACCGAGTCTGCGTCGACCAACACTAGCACTATCCTACACACTCGGGAAAACTTACAATCTTTACCAAAGCCAATGAACCTACAAACCTGTACATCTTTGGAGTGTGGGAGGAAACTGGAGCACTCGGGGAAAACCCACACGGTCAGCGTACAAACTCCGTACAGAGGGCACCCGTAGTCAGGATAGCGGTGGCGCAGCGGTAGAGTAGCTGCTTTACAGCAAACTGCAGCGCCAGAGACCCGGGTTCAATCCCGACTACGGGTGCTGTTTGCATGGAGTTTGTACGCTCTCTCCGTGATCTGCGTGGGTTTTCTCTGAGATCTTCGGTTTCCTCCCACACTCCAAAGACGTACAGGTTTGTAGGTTAATTGGCTTGATAAATGTCCAGTGTAAATAGTCCAGTGTTGAGTGATACTCTACCTGGAGCTTTTCAGCGCACTACATCCCGATCCAGATCCAGGATCGAACCCAGGTCTTTGGTGCTGGAGGGCAGCAACTCTACCGCTGTGTTACCGTGCCGCCCCTTCATCACACTACAACTTAATTCCCTTTCAAAGCCTTACCATAACGACATGGCAGTGGAGAACATGTAATCCAAAGTGCAGCTGTATTGCCAAAGGTGTATTTTAATCTCTGACAGCAGTGAATTCAGAATATAAATCCTAATTTACCACACACGTGTAAATGGACGGTATAATTCTAGGGGATGATCTATATCCCGGTGGGACTCACTATTAAGAACTGTACATCAACAAAGCTTCACAATGCCGAGCATAACCTTAGGCAGCTGCTTCTTTACATATTCTGTAACGATACACAGTGCGCCAAAGTCATCTTTTACAAGCTAGTTAAAAATTGCCTTGTAAATGAATTTGTAGTTAAAGTGCAGTTTATGTTGTATAAATCGTAATAAAAACAGTGTGCCACAGAGATGGTTTTCCAATACAGTTTGATAATCAATCTGATGAATGACTATTTCAATCCGTGCGAAGGAGTATGCCACAATGCACCCATATCCCTCACACTGTATCAAGCCACAGATTTCTGCAATGGGAACGTTTTGTACATTTATCATCAAAACATGACATTTTCTTCTTTACGGATAAAACTCCAGCATGAGCTGAATAATATCCAACTCGAGGGTCCCGACCCGAAACATCACCTACCCGTGTTCTTCAGAGATGCTGCTTGACCCACTGAGTTACTCCAGGACTTTGGGTCCTTTTATGTGAACCAGCGTCTGCAGTTCCTTGTTTCCACTCACTTCCAACTCTGGTGGGTTTCTACTGAGGTAGTGATAAGTTTTATTTTCAATGCAATCACTCCCAATCAGGTTAAAGCTATCTTGATTGAGTCATTAGGTAGTAATTAGATGAATGGTGATTCTGCAGGGTGCGGCATGGTGGTGCAGGAGTAGAGTTGCTGCCTCACGGCACCAGAGACCTGGGTCTCTGAGAGACAGCACCCGAGGTCAGGATCGAACCTGGCTCTTTGGTGCTGTGAGGTAGCCTATGGGAAATGATAAATAGTCTGGCTGTGCCTGGATGGGATCGAGTGTACAAATCAAAGAGTTAATCAGTAGATAAGCCTTATATTTACATAAATAACGAGTGCAAAATCAGAGGCCCTGTATCTGAATGGTATTATCTGAATGGTGCCAGATTAGGAGAAGGGAAAGTGCAACGAGACCTGGGTGTGCTTGTACATCAGTCACTGAAAGTAAGCAGGCAGTGAAGAAAGCCAAATGCATGCTGGCCTTCATTGCGAGAGGATTTGAGTTTAGGAGCAGGGAGGTCCTACTGCAGTTGTACAGGGCCCTGGTGAGACCACACCTGGAGTATTGTGTGCAATTCTGGTCTCCTAATTTGAGAAAGGACATTATTGCTATTGAAGGAGTGCAGCGTAGGTTCACCAGGTTTTATTACCGGAATGGCGGGACTGACGTATGATGAAAGAATGGATCGACTGGGTTTGTATTTGCTGGAATTTAAAAGGATGAGAGGGGATCTTATGGAAACAAATAAAATTCCTAGAAGATTGGACAGGGCAGATGCAGGGAAAGTGTTCCTGATGTTGGGGGAGTCCAGAATCAGGGGGTTACAGTTTAAGAATAAGGGGTAGGCCATTTAGGACTGAGATAGGAAAAACCTTTTCACCCAGAGAGTTGTGAATCTGTGGAATTCTCTACCACAGAAGTCAGCAGAGGCCAATTCACTGGATGTTTTCAAGAGAGAGTTAACTTTGGCTCCTGGGCTAACGGAATCAAGGGATATGGGGAAATAGCAGGAATGGAGTCCTGATTTTGGATGATCAGCCATGATCATATTGAATAGAGGTGCTGGTTCAAAGGGCTGAATGTTTCTATGTTTCTAATGCATGTAGCTCTTACATTAGCACTGTCAGACTCGGAGAACATTTGAAAACAGTACGATCTGATATCCACTGAGAGACATAGGCAGTGACTTGCAAAGGTGACATGAATATTGCAGGGTATTTGACATTTAGGAAGGGCAGGAGATTTGGAGGAATAGGTTGATGTTGTCTCTGTTAATTAATGATGGTCAGCAGAGAGGGGTGACCTCCATTCAGATGCAGAAACAGTTTGAGTGGAGATAAAAATACCACAAAAGTGCGTACACATACACAGGGCAGGGAAGCGTCCTGGCAGATTGATTGTTTCTGCCTGCTCCTGACCCACTGATATCATTTCCATGTACCTTGACTCCATCCTATTTCCCCCCCCCCGGTCCATTCCCTAAGTCCAAGGCACCTCACACGCCCTTCGTCTCTTCAATGACTTCTGTTTACCAGGCCCCGTTCTCTCATCTTTACTATGGATGTTCAGTCACTCTACACCTCCATCCCCCACCAGGAAGGCCTTAACGTAGTCAGTTTCTCCTCAACCACAGAACCAGCCAATTTCCCTCCACTAACAGTCTCCTCCGCCTAGCGGAGCTGGTCCTCGCTCACCAACCTCTCATGTGACTCTCCCTCAATGCCAGCCAGATGACGGAGCTGGTCATTGACATCCGGATGCAGGGATGGTGTACATGGCCCAGACAGCATCAATGGTGTTGAGCTAGAGATGGTGGAGGGCTTCAAATTCATGATGTATAAATAGCTACTCCTATTGTCAGCAGGCTTCCACCTTCCTTGAAAATAAGTCAACCATTGGCGTATACCAATGATCTGACAGCTACGGAGACACTTTTTATCAACACTGGGTTTCAATTTCAAACTTCTGGTTGGGAAATAGCCCAATGGTGCAAGTGCAGCACAGTGGAATGCTTAACCTCATAAGTTATAGGAGCAGAATTTGGCTATTTCATCTTTCCCTCTCAATGCCATTTTCCTGCCTTCTCCCCTTAAACCCTGACACCCGTACTAATCGTGAATCTGTCAATCTCACGGTAAAAATATCCATTGGCTTAGCCTCCACAGCCACGTGTGGCAATGACATCCAGAGGAGTTGCTGCCTTACAGCGTCAGAGACGTCGGTATGGAGTATGCACGTTCACCCTGTGTCTGCGTGGGTTTTCGCCGGGTGCTCCGGTTTCCTCCCACATTCCAATGATGCGCAGGTTTGTAGGTCCATTGGCTTCTGTAAATTGCCTCCCGGTGTGACGGATGGAACTAGTGTGTGCGGGTGAACGTTGGTTGCCGTGGAATCGCTGGGCCGAGGGGCCTGTTCCACACTGTATCTCTAAACTCTGAACTAAACTCAAATGACATGCCAACACTCACTTTGCCAGGATTTGAACTGACTTTGGCCCACTAGCACTGCCCATAGCTCCCTGCAGCCTTGGAAACGGCCTATAAATAGAACGGTGTCAAAGGTCAGCGAGAGGACCATGGGAACAAGGGTATAACAACAAGTCGACATCTCACTCACTGACCAGCACACTGACCTCTGCAGAATGAGAGAACCATGACAAACAGCATCGTGTTTCCTTGAGAGATCATGTTGCAGTTGTATAAGACGTTGGTGATGCCGCTTTTCGAGTATTGTGTTCAGTTTTTGTCTTGCTATTATAGGAAGAGGTTGTCAAGCTGGAAAGGGTGCAGAGAAGAATTACAAGGATGTTGCCGGGACTCGAGGGTCAGAGCTATAGGGAGAGGTTGAGCAGGCTAGAACTCTATTCCTTGGAGCGCAGAAGGATGAGGGGTGACCTTATAGAGTTGCACAAGATCATGGGGAATAGACCGGATAGTTGCACCGAGTCTCTTGTCCAGAGTCGGGGAATCAACAGCAATTCCATCTATACTTCACGCTGCTTCAGCAAGGCCACCAGCATTATCAAGGACCAGTCTCACCCTGGTCACTCCCTCTTCTCCCCTCTCCCATGAGAGGTACAGAAGTGTGAAAACGCACACCTCCAGATTCAGGGACAGTTTCTTCCCAGCTGTTATCATGCAACTGAACCCTCCTATTAACAAACAGAAGACAGTCCGGCACTACCATCTACCACACTGGAGACCCTCAGACTATATTTAATCAGACTTTACTTATCTTGCACTATCCTGTGTCTGTACACTGTCGACGGTTCAATTGTAATCATGTATAGTCTTTCCGCTGACTGGATAGCACGCAAAGAAAAAGCTTTTCACTGAACCTTGGTGCTCGTGGTAATATTAAACAACACCGAGTCCATTAAAGTCTGCTTAGAGATAGCCCGAGGTAGATGGGGTGTCTGGGCTGCTCTCCAGCTGGTGATGGGATGGTTCAGTTGCGTGAGGTACAGTGAAGAACTTTGTTATGCCTGCAGTCCGGACAAATCACGTCATGCATGAGTACAATCAAAATATACACAAGCACAGCGGGTAGTGCAAAGAGAAAATAAACAAGCGTGCAGGGTCAAAGAGGGTTTGAAAGCTCTCATCATTGGGCCCCTAGGCACTGCCAAATCTCAAGGACAACGGCTAACCATGTAGATACAAGGAACTGCAGATGCTAGTTTACCAGAAAAAGGCACAGAGTGCTGCAGTCACTCAGTGGGTCAGGCAGCATCTCTGGAGAACATAGAATGGTGATGTTGTGGGTCGGGACCCTTCGTGAGACTGATTGTAGAGGGGGGTGGGGGGGAGAAAGCTGAAAGAGAGGTGGGGGCGTGATTGACAGGTGGGTACAGGTGAGGAGGGTTGATTGGCAGATGGGTGGACAAAGGGCCAGAGATGGGAAGATAACAAAAGGCTGTGAGAAAAGGTGTGAAGATGCATGAAATGTGAAGCCGGAGGAAGGGATATAGTTGGAAGGAGAATGGGGAAAAGAGGAAAGGATCGTTGTTGGTTAGTTACCTAACATTGGAGAATTGAATGTTCATACCATTGGGTTGTTAGCTGCCCAAGTAGAGTATGAGGTGATGTTCATCACATTTGTATCGTCACCGTACTCGGCACAAGAGAATTCCCCAACTCCCGAACACTGTCTGTGCCTCACCGTACTGAAGCATTGACTGATGTCGCAGACTTGGTTTAAACTGCCCAGAAAAATTCTAACTATGTATTAAAATACTTTCTTGTTGAAGCTTCACACATAGACCTGAAAGCACATTGTGTGTGCGTGCGTGCGTTTGTGTGTATGCACGTGTGCGTGTATGCAGGTGCGCATGTGTGTGTGATAGTGTGTGCGCGTGTGTTTTGCATGTGTGTGCGAGTCTATGTGCGTGTGTGTGCGTGTATGTGTGTGCGAGTGTGTGTGCGCATGTGTGCACGTGTATGAGCGCGAGTGTGTGCCTGTGTGTGTGTGCGGGTGTGTGCATGTGAGGGCGCATGTGAGGGCGCATGTGTGTGCGCATGTGTGTGAGCGTGCGTATGTGTTTGCAAACATTTATCACCACTGCATCTGCCAGTTACACCTTGCCTGTTATTACACCTCCAGGTAGCTGAGGTACTGCCTTGTGCCATCTGCTTTGAAAGATATAAGTAGAAATCAGTCCACAACGGCATGTGACAAGCACACAGATTATGAGGGGCTGCTACTTCTCAATATCTTCTTCTTCTGAAATCCACCTCCACTCCTGTTCCTTTATTTCACGATGAGAAGTTGGACAGACTTGGGTTGGTTTCTCTGGGACATCAGAGGTTGAGGGGAGACCTGGTAGGAGTAGGTAAAATTATGAGAGGGATAGATAGGGCTGACACTCAGAAACTTTTCCCCCAAGGTGGAGTTGTCAAAGACTGTAGATAGGGTAGACGAACTGTCTCTCCCAGGGTGGGAATGTCGAACACTGAAGGACATAGTGTTAAGGTGAGAGGGGCAAGGTTTAAAGGAGATGTGCGGGGCAGGTTTTTTACATGGCGGTGGGTGACTGGAACGCACTGTCAGGGGTGCTATAGGAGGCAGATAAGAGAGGGACATATGAGAGACTTTTAGATAGGCACATGGATATACAGGGAATGGAAGGATGTGGAACACATGCAGGCAGAGATAGCTTTAGCTTGTTCAGCTGCGATATAGTGGGCCGAAAGGCCAGTTCCTGTGCTGTAATGTTCTAAGTTCTATGCGTTCTCTTACCAAGGTTCAATTCCACTAATATCGATATAACATTCACCATGACTGACTCGGGGAGTATGGGCCAGCTTCCTCCTCGATCTCCTCCACCATATTTCAAAATAGCGGCACTCAGAGAGGACATACTGAAGGGATCATCACAGTGAGGAATGTGGGGAATCCACTGTGGTGGATGTTTATGTTAACTTTTATGTAGTTTTGTGGCTTGTTGCTTTTTTTTCGTATGGCTGTATGGTAATTCGCATATCACTGTACCTTAATTGGCACATGTGATAATAAAAGACCTTTGAAACCTTTGGGCCAGTATTGGACCAACTTAAAGGTGCAATCATTCTGATGGGGTTAATTCCCTCCTTTACCCATGAGTGGTCCTCCCCTCTCCTCAGTTACCCGATTGCTTTTAATGCATATGTACAATGCCTTGGGATTCTCTTTAGACTCTTCCCAAGGTCATTTCATGGCCTCTTCTGGCCCTCCTAATTACCCAATGAGTTACTGCAGCTTTTTGTGTCTATCATTGGTTTCAACCAGCATCTGCTGTTCCTTCCTAAACGCCTCCTAATTCCTTGCTTGAATTTTGTGCAATTTTCTTTCTATTCCTCAAATTCCCCGTCTGATTTCATCTTCCTATACCTTTTGCTTCCTTTTTCTTTTTGACCAAATTTACAACCTACATCTCTCATCAGGTATTTTTCCCTTCCCTTGCTGTCCTTGTCTCTCCTCACTGGAGCACGCCAGTCCTGAACTGTGAGCATCAGCTGGTCTTTAAACACCTCCCACATTTAGTTTTATTTTAGTTTAGTTTAGAGGAGGGTTGTCAAACTCATATTAACTAATTTTAGGTCACGGGCAAAATGCGACTTCATGCGCGCCGGTTCGGGCCGAGCACGTGCGAACACAGCCCGATCCGGCACAGCGGACAGCTGCAGCCCGCTCCGGCATCGGGGAAATCATCCCGCGGGTCTGATCGGACCCCTTCGTGGGCAGCATTCGGCCCATGGGCCGTGAGTTTGACACCCGTGCTTTAGAGATATAACGTGAAAACAGGCTCATTGGCCCACTGAGTCTGCACCGACAGTGATCCCTGCACATTAACACTATGCTACACACACTAGGAACTATTTTACATTTAAGAATAAGGGGTAAGCCATTTCGAATGTAGATGAGGAAACACTTTTTCACAATGGCCTAATCCTGCACCTATTGTCTATTGTCTATTGTTTAATTAACCTACAAACCTGTAAATCTTTGGAGCTTGGCAGGAAACTGAAGATCTCAGAGAAAACCCACGCAGGTCATGGGGAGAACGTACAAACTCCATGCAGACAGCACCCGTAGTCATGATTGAACTCTGGTCTCTGGCGCTGTAAGGCAGCAACTCTACCACTATGCCACCTTGCCCCCTCATGTCAGATGTACACTTACCCAATAACAACTGTTCCTAATGTACTCTCCCAAAGTCCTGCCCATCAATGATGTAGCACTTTATGTGGTAATCTACCTTACATTCCCAATGTAGTACCATCTACCTTACATTCCCAATGTAGTACCACCCCCCACAAACCCGACATCCTTATTCAGAACTATCTTAACTGGCGGGCTGACCCAACAGAACAATGGAGGACCCAGCATGGGGGAACCTCTGTGGGGGGGGGAGAGAACAAAGGAGGAGCCGGCGGGCGTACTTTGTAACTTTGTCAGAGACGTAGGTGGCCGCTATTTGTATTCATTGGGTATTAAAGCAAACAATTTCACTGCGACGTGTCACTTGTGACAAAAACTTATTCCATTCCATTCGAAACAAGAGAAGCAAGGAACTGCAAATACTAGTGGCCTGCATGGTGTTTGCACGTTCTCCTTGCGCCACATGGTTTTTCTCCCACCTCCCAAAGATGTGCAGGGTTTGTAGGTTAATTGGCCCTCTGTACAATGCCCCCCTAATGTGTAGTGAGTGGATGAGAGAGCGGGATACCATAGAACTAGTGTGAACGGGTGATTGATGTGGGCTCCGCAACTATAATCAGTCTTAAGAAGGGTCCCGAACTGAAACGTTGCCTCTGCAAGTTCTCCAATGCTGCCTGATCTGCTGAGTTACTCCAGCACTTTTAACTGTGTCTGTGTTCATAATTGTGTCTGTTAGTTTCAATGACTTGTACAGCACAAGAGCAGGCACTTCAGCCCACAATGTCTGTGCTGAACATGATGCCCAGATTATCTCGTATGTACCTGTGCATAATCCATATCCTTGCCTTCTTTGCAGAGCCATGGGCCTATCCAAAAGTCTCTTCAATGCCATTACCTTACCTGCCTCAACCCCCTGGCTGTGTAAAAAAAGTTACCCAGTACATCTCCTTTAAACGTTGCCCCTTTCACTTTAAAGCTAGGTCCTCTAGTGTTTGATTTTTCCATCCTGGAAAAAAAAAGAATCTGGCTGTCTGCCATATCTAGATGGTCTATGCCACTCATAATTTTTTAACTTCCATTTGGCCTCACCTCAACCTCCGACGTTCCAGAGAAACAATCCAATTATAGACCGAAGCTACCTCCGTAGCACCCCAGAAACACCTCATCCCATGAAATGAATACAATAAAATTGGGCTGCAGAGAAGATTTACGAGGATGTTGCCAAAACTCGAGGGACTGAGCTATAGGGAGAGGTTGAGTAGGCTGGGCCTCTATTCCATGGAGTGCAGGAGGGAGAGGAGTGATCTTATGGAGGTGTACAAAATCATGAGAGGAATAGATTGGCTAGTTGCACAGAGTCCCTTGCCCAGAGTAGGGGAATCCAGGGCCAGAGGACATAGGTTCAAGGTGAAGGGGAAAAGATTTAAAAGGAATCCGAGGAGCAACTGGGTGTAAGGAAATAGTTGCTCTCGGAGGGAGTTGAGGCAGGTATGATCTCAACATTTAAGAAACATAGACATGCACATGGAGAGGATAGATATAGAGGGATATGGGTCAAACGCATGTGAGATGAGGCCGTCAAGTACAGGCAACATCCTGGTAAATCCTCATGAAAATCCTTTAAAAAAACAAGTGATTGAATTAGATCAACAGAAAGATATGGCCTGTGGCTTGGAGAGAAGTGGCTTCCATTTAGGGCAGCACAGTGGCGCAGCGGTAGAGTTGCTGCCTTACAGCGCCAGAGACACAGGTTCCATCCTGACCATCAGGGCCGGATTTACGTATAAGTTTCACAAGCTTACGCTTAGCGCCTCGAGATCCAGAGGGTCCTTCGCAGGGCCGGATTTATCTATAGGCTTCATAGGTTGAAGCCTAGGGCCTCAAAATCTAGGGGGGCTCCTGCCAAGGTGTTTTTTTCCCATAGTAAAAAAAATCCAGAGAGAAAAACAAATTGGAGCGCTATCAGCGTTTCCACTTTGACGGGAGTTACCCGAAATTCTGGTTCCGGCCCGCTGGAAGTTTTGGGGAAAAAATTGCGACCATCTGCACAGTTGGGAGAAGCCAGTGACACAGTAACGATACAAAATAACGCTGTCTCTCGGCGCGTGCGCAGTGGGCTCAGGCGGGTTCAGATCTCCATTTGCACTCCACACAATCACCTTGATGCCTCGTGTCGACCAAATATCCTAGGTGTCTACTCCAGGTAAGTAGTGGAATATTGCATTGCAGGAGTGCCCGTTTCTCCGTGGGGGGCTGCGGTGTATGCGGCGCGGAGTCAGAGCCTCGTTGCATGGGAAGGAGAGAGAGGGGGAGTGAGGGAGAGAGAGGGGGGATGTGAGAGGAGGAAAGGGGAGGTTGAGAGAGGGGGAGAGAGAGAGATGGGGAGAGAGAGAGAGGTGGAGGGAGAGGGAGGGGAAGGAGGAGGGGGAGAGGGAAAGGGGATTATCTTTATTGAGATTGCAAAATTAAGGGAGGTTTTAGAGCAATTATATTTTCTCCTCCATATGCATAATATCAAACAATTGGAACTGCTTCCTTTTCCTTGATAACAATACTGCAAAATATGAATTCCATAGTTTGCAACTTTCATTTTGCATCATATTTTTAATGTGCACACATTAACACAGTTGAACAGTAACAGGCAATCAAATCAACACACAAAACATTTTCTAAAAAAAGGTTTCATTTACTGCAAAACATGGTATTTCATTTTGTTTGCATGCTCCTTTATAACATTTTACATAACATTTTACAGTACAACTTGATTATTAAAACAAGGACAGCTTCAATTCTTGAATAAAAAAGATGTGTACAACAATTACCCCAATCATCCCATTCCAACCACTCATTACTCTTGACACAACCAAAATTATTTCTGAAATATTGGTCATATATTTGGTGCAAAAATGCTCCAAAATAAGGCTCAGAAAGCACCAGAGAGCATCTAAAGCCCCAGAGCTTCCGGGGCCCTTAAGCCGACCCCGGCCGCAAGGGTCTTTAAGATTCGCGCTTGTGATATGCGCTGCGTGCACTTATTTCACATTAAAGTTTTTGTAATCCTGCCATGCCACCCCCCTTTTTGAAAAGCTTTGTACGGACCTGGTGTATAATTTTTTGACACTGTCATAGGCCTTTCTTACATATGCTGTCACAACACAATGTGGTCTCTAAACAACACTTCAGTAATTTTCCTTGCCCTCCATTTCAGAATAATAGTGTTTTAAGCCGATAACTCGACATTAGTACTGGCAATAAATTAAAAAAACGCAGCTTTCCAGCCATTATCTCATTGGCCACGCTTGGCTGCACATCGGTGTCAATCTGGTGGACTCTTCCATCTTCCTCTCATCATGGGGGTGGGGGATTAGGAGGGACCTCACAAGTGGAATAGCCCAGGGCCTCTCTTTATCTAAATCCAGCTCTGCTGACCATGGGTGCTGCCTATTTGGAGTTTGTGCATTCTCCCTGTGACCGCGTGGGTTTTCTCTGGGTGCTCTGGTTTTCTCCCACACTCGAAAGACATACAGGTTTGTAAGTTAATTGGCTTCGGCAAAAAAATTGTCCCTAGTGTGTAGGATAGTGCTAGTGTATGGGTCGGCGTAGTATCATTGGGCCGAAGGGCCTGTTTCCACCCTGTAAAACTAAAATTAAAACAAACAAAAATTGTTACCCTCGAAGTCAGCACAAACGCAGATTGTAAATAACCCTTTTTTTCAAATAAAATTATTAACAACCGCAGGAGATTTTACAAAGTATATTTCCTTCCGATGCTGATGCTCTGACTGATAATTGCGCGTTTCCTGAGCTACGGTGCTTTTGCTGCTGAAAGTAGATAAGACAGTTACATTAGTAGATGAGCCCCTTGGGCCTTAATAATGTCTCTCTCTCACACACACAGGATGCACTGCACCAGGAAAGCATGTACAAGCAATGACATTGTTCAATTCAATATGTAAGTACAGCAGGCTTTAAATTGTTAATTTCCTATTATCCCCCACTACCATCACCATTTCCCACCACAACTGTTTTGTTTTTAAAACACTCTCACTCGGGGGGCCGAACATCTTTTGAGGTCTTGGGGAATTAACTATTTCAATCGCATCCTTAATTCATTATCCTTGCCAATGCCTGAGTCCCTGTTGGGAGATTCCGTCAATCTCAATTCCTGCTAATAGCCACGTTTAATTCCCTTTGTCTTCTCTCCATAGTCATTACTATGAAAGTTATTGTGGCTAATTGAAAGACCATGTGCCAATTACGATTTGAGAGGTTTAGCTTGGCTATGATTTAGAATGCCGTTCTCCCCAAATGCCTCCTCCCTGAAGAGTGAGTTTAAAGGGATACGTAGATGGGTGGAGGGGCAGGTAGTGGAGTGAAAGCAGGGACTGTGCAGAAGGACTTGGACAGGCTGGGAGAGTGAGCAATGATGGAATACAGCGAGGCAAAGTGCGTTGCCATGCATGTTGACAGTAGGAATAAAGGTGTAGGCTATATTCTGAATGAGGAAAGAATTTAGAAATCGGAGGTGCAAATGGACTTGGGAGTGCTGGTGCAGGATTTCCAAAAAGTTCATCTTCAAGTCGAATTGGTAGTAAGGAAGGCAAATGCCAATGCTAGCCATTATTTCAAGATGACTGGAATATAAAAACAGGGATGTAATGCTGAGGCTCTATAAGGCGCTAGTCAGGCCGCATTTGGAGTATTGTGAGCAGTTGTGCCACATATCTGAGGAAAGATGTGCTGGCATTAGAGAGGGTCCAGAGGAGGTTTACGAGAATGATCCTAGCAGGCACGTGCCGTCAGGGTAGGCAGGGTAGGCACTAAAATTATAAAATGGTAATTACTAAATATAAATAGTAAAGGCACAGGAGAATTATGCCTATCTAAGAGATCAATCTCTGACGTAGGCAGAATTCTCCCCAGTACATGTAACACGTGAAAGTATGTGCAGCCCACGTGCCGTCGATGCTGCTTCAAGCCCTCAATGACAACGGTCTATAAATGCAGCTGAAATTCAGCCTTTGCACCGTGGACTGCGTGCATGTGCTGCACAAGTTTCTTGGCGGGTTTTTCAAACGTGGATTGTCATTATCTTAGGAGTATCTTAAGAAACAAAGAGAGAAGAATGGAGTTTGTGTACAATTAATGTGGTAGGTAGATTTCTTTCAGCTACCGTATTTCCCGACAATGAAGACGCAATTTTTTACCCTAAAAAATAAGGCCCGAAAATTTTTCTGCGTCTTGGAGGCTGAAGGCTAGATTGTTGGCCAAGGAAGATAGGCTTGGGTCAAATCATTTTTAAAACATGGGAGGGGGGGGGACACAATGAGGCCTAACATAGGGGTCGGCAAACTACGGCCCGGATCCGGCCCGTAACCCGAATTCAAGTGAACGGGGCACACAGCCGATTGGGATGCAACAGCCAGACCTGGGGGATAGCGAGCCGACCTGGGAACTGCAGCCATTCGCGGGGCATGCAGCCAACCTGGGCGTCACGGCCAGACCTGGGGCAAGCGAGCCGACCTGGGCGCTACAGCCAGTCCCGTAGCAAGCAGGCTTTGGAATTGTGTGGCGGTTGTCGGTCAAGTGAGAATAACTGAGAGAACTGCTGCCTTGTCAACAGACACGCACAAAAGCAGTTGGTATTAGTTTAGAGATTCTCGTTAGCCCTATTTTTGACCTGGCTTGGAGACCGGACTGTGAGGGGACCTGCTCAAGAACAAAGATCAAAGAGCGGAGCGGGTCAGCGGGCGATGGATAACAGGACAGCGGGCGGTGGAGCTTACTCCTGTGTCAGCGCGAGTAACCTCAATTGGCCCCTTTAACTAGTATTGTCATTGAATAAGATCACAACTGATTCAACGTCCCGGTGTGCTCCCGTTTTTCCCACCATCTCTCCACCTGCCATCACCCTCCACCCCCCACCCCCCCGCCCATTCAGTCATTCAGAATGGAGGAGATCTGGAAGCCTTGGGCAAATTCCCCCATCTGTTTCTTCTGGATTCATTTAGTTTCGTTGAGTTCCGATGTACAGCATGGAAACAGCCCACTAGGCCCACCGTTTCCACGTCGCCCATCGGTCACGTGTTCACAGTAATTCCACATTATCCCGCTTCCTCATCTACTCCCTACACACTAGGGGCAATTTACAGAGGCAGATTAATGTACAAACCTGCATGTCATTGGGATGTGGGAGGAAACCTGGAGCACCTGCAGGAAACCCACACGGACATGGGGAGAAGGTGCAAACACAATACCAGAGGTCAGGATCAAACCGGGGTCTCTGGTGCTGTGAGGCAGCGGCTCTGGTGTTCAGAGTGGGCTGGAGAGAAGGTGGCGGGGAGGGAGGAGGGGGAGCAGAGTGGAGGGGATGGTGGGGGGCAGGGTGGGGGGAATATCAGTGACCCATCCCACTGGGGTTGGGCCAACACAGGCTCTCCCTCCCTTCCAAAATCTTTGCCGCGCAACATAACCACCGCCGCCTCGCTGTAGAGTCCCCCGTCGGCCCTGAAATAAGATTCTGCTTTCAATTGTCAGGCAAAACACCAATTAGCCCAACTGTAAAAGGGTGTTCCTTTGTAAGCAGAAGCCAGCTGGCACCTCTCCTTCTGTATCAAGCGCACAGTGCAGGTCGCTGCCAAAGCAGAGGCATGACCACCCACCGCCTCACACTGTGCAAATACTACTGTTGATGCAGCCTATGGGTTTCCTGTGTGTCACACAACTATGAGAGTTCAGTCAGATTCTTATTTGCTGTGGCTGATGGGATAGTGGATTTTATTTATTAGTCCGGGACCAGACCAGGTAAAATCCTTTTCTTAAAAAGGGTTGTGATTCAAAATGTTGTCTGACCATTCCCTCCACGGATGCTGCCTGACCTGCTGAATCCCCTCTCCCTCCTCCCCTCGTCCCCTTCCCCTGTACCCACTGGACTCACACCTATTCCTCCCCTCCCCCTCCCCCTCCCCTCCACCCACATTCATAACTCTTCACCCTTTTGTCTCACACCATCGGTTTTAATCTCTAGCCTATGTTCCAAAATCATCTGTCTATCAACCCTCCATTCTGTGACGTGTAGCTCCTTCCTGCACGGGTTTCCTCCGGGAGTGCCTGCCCAGTGCAATGTGCTCCCAGTTGCTCGATGTGATGTGGAATTTCTTCAGACTGTTCTTGACGTTGTCATTGAAGCGTTTCTTTGGCCCGCCGGGGGCTCGCTGACCTGCCTTCAAGTGAGCGTACAGGATTTGTTTAGGGAGATGTGTGTTGGACATGCGGATAACATGGCCAGTCCATCGAAGTTGGTGCTGCATTATTGTGGTGGTGATGATGCTGGTCATGTTGGCTTCCTCCAAAACGCTGATGTTGGTGCGTTTGTCCTCCCAGCTGATCCTCGCAATCTTTAATAAGGATCTTTGATGGTATTGCTCCAGGGCTCTCAGGTGCCTGCTGTAGGTGGTCCATGACTCGGCTCCATACAACAGGGTGGAGAGGACAGCAGCTCTGTAGACCAGCAGTTTTATTCGTATGTAGGGAATGGAGGGATATGGATCATGTGCAGGCCCAAGAGATTAGGCTATCTACGCATTGTGTTTGGCAAGGACATTGTGGGCCGAAGGGATAGTATCAAAACAAAAGATGAAGTGTACAAATTAGCCAAAAAAGCAGCCTACAAGAGGACTGGGAGAAATTCAGAGTCCAGCAGAGGAGGACAAAGGGCTTAATTAGGAAAGGGGAAATAGATTATGAAAGAAAACAGGCAGAGAACATAAAAACTGACTGCAAAAGCTTTTATAGATATGTGAAGAGAAAAAGATTAGTTAAAACAAATGTAGGTCCCTTGCATAATACTTAAGGAAGTAGCCCCAGAAATAGTGGATGCATTAGTGATAATGTTTCAAAACTCTTTAGATTCTGGAGTAGTTCCTGAGGATTGGAGGGTAGCTAATGTAACCCCACTTTTTAAAAAGGGAGGGAGAGAGAAAACGGGGAATTGCAGACCAGTTAGTCTAACGTCGGTAGTGGGGAAACTGCTAGAATCAGTTACTAAAGATGGGATAGCAGCACATTTGGAAAGTGGTGAAATCATTGGAACAAGTCAGCATGGATTTACGAAAGGTAAATCATGTCTGACGAATCTTATAGAATTTTTCGAGTATGTAACTAGTAGAGTGGATAAGGGAGAACCAGTGGATGTGTTCTATCTGGACTTTCAGAAAGCTTTCGACAAGGTCCCACATAAGAGATTAGTATACAAACTTAAAGCACACGGTATTGGGGGTTCAGTACTGATGTGGATAGAGAACTGGCTGGCAGACAGGAAGCAAAGAGTAGGAGTAAACGGGTCCATTTCACAATGGCAGGCAGTGACTAGTGGGGTACCGCAAGGCTCAGTGCTGGGACCCCAGCTATTTACGATATATATTAATGATTGGGACGAGGGAATTGAATGCAACATCTCCAAGTTTGCGGATGACATGAAGCTGGAGGGCAGTGTTAGCTGTGTGGAGGATGCTAGGAGGCTGCAAGGTGACTTGGATAGGCTGGGTCAGTAGGCAAATGCATGGCAGATGCAGTATAATGTGAATAAATGTGAGGTTATCCACTTTGGTGGCAAAAACAGGAAAGTAGACTATTATCTGAATGGTGGTCGATTAGGAAAGGGGGAGATGCAACGAGACCTGGGTGTCATGGTACACCAGTCATTAAAAGTAGGCATGCATGCGTACAGTTTTCATCTCCTAATCGGACGAAAGACATTCTTGCCATAGAGGGAGTACAGAGAAGGTTCACCAGACTGATTCCTGGGATGGCAGGACTTTCATATGAAGAAAGACTGGATAGACTCAGTTTGTACTCACTAGAATTTAGAAGATTGAGGGGGAATCTTATAGAAACTTACAAAATAGTTTAACCCCTTGGCACCTGCCTGTACGGTAGTTAACCCTTTGGTACCGGCCTGTATGATGTATGGTAGTTATAGAATGGGATATTATGTAAGAATCCTGGGGGGATATATATTGGAAAGTTTAGATTAGATTAAGATTGGATAATTGGAAGGACATATATACTTATATAATCGTGTATATGTTATGTTCTATATTTGTTTTGGGTTTTTGTTTACTCCTTATGTCTCTTCCTGGTAACTTTTTTTAAAATTTTTTATTTTTTCTCTCGGCTGTCACGCACTGGTTTGATAAATTCATATAAGAAAAGACAAAATATGAAACGGTATGTAACTTTTTATGAGGATTCACCAAGGGGGAGGAGCTCAATGTATAACAACATCACGGAGGTCGATACATTTTTTGCCATCATTGATGGCTATTCGTCCTTAAGGTATCTTCCCTTAGATACCTTAATAGCACCTTTTTTTTTTAAAGCACAATCAAGATTTTTATCTGTTTAATTTTTTTGAAAGTAATTGTATATCACATTCTTTTTTTCTTTTTCGAAGGCACTTTACAAGAAGGAGATGCAATATAAATCTAATAAACCGGGATGACCACCCAAGTCCTAAAATTCTGAGGTATTTGGTTGCACCATATGATTCAGGAATATTACCCTGATTACAATGCAAGACGATAGACAAATAAAGAATGGAGGAATTACATTTTGTAGTTGGAATATAAGGGGTGCCAACGAACCAATTAAGAGGGGTAAAATTTTTGCCCAACTAAAATCGTTGAAAAGCGACATAATGTTTTTGCAGGAGACCCACATGAAACAACAAACACAAATAAGATTAAAGGCGAATTGGATAGGCCAAACATACTACTCCTCATTTACTTCTAAATCTAGGGGTACAGCTATTCTTATTAGGAAAGGTATTCCTTTTAAATTAAAGAATACTATATCAGATAAAGAGGGAAGGTATATTATAGTCTCGGGTGAAATTTATGCAACCCCACTAACTTTGATAAATATTTATGCTCCGAATTTTGACAACCCCCAATTTTTTGATAAAATTATTGATATAATATCAGAGTTTAATTACCAAAATGTGATAATAGGGGGGGACTTTAACTGTGTTTTAGATTCATATCTAGATAAATCATCAAAACAAAAGAAGAGTAATTTAAAATCTAAAACTAGCGAACTTCTAAATACATATATAAAAAATACTAATATAATAGATGTATGGAGATCTGCTAATCCAGTTGGAAGGGAATACTCGTTTTACTCTCCGGTGCATAAAACTTATTCAAGAATTGATTATTTTTTAGTGGACATGAAATTAATGCCTTATACAAACAACCCAACATACCACATTAGTAGTATCTCAGATCACTCTCCGTTGACATTCTCAGTAAAATTTGAGGGAATGCCGGGTAAAAAATTTTTTTGGAGGTTTAATACACATATTTTAAATGACGTGCAAGGCTATCAATATTTAAAACAACAAATGAAACTTTTTTTCAATACAAATGATATACCAGGTACTTCGCCTTCTTTATTATGGGAAACTTTTAAGGCATTTATGAGAGGAATTATAATTTCATATCAAAGTTTTCAAAATAAAAAGAATAAGACAGAACAATTGTTGTTAGAACAAGAAATCAGACAGTTAGAGTTGGATAATGCCAAAGATTCCACGACAGATAAACACAATAAGATAGTATTACTGAAATTTAAACTTAATCGAATTTTATCGGCAAGAGTAATAAGACTATTCCAAATTACAAAACAGGAACATTTTGAGTTTGGTGACAAGCCACATAAACTTTTAGCTCGCCAATTGAAAAAACAAGAAAGGGAAAATACTATAACCAAAATTAAATCAGAGAAAGGCGAATTACTAATACTACCTAAAGATATGACTGTGCTTACTTCTAATAAAATAAAATATTAAAAAAAAAAAAAAAAAAAAAGAAACTTACAAAATTCTTAAGGGGTTGGCCAGGCTAGATGCAGGAAGATTGTTCCTGATGTTGGGGAAGTCCAGAACAAGGGGTCACAGTTTAAGGATAAGGGGGAAATCTTTTAGGACCGAGATGAGGAAATCTTTTTTCACACAGAGAGTGGTGAATCTCTGGAATTCTCTCCCGCAGAAGGTAGTTGAGGCCAGTTCATTGGCTATATTTAAGAGGGAGTTAGATGTTTCCCTTGTGGCTAAAGGGATCAGGGGGTATGTAGAGAAGGCAGGTACAGGATATTGAGTTGGATGATCAGCCATGATCATATTGAATGGCGGTGCAGGCTCGAAGGGCCGAATGGCCTACTCCTGCACCTATTTTCTATGTTTCTATGTTTCCTGTTCTGTACAGGCAAGAGATACAGAAGTGTGAAAACACACACCTCCAGATTTAGGGACAGTTTAACTGTTGTCAGGCAACTGAATCATCCTGTCACCAACCAGACAGTGGTCCTCATGACCCTCCGAAGGGGTGGTGAGATGGGTGCGGTCGTACCCCCCTTTTTTCTCAGATTTTAAAAAATCCATAGAAAAAAAAATTTGCAGCACCATTAGTGTCTCCACGTTGAAGGAATTTACCCGAAATTCGTGAAATTCTGGTTCCGGCCCGCGGGATGATTTGGGGAGGGGGTTGGGGGGGAATATTTGCGACCGTCCGCGCCTGCACAGTTGGGGGAAGCTGGTGACACAGTAGCAACACAAAATGACGGCGTCTATTCCGCACGTGCGCAGTGGGAGGGATCTGCATTGCCTCGGCGCCCAGGGCGTAATGGGGCCGAGTAATATTGCGGTGTGGGGAGGGGGTGTTTAATACCCACCATACATCTTGAAGCAAGGAGGGGGGGGGGGGGGGGGGGGGGGGGGGGGGAGTATTCCCAATGTCTGCATTTATACCATAGTCAATGTTGCTAAAACAGATGATGTGGCCTTTGTGCAGTACTATTAGGGGGATCTAGCTGTCACAGGCTGGGTCCACAAATGGGGGGCCTTGGGGAAAGTGTCAGGGGAGGTGTGGAAAATGGGAGGAGGGAGGGAGAGGGGGAGGAGGGGATGCGAGAGGAGTGAGGAAGGGGGAGAAGAGTGGAGCGGGGTTAAGGGAAGAAGGTGGAAGAGGGGAGGGGAGAAGGGTGGGGAGTAGTGGAGAGGAGGGATTGGGGCAGGAGGAGGGAAGGAAGGGGATGGAGGGGAGAGGGGGGTGGAGGAGAGAGGGGAGTTCAGTCTACACTCACTGAATCCATCCCTGTGAAAAGTTAGAGATGGTGATTGGATCTGGAAGCGGACCAATACATCTATAAAAAAAACTGAACGACTCAGACAACTTTTCATTTACACAATTGATTTTATTGTATTAATTTTAATATATTAATGTTTAAGATCCATGCATTGAAGGAAGAATATTTTACAGCCCATCTGTGGTCCCCAACCCTAACCCTAACCTGGGCGTCACCCGCAGGACAGCATACGTCAGCGTGTGACAGGGTGCACGACATCATGAGACACACAAATGTCGCCCCTGGATTTAGAACATTCCAAAATCCAGGGACGACAGGGAGTCACCGCGTGTCACTACATACGTCACCTCGAATCACGCCACGTCACTCCCCAACCACGATGCGACAACGTCTTTTCGGGCTGTCGCCAAAAATGTCGCCCAAGTGGACATGCCTTTCACGCTGCGAAACTTGAGGGAAAAGCTTTCGAAGGCGGTGTCGGCGGAAAACTTCTCCCTGGCCAGGTTCACGATCACTTCGGGCTCGAGTCCGCAGTGCTCGAATAAACTGTCCATGCCGGAGCAGGCTCAGGAGAAGCGGCAGCTGAGGTCGGAGTGCGAGCGCCATAATCCGCCTTCACCAACCCGCCGCTTGAGCAGCTCCTTGGGGCGACCTGCTGCTGCTTCTCGGGGCGCTGCTGGCGTGGTTACTTGTGCACCCTGGGGTGCTGCAGCCTCTGTACCCTCTGCTAATTCTCCCCCTTCTGACATTGCTGCTCCCGTTGCCGGCCCCTGCTGCTTGTCGTCCCGGCCGCTAGAGCCGGCCAGCAGCCGCCCGACCAGGCTGACACCGCCCTTGAAACTGCGGGCGCTGCTGGTGGACGTCGCTCCCCGCACGAACTCAAACTTCTGAGGTACCGGACGAGCGAGTCGGGCCTGAGCTGCCTCTTGGAGCTGGAGCGACGTACAATGTCAGGCGGGAGCCCCAGCTGCCCGCTCTGCTGGGGGCTGTCGGAGGCCAGGTAAGTCTTCGTGCTGCTGCTGGCCCTGCGGCTGCTGCTGCTGCTGCTGTCTTCCTTGGAGGCAGAGCTGACCAAACCATTGGGCTCTACTTTGCACCCCCTTCGCCGTCTGGCTCTTCAAGTACTTGGCCTTGTCAGCAGCCAGTCTCTCCACGGCGCTCCCCCTCCATTTGACTGCGGAGGTAGCCGGGACCTTTGGTCATGAGCCTGAGCAGAAGAGAGACGCTCGACTCGGGCGGCATGCTTCCAGTGGGCGCGATCTCGCTCGGCATCCTACTTTGATCCAGTCGACGAGGATAAACACGTTTTCACATCCACGAAGAAGCAAAGACCAGGACTTCCATGAGCAATGACAGGCTGTCTGCACTCGCCTTAATCCACATTCACTATGACTTTGCCCATGTCTTGGACAAGGTGGTGAGAAGGTTTGCACAATTACATTCTCGGAAGATGGAACTGGAAAATGTGATTGATGGCTAAATGGCAATATATGCTGGTCTGCCAAGAGAGTTGTCAAAGTCTGTGAGAGGAACCCTGAACTGTCTGCTAATCCCCTCACACTTTGAGAGCCCAAACAGGGCACTGCAAGGAGAGGTAGAAGTCAGGCCACCTACATGAGTGTACTAGCTGCGGAATGACACAGGCCTTGGACAGCGTTAACGAACTGAGGACTGCCATTATAGATAAAGTCACACTTTGAGAACAAACGGGGCACTGCAAGAAGAGGTAGAAGTCGGGACACCTACATCAGTGTACTAGCTGGGGAACGACACATGCTTTGACAGCATTAACAAACTGAGCACTGCCATGCTAGATAAACTGGTCTGAGGTGCTATATTAGTGGAACCAGGGATGGCATATAGGCTATGGCCAACAAATGCCCTTGCATTAGTAGAAGTAGTGGTAAATGGCAATATACATTCAGGATGATTTTGCAGCATCATGCTAGCATGCTGAGTGCTGAGTGACAGTGAACTAAGAACTAATTCCAGCCATGCTAGTCAGCATGACTCAACAATAGTAACACTGGATGATTTTTTAAAATTGTACTTACCATGCGACTCACATTTATGTGACATTTACCAGTAGCACCTGAATGATTTTGCAACGTCATGCCAGCATGTTTGATTGTTTGGTAAACTATAACCAGCAGCCGTCCGTTAAACTCGCTTTAAAAAAAAAAGTTTTTAGTTAGTCCTGTCTCATCCGTTTGGAGAAATTGACTTTTTAATGTGGGGGGTAGGGGGTAATTTTATTTCTAGGCCCCTACCTGGTCGGTATGGCAGCTTTTTCTCCGGGCTGCCCGTCGACCCGTCCTCGTGGCCTACCAGCGGGCTTGGAGCGCCGTTTCCTGGCGGGGACCGCCCAGCACCTCGGCCTCGGTGGCGGCACAGCGCGCTGGAGCGCTATCGTGGAGCGGAGGGGGCGATGCCTTGCCTGGGTCGCCGCGCTGGATCGACGCGCTGGAGCTCTGGTGAGCTGAGACCGCCGTGTTCAACACCTCCGGGCTGCGGGTCTGCGGAGCGGGCGGCGCCGTTTTCAACATCGGGAGCCTGGGAGCTCCAAACCGGCGCGGCCTTGTCGGCTTCGGAAGCCGCGGTCTCCAGCTAGATAGCGGCCGTTCCAGGTGGCCCAGCCGCTGAGAGGACTCTCCCGACGCCGGGGCAAGACCACCCGGTGAGAACGGCCAGGAACATCGGGCCTCCGTAGAGGCAATTGCGGTGGCCTCAATAGGCCTGACTATGGGGTGAACTTGGGATAGGGACTGGACATTGTGCCTTCCCCCACAGTGGTGTCCATTGTGGGGGGATGATTTTTTGTCTGTAAGGTAATCCTGTTAGTCTTTGTCCAAGATGGCTGCCGTGAAGGGAGAGTGGACGCTGGCGCGCTTTAGTGCTGATTTTCAGTATTCCATAATGATATCTAAGAATACATGAGGTTTTCAAAAATCCAGTTCCTGTGTAGTACATTCTATTGCATTTACGGGAGAAATACCGATTTCCCCAACAAAATACTAATTTTCAGCCATCAAAATACGGAAATGCTCGGTGAAACTTAGCAGCTCTGCAATTATCACATAATGTTTGAGAATTCAAAATGTGATTTGTGATCTTGTTTATGAGTCATCATGTAACTAGAATTTGTTATAATAGTATGACAGTAAAATAGGTTAGTTTGAAAGAGGTCATAGTAATGTAAATGCACCATTTAGTTTGACCAATTTAGTTTGACTTAAATTTTCATGATGGAAATTGAAGTCGAACTAAATGTTGTATTCACATCACTATTAAATGTTGAAATTGATGTGATGTGAAGTTGTTAGGTCAGGAGGACCATTAAAAGTGCACTGCACACACTAACACAGTCTAACAGTAAAAAGCAATCAAATCAACACACAAAACATTTTCTAAAACAAGGTTTTCTTTACTGCAAAAACGTACAGTATTTTATTTTCAGTTGTTGCATGCCCCTTTATAACATTTTACATCACATTTTACAACAACTTGATTAATAACACAAGGACACCAATTCTTGATTTTGAAAAATGTGTCCAACAATGATCCCAATCATCCCATTCCACCCACTCATTACTCTTGACTCACCCAAAATTATTTCTGAAATATTGGTCATAAATTTGGTGCAAAAATGCTCCAAAATAAGGCTCAGAATGCACCAGAGCCCATCTAAAACCCCAGAACACCGGCCGCGTGGGTCTTCGCGCTTGTGATGTGCGTTGCACGCACATTATTTCACATAACATTTTTGTAATGCTGTCATGCTACCCCCCTCTTTGAAAAGCTTTGTATGGGCCTGGCCCTGACCTCCATTCTACCTCATTGGAGACCCTCAGACTATCTTTACTCTAATGAACTTTATCTTGCCCCAAATGCTATTTCCTTTATCAGCATGACCAGTGAAGAGCGAGGCCAGTAGGAGAGGAGGGGCGATGGACCCGGGGTCTGGCCTACCACGCCCTTGAGGTTGGCTGTGGGAGGCTCCCCCGGGAAACAAAGGTGAACTTGCGAGGAGAGGGACGTTGGTTCAATCCATATGTCCAAGGAAGTCGTCAGCTGGAGGCCCTGCTACAGCCTGGGGCTCGCCTGGATCGGGCACCGCTCATAACAACTGGAGCATGGAAATGGACATCGCAAAATGGGGCCAAAATATGGTACCTTTTGCATGTACGATCAGGGGACTGGTTTCTGTGCACTTACTAATCAGGGATGTGTTTGGATATGCCAATACTTTAACTGGACTGTTTGCAAGAAAATAATTTCACTATGTTTGCACTTCGCACGTGTAACATTAAAAGCACCATTGAACCACTTATCCTGTATCTGTCCACTGTGGATGGCTCTATTGTAATAATGCATACTTTCCACAGACTGGTTACATGCAACAAAAAGCTTTTCAATGTACCTCAGCACACATGACAAAAAACTAAACTAAACTAATATATGTTCTGTGTACCTGCTAAATATTAATCCCATTTACTGATATTCAGAGTGCTGGGTTATTGATCCATTGACCTATTAAATCATTGTAACTGGGGAATTTAAACGGCAGTCATCTAATAAATCTGTAAATTTAGAATCTGGTAAATTAAACAAATCAGATTAAAATCCCTCTTGTTCGTCCATTTCAGGCAGAAGGTTTTCCAGACCTAGCCTGTCAGTGCTGTTCTGTAACTCTGAACATATTCATAGTGTTGACTCTTATTTGCCCTCTGAAATAGTTCAGTAGGCATTTAAGCGTGGATGAGAAGGGCTGGCATATCCTGTCAATTAATTCATCTAAGAGTGCCTTTGACCTGCTTTCACTCGCATCCATCTGTTCCATACCAGAGCGGACATCGTTCATCTCCATCAGCAAAATATATAAAAGCAGCCTGTTCTGGAGTGGATCTTTGTTCCTGCGCAGACACCTCAATGTGACACGATTGCTGGAGCTGCTGCCTGTGTGGAGTTTGCCCGTTCTCCATGTGACCGCATCATGGGTTCAATGGTTCAATTATACTTTATTTGTCATTTACTTTACTTTATTTTGGTGTCGCCAACATTAAGGAGACATGCGGGTGGGTAGATTTCATGTGTAGGAAGGAACCACAGATGCTGGTTTATACCGAAGATAGACACAGAATGCTGGAGTAACTCAGCGGGAAAGGCAGCGTCTCTGGTGAAAAGGAATAGGTGACGTTTTGGGTTGGAACCCTTCTTCAGACCCGACCTGACTGCCATGAAATGTCGCCAATTCTCTGAGTTAACTCTGAGATAATCCAGCACTTTGTGTCCATCTTTGGTATTAAACAGCATCTATAGTTGCTTCCTACTCATTTTGAATGCGGCAAAAATCTCAGCACATTAGGTGATGCTTGTGGAAAGAGAAACACTTCATGTCTTGGTAATGGGATCTTTTATCCGAACAGGCAAAGAGTTCTGATGAAGAGACCTGGACCTGAAATGCCAACTGCCTTTTCACTAAAGCTGCCCGCTCTGGTGAGTTTTTCCAGCATTTCAATGAATTTCTATGAAGGCAAATGTGGACCTGAAAATACGAATAGAATAGAATATGTTCTGGACGGTGATGAGCTGTTTAAACAGGTGGTCTGGAAACCTGTGGCAGGGTGTGTGTAGATCAAACAAGATGCTGTGGGCACATTCTGACACTAAACACAGAGTCACATGGAAAGGTGCTCTTCGTATTTTGATAAGCCGATTAGTAGTGAAGGATGTGGGGAGGAGTTTCAAGTTGTGAACTTTTGGTATTGGCATTGGTAATGGTATTAGTATTACTATAGTATTAAGTACTACGGTATTACTATAATATTGATATTGGGAACGGTATTGGTATTATAATTGGTAACTCTATTGGTAATAGTATTGGTAATGTTAATGGTAATGGCATTGCAATTGATCATGGTATTGGTATTGGTAATCGTATTGGTATTAGTATTGACAATGGTATTGGTATTGATAATGGTATTGGTAATGATGTTGGTATTGGTTTACTGTAGGCACACATTCTTGTGTCCTCAACATAATGGGCCATGTGTACTTATCCATCGATAACCACTGGCTGTCTAGATGTTATTCTTAAGGATTGTTGGGGGAGTCTGTAGAGCCACATCTAGTCCCTCATTTGGCAGCACAGAGGAGCAACTAATAGAGTTTCTGCCGCAAAGCTCCAGATCCTGAGTTTGATCCTGACCTCAGGTGCTGTCTGTGTGGAGTTTGCACGTTCTCCTTGCGGCCCACATGAGTTTTCCCGGGAGCTCTGCCACATCCCAAAGACGGGCATGTGATAGGGAAATTGGCCTCTTTAAATTGCCTAGCTTGTAGGTGAATGGTAGAATCGGGGATGGTTGCTGGGAAAGTGGGTCTAAACAAGAACTTGTCAATCTCCACTTTAAAAGTATCCCATTACTAGGTCTCCACAGCCGTCGGTAGCAATGAATTCCACAGATTCACCACCCTCTGGCTAAAGGACGTCCTCCTCATCTCCTCTCCAAACGTACGTCCTTTTGTCTTGAGGCTGTGCTCTCTGGTCCTACACTCCCCTACTAGTAGAATCATCCTCTCCACATCCACTCTATCAGGCCTTTCACTATTTGGTAAGTTTCAATGAGGTCCACCCTCATCCTTCTAATCTTCAGTGATTACAGACCCAGTGCTGTTAAATGCTCATCATATCTTAACCCAATCATTCTCATAAACCTCCTCTGGACCCTCTCCAACGCCAGCACATCCCTCTTCAGGGATGCATATTTGCACAATACTCCAAATGCAGTCTGACCAGCATCTTATAAAGCCTCAGCAATACATTTTAGTTTAGTTTCGTTTCGAGATACAGCACGGGAAGAGGCCCTTCAGCCCATCAAGTCCACGCCGACCAGTGATCCCCGCATAGTAACACTATCCTACACACACTAGGGTCAATTTACAATTATACCAAGCCAACTAACTTACAAACCTGTACGTCTTTGGAATGTGGGAGGAAACTGAAGATCTCGAAGAAAACTCACCTGGGGACAAAACATGGGGAGAACGTACAAACTCCGTACAGACAGCACCCATATTGTAAAGTAGCAACACTACCACTGCACCACCGTGCCGCAATCCTTGCTTGTACATTCTAGTGTTCTTAAAATTAATCCCTAACATTGCATTTACATTCCTTACTACCGAACATCCCTCCACTGATGAAGCCTGGGTGTAAACAGCTGAAATTACACTGTTAAGGGCCTGTCCCACTGCGGGGACCTAATTTGCGAGTTTAGAAGAGTTTGCGCTCGACTCAAACTCGCAGCATGGTCGACACTTGGTCCTAGGAGGTCACAGTAAAAGGGCTGTCCCACTTCGGCGACCTAATCTGCGAATTAAGAGTGTCTTCGACCTTCAAGTTCGAGGGCACTTGCCTGGAAAACCTCGAGCTGTATCGACCGTCAGCGTTGAAACCGCAAACTGGATCGACCGCACACACACACACACACACACACACACACACACACACACACACACACACACACACACACACACACACACACACACGCACACACACACACACACACACACACACACACACACACACATCGCGAAGGCGGGGACCAGGGAAAGTGGGGGAGCGCTGTCACGCAATGAAGAGGAAGGTAAACGGCTGCCACACGGTAATTCCTTTAGAGAGCGCACAGAGAGGTTCTACACACACCACACCACGTACACACTCCAAACTGAGGAACACATTATTGCCATAGACACAGTGCACAGACGGTTCACCAGACTGATTCCTGGGATGTCAGGACTGTCCTATGAAGAAAGACTGGATAGACTTGGTTTATACTCTCTGAATTTAGAAGATTGAGAGGGGATCTTATAGAAACTTACAAAATTCTTAAGGGGTTGGAAAGGCTAGATGCAGCAAGTCCTGTTCCCGATGTTAGGGAAGTCCAGGATAAGGGGTAACAGCTTAAGGATAAGGGGGAAATCCTTTAAAACCGAGATGAGAAGAACTTTTTGCACGCAGAGAGTGGTGAATCTCTGGAACTCTCTGCCACAGAGGGTAGTTGAGGCCAGTTCATTGGCTATATTTAAGAGGGAGTTAGATGTGGCGCTTGTGGCTAAGGGGATCAGGGGGTATGGAGAGAAGACAGGTACGGGAGACTGAGTTGGATGATCAGCCATGATCATATTGAATGGCGGTGCAGGAGAAGGGCCGAATGGCCTAGCACCTAATTTCTATGTTTCTATGTAAAGAGAGAAGGTGGGAGAAGGGGGGGGA